>NC_028639.1:14607210-14620310 GCF_001406875.1 Solanum pennellii
AAGGTTTTATGCGGCATTCCATATGCATACCCATATCTACTCGGCCCACAAGTCAAGTCTAACCAAACTCTCTCATCCTGTTCTTGAGTAAGTGGCATACCTCGATTTTCTTCCGGCAGAGTTTGTTGTAAATCCTCCAAAGCTTGAAGATATCGATTCTAAATTGAATGTTATCATATGAGAATAAAAATTTAGAAAATAAGTAATTATTTTTTTAAAATTAGAGGCTTACATAGGTCACTTCAGCTTGCGGTTCAACCCACACGTCTGGATCTTCATGATTTTTCTTCTTTCTAATGTGTGTTGCCTTAAATGCCTCAGCTTGAGTTACCGGTGTTCCTAGTTCCTTTTCCTACATAAACTAATAAAGTTATAATCAAGAGTAATTAAATATTAATACATAAAATATATAAACACAAAGAAAAATGATACACACCAATTTCCTCCTCACACTTCCTTGACTTTGAGCCCCACTTGTGTGTAGAGAACCACCCTTAGTAGATGATCTTGCCTTTTTACCGATCTCACTCATCTGCTTAAATCTTGGATCATATTTCCAATGCACAAGTAATTTTGCCCAATCCTCCGGTAGAACCCAGCTAGGTTTGTTATTATCTCTACGAGCTTTATTAAACAAACTAGCAAGAGTATGCGTAGCTTTCTTGTGAAAGTTTGCACAAATTTTGGCCTCATGTTCCGGACGCCAAGCACATTTTTTCTACAATCAAAGCATACATTATTTTATTTGATAAGTATTAATGAAGAAAAGTATTTTCATAGTGTTAAACAAATAAATTCGAACATACCCTGAACTCCAAAAATATTTGTCTCTTGAGATTGCTAGGGAACTTGCCCCATGTAGGATAAGCATCTCTATAGAGTTCTTTGATTGCCTGAGAAATGATCCCCACAACATCATCTGGATTGAAACTGTAATACAAAGTTTTAACAGTTACAAGTTAAAACAAAGACAATTAAATCATATAATAATAAACATACCATATTTTTTTTTAAAAAACCTTACGTGTAGCCTTCAGGCTCGATGACAAGTCTATTATGGATGTCCCTCATGCCAACTTGTGTATTGTCATGACCAGGTGTATCTGACAGATTTGTGGTAGGAGTGTTAGGCTCAGAACTATTACCTTGAATGCGAAGACTCGACATCATAAGTTGTGAAGCAGATGATGATGATGGCTGTGAGTCTGCAGGGTTGTGAGTATTAGTGCGAGAGACAGTAGACGTTGGTCGATTATCCTCTGGAGGCAAAACACTGTATCCATGTGGGGTAGCATTCCCTGATGTGGGCATCATCAAAGGTACCTGAGGGGGCGGCTGAGTATATTCCAGTGGTGGATGCATATAGGTCGAAGGAGGATTAATATGTGGAGGCACGGTCGTCCTAGAATAGCAATGTGGCAGAGGAATAACATGCAACCATTTTCACAACAATGAATTCTCATCGATGACATTCCTAACTTTGATACCAACCTCTTTGCCTTATAGAAATTATCAGGTATCTCTAGATTTGGGTCAACTAAATCATGAATAAGGTCAATCACAGAGTCCATTGCCCCTTGAGGAACATTCCAATCTGATTTGATACTTAATAATCTAACCGCAATAGACAACTGTGAGTGTGGACTCCCCTCATATAAAGGCCGACTAGCAGCTTCCAATTGTTCAAAGAAAATTTTACATTCAGCATTAGGAGCTTCTTCACCTTGATTAGCAAAATCAAAATCAGAATGCACACCAAAAGCATCTTGAACCATGTCATCAATTCTATAATGTTGTGCATTAGAATTCACAGTGCTACTACTTTCACCAGGAACATAATGTTGAAATACATCAAATTTATTATCAATTTCTCCATGACTAGTCCACACAGTGTATTCTTTTTTAAACCCATTTCGATAGATATGAAGCTCAACAACATCTGGTTTTTCATAATTAAAACATTGACATTTATTACAAGGACACTTAATCATACCACTACGTTGAAAAGGATCTAATGTCTTTGCATACTCCACAAAACCAGTGACACCTTCTACAAATTCAGGTCTTAGCCCCATTCGACCAAAATTAGTCATATTATACATCCAACTACGATCCATCTACATAAGAATCATAAATTAAATTTGTCAAGCACTACATTATGTAATAATTTACTGAAAACAAATTGTAACAATACAAGTAGGGATTGGTTAACGAGCCTTGTGCAAATGAATTTAACTTATTAACTAACTAAACAAATTTCTAAGTCTAATTAGTTTAGTTTTGACTTAATTCCAACACTATAGTCACCAATGTAACTTATTAACCAACTTAACAACTTTCTAAGTCTAATTAGTCTAGTTTTAACTAAATTCTAATACTATAGTAACAAGTTTAACTTGTTAACCAACTCAACAAATTTCTAAATCTAATTAGTTTAGTTTTAACTTAATTCAAACACTATAGTCACAAATTTAACTTATTAACCAACTTAACAAATTTTTAAGTCTAATTAGTTTAGTTTTGACTTAATTCCAACACTATAGTAACCAATGTAACTTATTAACCTACTTAACAACTTTCTAATTCTAACTAATTTATTTTTAACTTAATTTCTTATACTATTGTAAAAAGTTTAACTTACCAAATAACTTAACAAATTTCTAAGTTTAATTAGTTTAGTTTTACCTTAATACTAACACGTAGTTACAAATTTAACAAATAATTATTTCTAAAATTTAAAGCTAAGTGTCAACACTAGATGGACACAAATTGATTTTGTCATCAGTAGAATCAACTAGTGTTGGTACTTATGATTAACAAATAATTATTTCTAAAATTTAAAGCTAAGTGTCAACACTAGATGGACAAAAATCAATTTTGTCATCAATAAGATCAACTAGTGTTGGTTCTTAAGCTTAACAAATAATTATTTCTAAATTTAAAGCTAAGTGTCAACACTAGATGGACACAAATTGATTTTCAAAGAAAATCAATTTTGTCATCAATACGATCAACTAGTATTGGTACTTATGCTTAAACAATATATTATTTCTAAATTTAAAGGTAAGTGTCAACACTAGATGGACACAAATTGATTTTCAAGGAAAATCAATTTTGTCATCAATAGGATCAACTAGTGTTGGTACTTAAGCTTAACAAATAATTATTTCTAAATTTAAAGCTACGTGTCAACACATATTTAAAGCTAAGTATCAATATTAGATGGGTACAACACATATTATAGAAAACAATTGTACTTCAACTTTATTAAATTTAGAATTGCCATACCTTATCTCCTACTTTGATTAAATTAAAGAAGTAGTATAATCTTGTATCAACTTTTTTAGATTCTGAGCTTCCTTAGTGGCCTAGCAAGAAAAAAGGGAAAAAAGTTAACACTAGAAAATAGAGTTTGAACTCCAATGGTGAAAATCAAGTATTTGATCCCATGTACTAACTTATTTTCAAAGAAAATCATGTACCCTATTAAGAGTTACGAAAGCCAACTAGTTTTACAAATTATTATTGATTGGGAAACTTTTTCAATATCTATTTGACACAAATTCTTTTAAAAATTTCAAAGATAATCACATTGGGAATGATTAAATTACTAATACAACAGGGTAACATTCAATCTACTTGCTACTTTTTAATTATTTTAAGCACTTAGAATTACGAAAACCAACTAGTTTGTTCAAAAAATTCACCTGGAGATGGAGGCGGCGCGACCTCCACCTGCTGAGGCCCGACTGCAAATAGCGCGCAGAGATAGAGGCGGCTGACTTTCTCGTCAGAAGAAGATGAAGGCGGAGATGGAGGCACGTCTGGAGATGGAGGCACGTCTGAGATGGAGAAGATGACGGCGTAGAGAGGAGATGGAGAAGTCTGGCAGAGAGGAACGATGAGAGAGAGAGGGACGATGAGAGAGAGAGAGGAACGATGAGAAAGAGAGAGGGAAGAAAGAGATAGATAAATTTGGCTAGGGTTTTCTTTTGTTTAAGAGACCTCATGAGGTCGCTATTTGAATTAATATTTTATAAAAAAATTTTAATGTAGGAGAGACCTCGTGAGGTCTCTAATTTTATGAGAATTAGATTAAAAATTTGAAAATTTGAAATAAGTCAGGTATAGGAAAAAATAAATTCATTAAATTGACCTCACGAGGTCTCTCCTACATTAAAATTTTTTTATAAAATATTAATTCAAATAGCGACCTCATGAGGTCTCTTATTATAGACCTATTTTTGAGGTCTCCTTTTCTAGGTCTCTTTTTGGCCTTTTTTTAGTAGTGAAACCACCCAAACCCAGCTTCTGTTCGGGACCTAAAACAGGATCTTGCTGACCTTCGAATCCGATCTCCACCGTTCAAATCAACCACCAAAATGTCAGGAACACTCAGTACAAATTTCAACCCGATCCAACGGTTAGTTAATCAAAAACAAGATTTGAACGTTGCTGGTCGGAGAAAAAGACTGCAACAAAAGAACCTTTTCTTTCTCTCTTTTTCTCTTGTTGAGAGCTCTCTAAAAAATCTCTCTTACGTTCTAATGTCTTTCAAAGACAATACCAATGAGAAATTAATTATTCTCTCAAGACCATCCTCTATTTATAGAGTTGTGCTTTTCCTTACAAAGCCAAAACCAACTACAAATAGGATTACAATTCCAATCCTTTTCCTAATAGAATTGGAGAACAAATAAAGAGAATAATTCCAATCCTTTTACAAGTAGGATTAGGTCATGGGCCTTTGGCTGGAACATGGGCAATAACCCAACAAACTCCCCCTCCACCCAAGGGGCCAAATGGACTTCAAGTGGAGGATGTCTTGGCAGGCTTCATGCCTGCCGCACTTCTACAAAACTCATGCTTATCTACAATCACCACTTTTGTAAGCATATCTGAAGGACTGTCATCAGTGTGTATCTTCTCAACCTCAAATAATTTCTCTTCTAGGGCCATTCTAATCCAATGATATTTTCTACTAATATGCTTGGACTTAGAATGAAAGGTAGAGTGCTTGGTGAGATAAATAGCACTTTGATTATCACAAAATAAGACAAATCTTGATTGTTCAAAATCAAGATCTTTGATAAACTCCTTCATCCAATGCAATTCCTTGGCACCTTCTGTAATGGCAATATATTCGGCTTTTGTGGTAGATAGAGCTATGCACTTCTGAAGTCTTGATTGCCAAGAAATAGCTCCCCCTCCAAAAGTGATCAAATAGACAAAAGTGGATTTTGAATTGTCAAGATTTCCTCCCAAATCAGAGTCCGTGTAGCATACTAGTTTAGACTTGCCACTACCAAAGCACAACTACATATCTGATGTACCCTTCAAATATCGTAGTATCTATTTCACTGCACCCCAATGTTCTTTTCCAGGATTGGAAAGAAATCTGCTAACGGTACCAACAACATGTGCAACATCTGGTCTAGTGCACATCATAGCATACATCAAACTACCAACCGCGGAAGAATATGGAATACTCAACATCTCATTCTTCTCTTCATTAGTCGATGAACTTTGAGTCGTACTCAACTTAAAGTGTTTAGCAAGAGGTGTACTAACCACTTTTGTCTCTGTCATGTTGAACCTCTTGTGTACTTTCTCAATATACTCCTTTTGGGATAGAGATAACTTCTTCTTGTGTCTATCTCGATAGATTTGTATGCCTAAGATCTTGTTTGCTGGCCCCAAGTCCTTCATCGCAAACGAATTGCTTAACTCTTTCTTGAGGACTGCAATTCTAGATTTATTTTTGCCAACAATCAACATATCATACACATAAAGTAGTAAGATAATAAAATCATCATCAGAGAACTTCTGAAAGAATACACAATGATCTGAAGAAGTTTTCTTGTATCCCTGGTTTTCAATGACAGATTCAAACTTTAAGTACCACTGCCTTGGAGCTTGTTTCAAGACATACAAACTCTTTGTCAATTTGCAAACATGGTTTTCTTTCCCATCAACTACAAAACCTTCAGGTTGCTCCATGTAGATCTCCTCTTCTAAATCACCATGAAGAAAGGCAGTCTTGATATCCATCTGCTCAACCTCTAAATCTAGACTTGCGGCTAAGGCTAGAACCATACGAATGGAGGACAATTTCACAACAGGAGAGAAAATTTCATCAAAGTCAATCCCCTTTCTTTGACCAAAACCTTTGACGACTAACCTAGCCTTGTATCTAGGTGCAAATGCATGTTGATCTTGCTTTAATCTAAATATCCATTTATTTGTTAAAGCTTTCTACCTTTCGGTAACTCCACTAGCTCATATGTGCCATTCTCGTGAAGTGACTTCATCTCATCTTCCATGGCTTCTACACACCTATCTCTATGAGTATCTAGCATGACTTCATCATAACCTTCAGGTTCTCCATGTCAGTCAAGAGGATATACTCATTAGGAGAATAACGTGTTGAGCTTCGCTTTTCTCTAGTAGATCTTCTACAAGAGGTTTTTGGAGCATCCGAAGCGGTCATCCCAACATGAGTTGGTTGATTATCAACCACAACATCATCAGTAGGAACAATTATATGTTCTACACTCTCATCATTATCTTGATCATTACCTTGGGTTCCCTCATGTGCAGAAGATGTATTAATAATATGAATTGGATCAACATCAACTAAGCTCTCATCAGTATGAGAATCTAGTTTCTCACTCTTGTCAATATCTTCAATAGTTTGATCTTCAAAGAACACAACATCACAACTTTTAATGAGTTTCTTATCAATTGAATCATAAAAGCGATATCCAAACTCATCTTGACCATAACCGATGAAGATACATTTCTTAGTTTTAACATCCAATTTTGACCTTTCATCTTTTGGAACCTGCACACAAGCTTTACACCCAAACACTTTCAAGTGATCATAAGAAACATCCTTATCAAACCAAACTCTGTTTGGAACATCACCATCCAAAGCAACAACAGGAGACAAATTGATAACATAAGCAACAGTGTTAAGTGCTTCAGCCCAAAAAGAATTTGGAAGTTTAGCCTCTGAAAGCAGACATCTAACTCTCTCAACTAAAGTTCTGTTCATCCTCTTTGCCAGACCATTTAAAATTGAGGAGTCTTTGGAGGAGTCTTCTGATGACGTATTACTTGCGATCTGCAGTAGTTATCAAAGGGACCAATATACTCACCACCATTATTAGTGCGAATACATTTTAATTTCTTTCCCGTTTGTCTCTCAAATAAGCCTTGAAACTGTTTAAACACATCAAGCACTTGATCTTTGGATTTTAAAGGATATACCCAAATCTTGTGAGAATGATCATTAATGAGACTATCACAGTAAAGTGCACAACCTTTTGACTTCACTTTGAAAGGACCACAAAAATCTGAGTGTACTAGCTCCAATAGCTCAGACTTTCTTGAAGGAGGATGACTGTGAAAAGAAACTCTTTTCTGTTTCCCTGCTAAGAAATGAACACATCTTTTCATCTTTGTTTGTTTCATACCAGCAAGCAAATTCTTCTTAGCCAAACAGGTGATTCCCCTCTCGCTCATATGACTAAGCCTCTTGTGCCACAATTCTGATAAAGTCTCGATCTCCACCAAATTTATAGAGTCACCAAGAATCGATCCTTGTGTCACGTATAAATTTGAATGTTTTCTTCCTCGAGCTAAAATCAGTGAGACTTTTTGGTGAGCTTCCATTGGCCATTGCACAAGTCATTATGATAGCCATCATCATCTAGCTGTCCTACAGAGATCAAATTTAAGGGAATGTCTGGAGCATGCTTGACATTCTGAAGGACCAACGTTGAACCGGTATTGGTTTTCAAACAAACAGTGGCAACACTAAACACCTTAACCTCACCAGCATTACCCATTTTTAACAGTTCAGAGTTAACACAAGTATAAGATGAAAAGAAGTCTTTTCTTGGTGTGACATGTGATGTAGCTCCAGAATCTACTATGCAACTTGTATCTTGAGATACAAAATTGATGATGTCTTTATCACAAGCGAAGAGAAGGTCATCTTGGACAACATCAACAACATTATTTTCATTGTTTTCTTCCTTCTTCCCTTCTTTAAGATCTTGCTTCAATTGTTTACAAAATCTTTTAATATGTCCTTTCTTTCCACAATGATAACATATAATATTTGGATTCTTGAATTTTGACTTGCTTCTGCTTTTACCTCTACTCCTCGGATCTCTTGTCTTATGTCTCCCTCGATCTTCTGTATATAGAACATCTGAATGTGAAGATGTGTCTTGAGATTTTCTTCTAACCTCTTCATTCAACACACCACTCTTTGCATATTCCATAGTCACCTTTCCACCAGTGGCAGAATTTGTTAATGAAACACGAAGAGTTTTCCAAGAATCCAGTAGAGTATTAAGAAGCCAAAGTCCTTGTATTTCATCATCCAAATTAACACCCATTCCTGATAGCTGATCAGGAATACCATGAAAATCATTTATATGATCAAGAATAGGACTTCCCTCCTTGTATTTAAAGGTCATCAATTGCTTTAACAAGAACAAATTGTTATTGCCAGTTTTTGAAGCGTAAAGCGTCTCCAACTTTTCCCACAATGTTCTCGCATGTGTCGCATTCACAATATGGTTGCGAACATTATCTTCAACCCATTGTCTTATATATCCACATACTTGTTAGTGCTCAAATTTCCAATTTTCATCGGTCTCGGGTTTATGAGCAGAAAAAACCGAAAGATGTATCTTCTTCACGAATAATAGATCTTTCATCTTGCTTTTCCATATGTTGTAGTTTCTTCCGTTTAGACATACCATCATGCTCATATTACCCTCTATATAGATAACCTTAGCTCTGATACCAGTTGTTAGGACCGGAAATAAGTAGGTGTAAACGCAGAAGCTAGCAAAGCAAACCTCAAAAGACCACGAGTAAGAAGACAACGAGAAATATACCAAAAGACACAAAGATTTAACGTGGTTCGGTCAATCGACCTACGTCCACAAAGGAGATGAACAATCCACTATAAATATGAGAGTAAAAAATACAGAGGGAAACAACCTCAACTAAATTCACTCAGAATACATGGGAGGTTCACACAAGTGATAACATATCAAGCTTGTGATCCACAATTTCTGTCATTAAGACTACATTTTGAATGCTGATTAAGTTAGAAGGAACATACCTCTATTTATAGAGTCCTAAACTTTTCATTCCAGAAAAAGGATTAGTCAATCCAAAACCTTTTCCTAAAAGGAAAACCTATTTATGGTAAGAAATTTAGGGCAAATAAAACCCAACAACTTGTACATGTGATAACTATATTTTGGGGAGTTTTATAGAATGACTATGTTTTTCGCTCTTATGTTATTGTAGATTTACTTTCCGCATATTCTTTCGTGTTACTGAGTTGAGGCTGACTTAAGAAGGATTAAGAAAAGAGGAAAATCCATGAATTTAGGAGAAACTAGGTATGAAATATTATGTTTGTTGTTCTTGTTGATTTTGTGATGTTTTTACATAGATCTAATTCAGGTGGTCGGTCTATAATGTCTACTCAGTAGGTGTATTCTATTGATACTACTCCTGCTATATCTCTTGCTTGTGTAGATTGTTTGAACCGTGGGAATTGACGGTTACTTAGCATCAACTTTCATCTACTTCATTCTCAATTAAAAATTATGTCATTTATTTGTGTCATTTATTTTATTATTTTAGTCGTTCTTTGTTAGAATATCTTGTACCCTATCAAAACTAGGTTGTGTTAGTTTTGTTAAGTTTTCCAAATAAGTTTCTTTATTTTAGTTACCCTTTTTCAATGAAGTTGTTTTATTTAATTACTTTCTATTTATAGGGATAAGTGGTAAGCATTCACCTATCTAGTTAGATTAGAGTAAATGCCCACAAGGCATCGTACTTTAGATCATGCATAATTAATACGAAATTACGAATCAATCATTTAGATACTTTCATTTCTATTTTTAATCGCTATTTTTGATTAAGTGGATATTGAAGTTACGTCGTCTTGTAAGTGTTTCGTGGTAATGGTAATGAACTTAATTACCATAATTTTGATAATCGCTTGAATATATTAACAATAAGTACAATAGTAATGAAACTCTTGTTAAAAATAATGCTAACTAATACAACATGAAATGAAATAAAATTGATTCTTGTATATAAATAAATATATGGTCCAGCTTAATTAAAATATATCTTACTTAGTGAGAGTTGTCAAAGGTCATATAAAGAAATCAATCTTATACATCCTATTGATGTAGGAGAATTCGTCACCGTTTCTAGTGACGGAGTCAGCCATTTTATAAAGAGTGTGCATAATTTTAAAAAGTACTCCGTGATGTGAATTTTGACTAATAAAAATGTTTCAAAAAACACTTGAAGGGACAATAATCGAACCCTCAACCTTCCGCTTTGCACTTCCAGCACTCATTTTACCATTAAACCAACTCCTATAATTACTCAAGTGTGTGCAAACCTAAATATATATTAAAAATATCGTAAATTTATCTCGTAGGTACGGTATAACTTTCCGATGAAGGGTGTTCACTTGCGCACCCTTCGTTAGCTGTAGCTCTGCCCCTGACCGTTTCACATGTCGCCAACTGATGTTTGTACAAAATAATATAAGGCTCCAACATCAGGCAAATAAAAAATTAAGACGAGTCTAGCTCTGAAATCACATATTGAAGTACGTCCAATTATTTCAAATAAAAATTTAACTTGTTAAAAAAATATTTATTTATTTAAATTCGAAAAAAAGACATAAAGTGACACCTGAAGTTGTCCCAAATTTTCAAAAAGACACCTAAACTATGCTAGCGTCCTATTACCCCCTAAATAATTCTAAACTGATATTATTACATAATTTATCGTCAACCTGGCATGGAGAGTGTATGCACACTCTTAGAGAGCGTGAACAAATAAAAAAATGAATATAATTTTATTTTTGCAAGTATTTTGCTATAAAATACATTTTCTTGTTTTTCTTATTATTTTAAATTTCTTTCTCCTTATTATTTTTTTCTTTTTCTTTCTTCCTTCTTCTTCAAAAAATCATTTTCATCTTGATTGAAGTTGCTCACTTTAAATGTCACTTTTTATCACAATTTCATCTCTCCTTTTTACTACTATTAATTTAACTATCTCTTTAATTTAAAACTATATCTAAACATTAGTAGGTATTATTTAGTTTTTTTAATCCAAAGTTTAATTTCGGAGAATTATGATTCTTTCAAAATTATCATTTCTAGTTTTGAGATTATATGAAAATGAGCTAAATTAGTGAGATGATTAGGGAGTATCATATAATTTTTGTTTTATCCGATTTCAATTAAGTTCTTTCAATTTTCGAAAATCAATTTATTCTTTTAAAATTATGATTCTAATTTTGGATTCATATGAAAATGAGTAGTTGATGATACTTCAAAATTTTAAATTATTTAGAAAAATAATTTATTTTGTTATCAATAATTTAGCAAAGTATAAATAATATTATGAATAGAATTTGACCGGAGAAGAAGAAGAAAAAAAAAGAAAAAAAATGGGAGTGAAATTCAATTTGACATGAAGGGTGGGAGGTGAAGAGAAAAAAAAAAGAAAATGGAGAAAGGTGGAAGATAAAATGAAATTTAAATAAGTCAAAATTAAAATCCAAAAAGTAAGAGAGAGAGAGAGAGAGAGAGAGAGAGAGAAATAAATAAATAAAGGAAAACTTAAAACGAAAAATATACATTTTTAATTAAATTAACGCGTGTCATGTATTGATTGGTGTGTGAATACACTTGTTTCTTAAAATTTGGGCCTGATCGAAAAATGGTATAATAATACCGGTTCATAATTGTTTAGTGGGGTAATATGACAGTTATAAAGTTAAAGTGTCTTTTTAAAAATCCGGGACAATTTCAATGACTACTTTATGTCTTTTCTCTTTAAATTCAAGAATGAGACCTCGTACTCTCTGCTTCCATTCTCTTTGACCTTTTTAACAAATTCATTTAATATTTTTATCTTCCCTTAAAAGCATGAAGTATCAACTAACTAAAACAAAAGGAATCATACTTATATTTTAACATGTCAATGTCTAGACCAATTTATGCATACACTATAATCATGTAACTTTTTCCATATTAGGTTATTAAAGATGTAGTATATACCTATAAGAAATAAAATTTATCTTCATTGTCAGGGGTAACTCGACAGTGTTAAAAAAAGACATGCGCTTTAGGCCTCCAAATTTAAGGGCCTCATTTTTTTTTTATAATAATAAGTCATAAATTATAATTTTTTTAATAAATATTGAGTACTATTTGTAAAAAAAAGTAAACTTTGTATGAAAAATGAAGGAATTATAAGAAGAAATTTGATATATTTGGAGTACTTATATCATGAAAAATAATTAAAAATAAGAATAGTTATATTATCGATTGAAAACTAGAAGAAATTAATTATATAAAAATTATTATCAATTCGAATTAAGGCCCCGTTTAATTTTTGCTTTAGGCCACTAATATGCTTGAGCCGCTCCTGTTCATTTTTATTGGAAAAGGAGATTATCTCTCTCCCAACTTAAAAACTAGATTTCTTTTAACAAAATTTTAACTTGTCTAATTAAAAAATTGTTTTAAAAATTTACTTTCAAGTGGAACCTAGTTACAAGTGTCTTCTTAAGAACCTGTACCTTCTAACCAAAATAAAATAGAACATATACCAGCTAAGTAGACTATTTTTTTCCTTTTTTAGTATGCTAACTTGCGAAAGTAAAACAAAATTGAGTTCTCCTAATGAATTCTAAATTCACTAATTTGTCATTCAATGAGTATCAGAGATACACTTTGTAACGACCTGTTTAGTCGTTTTGAGCAGCAGATTTTATTTCTGGAAAAACTGGCTGAGTCGACGGATCCCACGACGGACCGTCATGGGCACGACGGACCGTCGAGGGGGTCTCGTTTCAAAACACTTAGAATTCTGAAATTTGGGTACTGAAATCGACTCTCTGAACTGCGTGACGAAATGGCAGGACGGACCGTCGTGGGCACGACGGACCGTCACAGACTCTTCAAGGAAATTGAGTCTCTGAACTCTGTGACGGAGCAGCAGGACGGACCGTCGCAGGC
>NC_028639.1:14629510-14674671 GCF_001406875.1 Solanum pennellii
ATGGTATTGAGGCTTGAGTCCTCATGTGTGAACTTGGCGGTGCTTATTAATGATTATAGAACTTGTTGTTGCTACATGTTGAGTATTTTAGTTGATTTATGATATTATTTGATATATACTGTTTTTTATTTTGAGTTTGCCGATGATACCTACTCAGTACTCGTGTTTTGTACTGACCCCTACTTGTATTTGTTTTTCTTTGTTATTTGCGGAGTGCAGCAAACGTACCGTCGTCTTCAACTCAACCGCAACTCTCGCCAGTCTTCATTACACCGGATTTCAGGGTGAGCTAATGCTTCTAGCTTGGACTGGATCTTCTTCCTCATGTCTTGATGCCTTGAAGTTCCGGCATGGACTAGCTTTTGTTTATTTTAGCTTCTTAGAATACTCTTAGTTTAGTAATTTGATCATAGATGTTCTTGAGGTGATGACTTCCAGATTTTGGGGAATAATAGATGTTGAATTTTAGAAGTTATTGAATTGGTTTTTATTAATGAGTTTAAGTCTTCCGCATTACTTTCTGTTGATATTAAATTGAAATGTTAGGGTTTAGATTGGTTGGTTCGCTCACATAGGAGGGTAAGTGTGGGTGCCAGTCGCGGCTCGGTTTTGGGTCGTGACACACTTGAGCTGAGATAGTTTTACTAAATACCAAAGTTTGGACAACATTCAATGTAAGAATCCAAAAATAGACGTGATAACACTTGTGTATTTCCATCAACATAAGTCAGCCTAAATGCAACGAAAACGGAAGAAATATGGAAAATATAAAACAGAACAAATACAAAGGAGGAAACTTATTCATTATTACTAATACCCCAAAATCTGGTTGTCACGTGTACAAGCCACTAATGTAAATACATAATTCGAAAGATAAAATTGTAACACCTCATATTTCAAAAAGACTTAAAGAGGAATTCGTACAAGTCACTATTAGGTTTTAGTATTCGGTCAACTTTACCTGACCATATCTTTTAGTACATGAAGATTTAGGTGGACCATGGCCTACCAAATTAAAGGTCTTTGATTCCTCTTTCTAAAGCCGCAAAGTTTGCTTAATTTCAAACTCGGAGTAAAATGTTTTGCTCGTTTGAGTGAAGCTTCTATATTTAAGGGATCTCATTTATTTTAGGAAAGCGTATTTTGTTTTCCCCTTTTTCAACCAAGCCTAAAACGTTTTTCCTACCCAGTTGAGGGTATAATCAGATGTTAAGTTACTTTTCGTGTTCCTAAACACTTAGAGAAATTAGAACCAAATTTCAAGAGGAGAAAGACTTGGTTTTCAAGTGTTCTTCAAGAATTGTTGATTTTCGCAACGAACATTGTTCTTCCCAGATATGTAAGGCTTCTTACAGTGTGGGATGATAAGTCGGAGATTTCGGCTCATTTAGGCTTATTATTTAATGATTTAATGTCCTCAATACCTGTTTTATGCTCATAACTGATGTTTATATGTTGATATGCAAAAATGGAGACTTTAGAGTGAGGCAAGGGCATTCTGATGCAAAAAGGAACGAAAAAGTTTAAAAAGTTGAAGAAAAGAGAAGTAGGAGCTTGCAGAATCCACTCGACGACTTGCCGAGTGGACCTCTAGCTCGCGTTGCCTAAAGTTCTAGCAAAATAGCCTATGGACAAAACCAACTTGGAGAGCAAATGGAAAATTCAGTGACACGCCGGAAGGATTGGTGATAGTGATCAAGCTCGCCAAAAGTTCCAGAATAATTTGACAAAAGAGTCAAGCCAAAAGGTGAGAAGAGGAGCAACTCAACAGGTCGCCGAAGTGGTCGGTGATCCCGACTTACTTCGCTAAGTTGACTTCATGCTGAAATTTTGAGAATGTATAAATACTTTTTTTGAAAGAAGAAAAAGAGTTCCTACAAGGTTTTCTTCTGGGGTTTTGAGAGTTTTTACATTCTAGAATATTGCCTTTACATTTTTAATAGACTTTGGGATTTAGATCTGGAGATTGTAAGATTTTATCTTCGATGTCAACATTTGGGTATTGCAAAGCTTTAGCAAATCAGATTGAAAACTTTGTTGGTAAAAATTTTCTTTCTTTTCACTATGATTACCTAAACTCCTTACCTTGGGGGTGTGATTGTGTAGTTTAATGCATTAATTATTTAATGGGTGTTGTTAGTTGCTAATTTTAATGTTGTATTGAAGTGCGTTCAATTAACTGTTCATGTTTTAATTGAAGAATTGCCATTGCGAATGCAATTCTAGCTTAGTTCTCTATGCATCCTTGAGAAAGAGGTAATAGAGTGGAACGATTGAGCAATAGTTGTATTAATTATGTCTTTAGAAGTCCACCTTGAAAGAGTGGATTAATTAAGGATTTGGTTTATTTGGTTTGTTATGCTTGTTGTGGTTCGAAAGAACTCACTTGAAACACAATAGTTGATTGAAAAATGACCATTGTAACATAGCCTGCCCGTTGAAATTCAACACCTTTAAGCAACTACTAATCACCCATTAAGTAATTTTTTTTCTTAAATTGGTTAAAAATTCCCCCATTTGATAATAATTGTTGAAACTTTGTGATTTGTTTTAATTCTGTGAAATCTTTACTTCTACAAATGATTAGGACACAAATTTACTTTTTCATTGAACTCTTTACCGTATCACCCCCGTGAGATGGACCCCAACTCTTAGTTGACTTAACTTGTTAATAACCGCTTACACTTAGAATTGGATGAAGTGTGGTTGAGTGTTATCATTGGACTTGTTCGTCTTCATGCCCTACATTTTAATTTAGTCAAGAAATGTTTACTTCTAAGGGTCCATTCATGATTCTTGATATTGAATTTCGTTCTTTAGCAAAAGAAGTTTGATTTCCTTTGTTTTCTTCTGAATCTTGTAATGTTGTTCATGCTTGAATCACATGAACCCTTTTGATATGTAAAGTTATGGTTTGAAAGTAATCGTATGAAATTTATCATGTATTGGCTTTTGGTTTGAGAAACAAGAAGGTTTATGTGAAATTCCAAATTCAAAACTAGTGTGAAGCGTAAATTTTACAAAAAAAATTCGTTGAAGTCGCTAGGGAAGGGCTGGGGTAGTGCACCGACAGTGCACCGAACCCCAGTCCCAGTACTTTGGGTCCTGGGGTGGCGCTTCAATAGTAAGCCTAAACCTAGACCCAGTATATGGGCCTGGCGCATTGTGCCAACTACAAGCCAGGAGTCGCTGGACCAATTTCCCCCTTTTTCATCAGAAGAGTGTTCCTTTAAGTTGTGGTTATGTTTTCCCTTTTTTTATTAACTCCTATAAACTCCATTTACCTATGAAAATACCTATATGTCCTAATCATGTGTCTAAGTGTGCATTGAGTTTAGATGAAAATTTTAAAGGTTCTATTTTCAGAAAAATAGAAAAGTATTCAATTGCTATGCATATTGATCTTAAGATTGAAAGATAGTTCCATAAGAATATGTCTAAAAGTAAGCATGGACTTTTTTTTGAAAAGTCATGTAGTAAAGTAAAAGTCCATTTCTTTCAAAAGGGTGAATTGAGCATAATTTTGGTATTGTTTATTATTTTGGGAGTAGTATTGAGCACCGAATTGGGTTAGAGTCTTTTATATCTCAAAAGTTTCATAAAATTACGTAGCTAGCGTAAGATTGGATAACATTGACTCGTCATGCGACTCCTCACTGAATCTAAGAAGGCCTATTAGATGGATCCGTAGTTACAATACCATATCATCCTATACCCCGACGAAGTATAAGATGACCCTTGCAACGTGGGAGGAATATTGTATCATTGCTAGGATCTTAGTGACTATTGTTGGTTAAGGCAACTCCCAATAAGTAAAGTACATTATTTTCATACCGTTTTTATTGCATATCTTATTGTAAAGATCAAATGGTTTACCCTTCATGTTCGTGTATTAATTTAGTTGAGTTTCTTTTAGTCATTCAGTTCAGTTTCTATTTTACTCAGCTATATTACATACTCGTACATTCAATATATTGATGTTATTTGACCTGTATATTTTATGATGCAAATACAAAAGTTCAGGATCATCAATAGGTGTTTCATTAATAGCACCTCGTACTCGTAAATAGTATTTGGTGAGGCCTTCTTGCGTTCGGGAGACTCCATTTTTGTTTCCGTTTCAGTAGTATTTGAGGTGTCATGGTTCTTGTCTGGACACCTATCTTGAACTATTAAAGGCTTCATAGACAGCTAAAATTAGATGTTTTCATTGTTTTCTTAGAATGTTTGTCTAACTTATGACTTATATAAAGTATTTCAAGACAGTGATTTAAGACTTTTCAAAATGATCATCTATTTAAGCTTCCACATATTATGTAGAGTCATGTGAGTCATAGTAAGCCCTTTCAATGTTTCGATTGGGGATCAGAAATGGTTCTAGAGTGTCGGTCAAGTCTAGGGTGTATGTTCGGGTCATGATATAAGTACAAGTATCAATTGTCTTTGGTTTTAGAATAGAACAAAGCATAAATAAAGGAAAAGAGGGCCCACTGAGATGACAAACACTACCTATAAGGTCCTTCAACTATCTCAAAGTCAACAGAGGAAGAAGTAGATGACACAGTTCCAAACTCAAAACCTATACAAGTGTATAATCAAGGAGTGTGAACCCCAAACATGGTACTTACCAACCAACCTATTAATTAGGCAACCTAGCTAAATCAAATACTCCTTTCACTTCAATAAAAACCTCAACAAATTACAACATGCACAGAAATCATCTTAACATAAGAGTTCTTCCATAAATAGTTCACAAGGCTCAAATATCATAGATTGAAAGTCAAATTTCAACAACCGACAAGTATCAAATCATTTAGTATCAAGTACATATGTTCAACTAAGATATCATAAACCTATACAACACCTTAATTGGATCAATCACATGCATCAAATAAGTAAAATATATACATTAGGTAGATTGAACACAAAGGTCAACATTTGTCAGGGCCATTTTCATTCGGCACAAATTCATTATCAAGAACTATTTCCCTTCAAAATTTATATCACTATACAGAAACATTTACCTTTGGCTTTTATATTGAATTCTTGCAAGAACATTTCCCTACGCCATTTATATTACTAGTCGAAACCATTTCCTTTCGACACTTATATCACTAGCCGGAACTATATTCCTTGGGATTTCATAGCAAGTTTCTAATCACAATGTTCAATCATCAATGCACACAAGCAATATTACACTATAGAGATAGACAACAATTCAAATCATTCAAGTTCACTTTCATGCATTCAATCAGATCACCAATAAATCAAATGAGAGAATTAACAAGAAATTTCACAAATTTTCATTATCATCATGAAGTCTTTTCAATTCCACCCTTTTTGTTAGTCAACATTAAACAAGTGGAGCAAATAAACCTTCATCTCATTCACAGTTACTCCCAAAAACAAAAAAATGATTAGACATAAGCTATTCAACAAAATTACAAAGCATAGGAGATGACTTGACTTAAAGCAATCTATCAATCATTCTAGCTTGATTCTTCCCTTTTTAACTCACTTCCAAAGCCATACAATCTATATCAGCGAAGTATCGCAATAACTCATTGGAAACAAAATTCTACATGTCGCATTACTGGTCGTTGACTTGATTTTGGAAGCAATTGAGATGCCTTTCCTGGGGAACCTTCCTTGCATTCTTTTATTGTATTTACTTCAATTGCTCCTTAATCGGGGGATCAAGAATCCAATTCTCACATCAATTATTTAGAGAAATGGGTCTATCAACTCAAACCCAATATTAAAATAGAGTTTTTATTCTAGAAAAACAATAGTTGAAAAAATGATGTTTAAGTCTTTTGGAATTCATTAGTGAAAACCATTTCGAAAAGAGATCAAAATCACCATTTTAGATCATAACTCTAGTTCTTGCAAAACCTTGCCATTTTGGAGTCAAATCTGATATCATGATTTAGAATACATAAATAATCAAAGGGAGATGAAGTTTTAGGGTCACAAAAGCTTAACTAAATGATTTTGCACACGAAAATCTTCCACAAATCACTTCCAAGGGTTTCTAAACTCAAAAATGGAAATGGGGCTTAAACCCCAAAATTACATGTCAAAAACCCTCTTAGATGTCGGAGCAGCCAAGGGTGTTCGCAAAAGCGAAACCTGCAAAGTTTTTAGGCATCACAAAAGTGAACGAGCCTTCGCTTCTGGCAAGTTGTTCGCAAAAGCGAAGCTCACAATCACAAACAGGTTCTTTGTGATTGCAAAGATCAAGGCAAGTTGACCATTTGTGAAAAAAACTACGCCTCACAAACAAAGCCTATCGAAAGCGAGCTCATCCTCACGATCGCGAGAGACACCAAAATTAGGCACAAAAAAGAAGTCATCCAACTATCAAAACATTAAAAGGATTCTCGGGGTTTGTTCGGAACCCCGTACACACAAACCATATATGCAAATTGATTGTAATTTATGTTTCTGACTTGATGGAACTGCCAAAACAAGAATCCAAAGTATCTTCGACTAGGTGCCAGTAAGAACCACAAGAAACTAACTCAATGCCTACAAAAACTTAAAAAAAGTTCGGAACCTTTAAAAAATCTAGAAAGACCACTAGAACTCTAAGAATACCGATCCGAGCATCTCAATTCTGAATATTGACAAAGTCAACCCAAAGGTTAAATTCTATAAATTCACAAATTAGGACCTACTATTCTAAAAAGACTCCGAATCTAAAACTAATAACTTTCATAGATTAAATTTCACCTTCTATGACTGATGGAATCGACAAAATTCCATTATGACACTTGAAACTAAAAAAAAACACTGAAAATTGCTTTTAAGAAACTTAAGCCTTTCAAACTCAAAACTTACTAGATTCTCAACTTTTTACTTAAAGTTGAAAACAACTTCCAAAACTCAAACAAGAAACAACTCGGGGTCAATACGAGAGGGGTGAAACGGTAAATTTCATGGAAAAACAAGAAATGACCAATCATGTCATTACATTATCCACCACTATAACCCATGTCGTCCTCAAACATAAAGCAAAAAATAACTTGAACCTAAAAAAGATGAGAATATTTGGCACACATATCAGTCTCTGTCTCCCAAGTCACATCACCAACTAAATGGTGCTTCCTCTAAACCTTTACTAATGCGATCTCTTTAATCCTGAGCTTTTAGACCTTCCTATCTAAAATAAATATAGGATCCTCCCAAACGATAAATCTAGACCTAACTCAAATGAACCAAGAGAAAGTATATGGGACTCATCCAACACATACTTCCGAAGCATGGAGACATAAAATATGGGATGAACATTTGACAAGCTAGGTGGTAAGACCAACATATATGCCACCTCTCCCACTTGGATTTAAATCTTAAAAGGTCCAATGAATCTAGGGATAAACTTGCTCTTCCTTTTGAACATCATTGCACACTTCTTGGGTAACACTCAGAGCCAAACATGATATCCTCCATGAATAGATCAAAATCTTCGATCTGCATAATTCTTCTATCAACTCTAAGTTGTCAACCGTCTACCGTGGATCATAAAAGCCTACTCCATAAGATATAAACAACTTTATATCTAGTGATCCATATCAGCGAATCAAACCATTTGATCAAATATCTACACCATCTGTCATACAATGCCTACAAAGGAGCAATCAAAATATTAAATCGGTAATTGTTCTTGTAGGAAAACTTTACCAAGGGAAAATTTTGATTCTATCTAGCATTAAATCGATCACACAAGCTCGGAGCATGTTCTCCAACACATGAATCATCTTCTTAGACTGACCAACTATCTAAGGATTGAAGGTATTACTCATTTCTAATCGAGTATCCGAACTATGTAGTAATAGCTTCTAGAAATAGGAAGTGAACAAATAACCTCGATCAGAGACAATAACAATCATGACTCCGTGTTGTCGTACAATATAAGTGATGTAAAGCTTGTTTAAATTCTCTTCCATATACGTCACTAGAACCAAAATGAAGAAGGCATTTGGTCACCCTGTCAACAATCACCCAAATGGAGTTATAACCACCCATGGTGGTATTCAAACCTACCACAAAATCCATAGTGATTCGTTCCCACTTCCAAGTAAGATAGACATCATCTAAAATAAACCTCTGGGCCGCTGGTTCTCACACTTGACCTGTTGAAAAGTGAAACACGACAAAACAAAATATGCAATATACCTCTTCATACCACATCACGAATAATGATGGCTAATATCATGATACATCTTCACTGCACACATATAGACAGACATCGGAAACAAAGAGCCTCCTTTAGAATCAATATAATCAACTTACCCACCTTTGGAACACAGATCCTACCTCCAATCCTCATGATACCCTCATAGTCAAGGATAAACTCCTCGGATCCCCTTAACATTACCTTGTCTTGAATGAGACACAACTTCTCATCATCAAACTGATGCTCCCATATATACACAACTAAGAAAGAACGCTCTTCAGTAAAAGCAATCAAATTAGTCGTCTCCATAGAAAGTTATAATTGGATAAGATTGTTGGCTAACCTCTAAACAAGTCTAGCTAGTGGACTTTCCTCAACAAAGAAGTCATCCTACTCAAAGCATCAACCACCATATTAGACTTCCCTAGATGACACAAGATGGTGATGTAATAGTCCTTTAGTGGCTCAAGCCATCTGCACTACCTTAAGTTCAAATCCCTCTGACTGAAGATATACTAAAGACTCCAATGATCCGTGAAGACATCACCAAAAACCCTAGACTGATAATGTCGTCATAACTTAAGAATACACTCCAGAATTGTCAACTCTAGATCATGGGTTTGGTAGTTCCTCTCTTGGGTCTTCAGATTTCTAGAGGAAAAGATAATCACCTTGCCCTTCCGCATCAGAACCCCTGAACCCGACTCCAAAATATTCATAATTAACAATGAAGTAACATCCTCCTCAGCTAAGTCAAAATAGGATCCAAAGTCAACAAGGTCTCCTCACACTCATCAAACCATTAGAATATCATATGTTGTCGAGTCAATATAGTGAATGGAGATGCAATAGTAGAGAAGCTCTCAACGAATCACATGCAGTAACTTCCAAGTCCCATAAAACTACGGATCTCAATTGCTAAAGCGGGTCTTCTCCAACCTCTATCTACCTCAATCTTTGTTGGATCTACCCGAAGACCCTCCTTGGACACCGCGTGTCCCAAAAATGCCACAAAATAAAGTTGAAACTCACACCTTAAGAATTTGGCATAAAGCTTCTCCTCCATCAATCTCTAGACTACAATCTTCAAATACTAGTCATGATCCTCCTCAGTCTTGGAGTACACCAAGATGTCATCATAGAAAACTATCACAAAGAAATTTAGATAATGCCGGATCACAGTGTTCATGAAGTCAATGAACGTTGTATGGGCTTTAGTCAAACAGAAAGACATTAGATTTTCATAGTAGCCATAACGGATCCCGAAAGTTTTCTCAGGGATGTCAAAAGTCGTATCTTCAGGTAATGGTAACAAAACCTCAAGTCAATATTAGAAAATAGATATGCACCTTGAATCTGATCAAACAAGTCATTAATGCGAGAAAAATGATGCTTTCTCTTCACTATCACTTGTTCAACTATCGATAATAAATATAGATCCATCCTTGTTCCCACAGATGGAGAAACACTAGGGAAATCAAAAAAATCCTACAGCTGATCCTTAGATTTTCTTCAACACAACTAGATCCATATGGTAAGGAGGAATAGAGATGGACTTGGTGCCTGGATCTAAGTCAATGGAAAAATCAATTCCTTATCCCGAGGAACACCTAAAAGGTTTGTAGATAACACAATTGTAAACTCTCAAATCATTGACACATAAATCATTAG
The DNA here is from genome assembly GCF_001406875.1 of Solanum pennellii. Taxonomy (NCBI): domain Eukaryota; kingdom Viridiplantae; phylum Streptophyta; class Magnoliopsida; order Solanales; family Solanaceae; genus Solanum; species Solanum pennellii. The sequence continues at coordinate 14,639,361 of NC_028639.1, forward strand.
AGGTGGCTCAACACTAGTATCCCAAATGAAAGCTATGTAAGAAAAACACTCTTGAGCTTTAATGAAGGAGATAACATTTATAAGGTAGGAATTGCTAGCACCCGTCTACTCTACTCTCAAGAAACCTGACATTGCTAAGGACATATTCTTAGCATAGAATTCAAGAATAACATGATTATGAGAAAGACAATCCATACCCAAAATAACATCAAAGTCTACCATCTCCAAATTATCAAGTCTACACAAGTATCATACCTAACAAAAGAAATGAGACAAGATCGATACATTTTATCCACCACTATGGATTCATGCACTGTTGTATAAACAGGAATAGGCACATGCATGCAGTCATACATCATATCAAACCCATTAGCATAATAGTTTGACATATATTGGAAAGTAGACCGAGATCAAATAATACGGACACACGTTGATGTCAAACTGAGACGATAACTGTGATCACAAAAAAAGTGCCTCAGTTCTATCTGGATATGCATAACACTAGCCCTCTCAGATGATTTCAGTTTGAGTAGAGCCTCTACCTACACTCGGTAGAGCTAGAGTACCCCTACCAGGAGTCTTGCTGCCTGGACTGGTCTAACCTCTACCTTGAGCCTGTTTAGAGGTGCTGAATCTCTAGCTGGAGCATGTGAATAAGTAAGTTGGGGTTCTGAGTGGGTCTTTAGAGGACATTGTCGAATCTTATGATATGGATCCCTACAATAATAATGGGACCTCACCACGGATAACTGCTGTTTTGTAAACTAGATGAACTACCATGGAGACCTCGGCCAGAACCATAAAATCCTTAGGTTGATTTACTAGTCTCAACAACTGCATAGATACATGAACCAACCCAGGATGCTGAAAGGATCCACTACCTGATTTTTAACCCATGCCTCCAGATGAGGCATCCAAAAACTGACCAACATATCATCCCTTTTGGGCTGTTCAAACCCCTCTAAAATAATAAACTTCGCCTCCTTGACGGTGATCACAATGGACTAGAAGGTAGCCCCTCTCTAACTCCTTAAAACACATACGAACTGGTAAAAGAAAGTAAACCTTTCACAAATTTAGTTCTCTCTCTGCCTCATCAGGAACAACAGTCAAGGAATGCTTAGAGAAGCTCACATCTAGGGCCTCATACTTAGTAATACATTCCTTGGGTTTAGCTTTAAAACCTCAATTGATTGTCCTCTTTGATGCTCCAAGAGATGAGCGGTCCTATCAAGAACTATAGAATACATCCCACCTAGTTAAAGGGGATCCAACTGGTCTAGGGCTCCCAAAAGTGTGCCACCATTCTCTGGCATGTCAAAGACACTGAAGTGCAACAAAATAAACACTACAAGTATGTACCATAGACACTTCTTCAAGCATCTTATATGGCACAAGGTCAAGAACTCATGAGCATCCTCACTCTTACCACCTTGAAATTAAAGTGGTTTCATCTTTTGAAACCTCTCATAAACTTACTGCTCAGAGTTCATAAGATTAACCTCATGAGCAATCTTAACACCCACAATCGGTGTCATAACCACTTGTGGCTGACCCATATGATCCTAGGTACCGGATTATGTTACTGATTTAGAGTCTGCACTCGTAATCTAGTCTGAGAATCATGTGGTGTACTTGTCACACCACTCTAAGAGAAGTTCTCCATCACATTAAGCATCCTTAACAAAGTTTTTGAAAACATCAAAGCTTCAAACCTGGAAGGAACCTTGTCCTTAACAACCTCAACCTATGGGTCAGGTGAAGTCTCACTACCTCTATCTTTAATCGGTATTGCTCTACGGGAACAAAATCTAGCCAGTGCTACTCCACAAGCACGACCTCTTGTTGTAGCCCTACCTCTACCCCTAGTTGGGGCCTTAACAACAGCCTCATGAGGGACTACCTTCCTTCTACTAATTGAAAGTGAAGCTCTAGTTAAAAGGAAGTTTCCTAATAGCATTTATAGACAATCAAATATAAATACAAACATCTCCATACCGATCCTCAAGAATCTACTTAGACTTGGCTTGTACACACATGAGATCTATGAACCTGGGTCTCAAGGCCGTATGTAAAAAAACTAAATATGGACATGGTGATACTTTTCTATTCCCACCAATACAATTCAACATCAAATAAGCCAAAAATGAAAAAAATGTGGAAAATATAAATAAGAACCAAAAAAGGCCCATAAAACTTATTCATTCTAAACAATACTCCAAAATTTTGTTGTCACATGTATATGCCACTAATGTAAACACACAATTCGAAAGGTAAATAAAAGTCTCAAATGTCTCTGATTCTTACATAGAAAAACGCAAAAATAATGGAAAAAGGGCCTGCCAAGATGACAAGCAGCTACCTTTAAAGTCCTTCGATGAGCCTCAAAGTTAGAAGAACAAGATGGAGATCACATATCTTTGGACCCGGGACTAACACAAATGTAGATAGATACAAGAAGTGAGTATTCCAAACATGGTAACCAACAAACAACATAATAAACTAGGTAACCTAGTTAAATTGAATACTCCTTTTACCCCAAGCGAACATCCAAAATATAAAACCTACACAAAAATCAGCCCAACCTAGCAGTTCTACTATAAACAGTTCACAATGCTGAAAGGTCATAGACTGAAACTCACATTTGAACAACCGATAAGTATTAAATCATTAATCTTAACTACAAAGCATTTCAATCACAAAAATCAACATGCTCAACTCACATATCAAACAGACCAATCCAAAAGCTCAATTCGCTCAATAAACTGCATCAAATAAGTCAAATGTATGTAGCAAGTAGATTGATCCAAAAGGTCAATTGTCACGATCCAGGGGTACCCCTAGATTAACATGGCACATAGAATCCTGAAGTTCTCCATATAAGCCATTGAACATATCATAACATATGGTAATAGAAAATTGCATAAATTTAAAACATTTTTCCAATACAATTGAAAAACTCATAAAATGAAACAGAAGTCTTAATCAGTCTCAAACCATCGAAAACAAATTTGAATAACTCTTGGGACACAACATATACAATAGTTCTTAAATAAAGAAAGGCATAAATAACATAGTGGTCAAATCTTTGATGGTATGAGAATTCACCAAATCTTCAACTCTTTGCTTCTACTTATATCTAGCCACAGTGATGACACTAAATATCGCCAGATCCTACATTTTATGAGAATGTAGGCAAGAGTATGCATAAGTACAAAATTATATTAACATGATAAATAGCGTAAGACCATAAAAGCATAACATAAGCGTTAGCCAATATAAGACATAGACATGAGCATGAGATATAATAACATAATCATAAGCAAAATCTCCAACATTGACATAATATAAGCATTAGTTATCATAAGCCATGAACCTTGAACATAGGAGATACTTCATATTCATACCATATTCAATAGTTACTCCTTAATATCATAAGTAAACAATTTCATAAGTACACTAAGTCATACTTGTGAAATGCATGGATAAGACCCCATAATCCCATCCTCACAAGTAGAACATTTAGGGCATCATTGTTATACTTACCATCCTTTGATCTCATCCTTAGCTTAATTCTCATAGACAAGGAATTTTCTCTTTTAGTCAAACATATCATGGCAACTATAGCAATAATCCAAGCTAAACATACATTATATAGGAGAAATCATTCATAGTATCTTCAAGTAATATTTGTGAAATACATGGATAAGACCCCATTATCCTACCCATACTAAGTATTACTTTAGGGCATCATACAAACTCATTAGTTGGGGACTAGTCCCTCTTTAATATTTTCCACTATTCATTTAAGGTACTTCTATACTTAGTAAAATTCAAGTCATTATACATGAATGATTACTATTTATAAATTCAAGGCTACCAAGGAATAACACCATACTAGGCTAGACCAAGATACCATGGAAAGCATACTATCATGCAAGTCCAAGCTACTCAAGGAAGAGTAATATTGATACAACCAAGATAATCATCTTGCTAACACAACTACATTATGCTAAACCAATCTTCCTTAGAAAACATACTATCATGCAATTCCAAGCTATACAAGGAAGGGTAAGATTGTTTAATCAAGCTACCAATAAAGTGGTTTGGTCTAAGTAAGTAATGATACCATGCAAGTATACTATGATACTAGTGCAAGATAACCTTAGGTTGAGCATTATTTCTTAATTCAAGGCTACCATGAAATCTCCAACTGAAGATACCATGAAATTGTCTTGTCTTACCAAGTCAAGCTATCCCTGAAATGGTCTTGTCTTACTAAGTCAAGCTATCCATGAAATGGTCTTGCCTTACAAAGTCAAGCTATCTATGAAGGGAGCTTATGTCACAACTTAAAGCTATTCTAGTCTAACATGCTTGATTCATTTTAGGTGGGCAAACCTTTCGATTTAGAATCATTGTATATGAGAAAACCTTTTAAATCATGTTCATTAAGTATTCATGAGAATGTCCTTTCAATAAACACAATAACAACATTATAATCATAACATTTTCATTCTCAAAGTGTCCCTAAATCATTTTATTGATTTTTTTTAAAACATGTATTACCTCATATACTTATGATATAAGTCATGTGGGTGAAGTGCTTCCACAAGAATGCCATATACAATTCAAGATACATATTAGCTTTACTCTCAAGGCCTTAACATACATAATGATCTTATTATCTCTACCTTTAAAACCTTAGTGATCAACATTCATGACTACAAGTCTTACTATCAAAACTTTACTTCATACAATCCTTGTATAGGCCTTGATCACCAAACATTCTAATTACTTGCTCCAGTCTTAACTAATTCTAGTCATAATTCATCATATAGCCCTCCAATCTCAATCACTACTAACCATATATCATTATATATATTTTAAACTCATTGAATTCATATGTTTGTGCCTCAATCTCAAGTAATCTACTATACATACCATAAATACTACAAGTTTGTCTCTAAATCCTCAATTTCCCTTTTCAAGGCACAAAACCACTTACTTTACTTTCATCTCTCTAGACATGGATTAGGCATGTAAACCTGTAATTTAATCTTTATAACATGATTAACTAAAAATTCAAACATAAACAATCATTATCTACTCAATTTGATCAACATCCAGCATGACCCAAAATATTGAAGAAACCCTAACTTAAGGGATTTTCTTCATCAAATTGGGGAACTCTAGGGGGCTCCATGGATCGAAGAATCCATGGACAAATAAGCTATTATACGTTGAATACAAATCCCTCACAAAGCTTGGAAACTTGATCTTGACCTATCTTCAAATTCTACTTTCTTCTTCAAGTTCTAAGCTTTTGGGGATTTTTTCTATGTTTTGAAAATAATGATTTGAATGAGTGAGATTTTGGGTTAAAATGACTTATATAGGGGTCCTAGTCTTGGGAAAAATGACATATCTTTGAGTTGAAACAATTAGGAAAAGAACCAATAACCCTTGACTTAAAAATGGCCGAAGTGGCTCACTAGAAGCTCATCACGAGTCATCTTCTTCATCACGGCTTGTCTAACGGGTCTTGAAGAATTTTAGCCTGACAATACTTCACTATTTTAGGCATAACGTTTTACTCTGGGATGGGAATTTGGAAAACTCGATGGCTTTGAAAATAGGACTTAGAGACCTTTAATTGGATTAGGTGATGGCCAACCTTATTCATTTTCAGCTAAGATATCTCATCAATTGAAGCTGACCCCAAACTCTAAGTCTAGTGAATATCCTTTCACCTGAGGCCCATCAAGCTGTGGTGCCTCTCGTGGTCATGATATTGTATCTATGCAACCTTCCCCTTAACCTCTAAAAATCTAAGGCACCACCAAAAGCCTTCCAACAAGTCGTGGTTGTTTTAACGTAAGTTTTCACAAACATCCTTCAGATAACACATAAATATGATCGTCCCATCGAGCTGTGGGCTCTTTGGACTCTGGGAGGTCTTTCTAATCGGTCCAACACTCCTTGGGTGTTTGGTCATCTTAGGCCAATGCGCTACTTTTCGAGATTTGGTTTCACTCTATCTTAGTTTGACTAGGAGTGAGTTGTATTTATAGTGGAAAGCGTAACCCAAGAGGACTATTTAGGCTGGAACAGTCAACCATCGTTCACTATCAAGTAGCCTACTACATTCGTCAGCGTGCCCCGAGAAAGATTTGGTTAACGAACGACTGTGAACACGCATAATCGTCCTTTAAGTGGTAAATAAAACTAATCATTGTTTGATGAAGTTATGATATGCCATGAATGCAACAATTGAATAATGAAATAAATAAACATATAAGCAGTTAACTTCATATAGCCAAAACATGTTAGTTTTAACGTTAGAATCCTCAAATTCCACAACAGAGTCGCTATTTCTGTTTGAACGTTAGCTTTGGGAAAAATATATGTTTTATGAGTTTTTCGACTTTGTTAGAGTGTCCACTTAATTTTTAAAGAAAAATCAAAAAAACTATGTTTTCTAAATACTTAAACAGAAAAATCGTTTTGAAAACTTTAAAGAGATTCGGGGATTCCAATTTATATTTTAGAAAGGTTTTTACGACAGCTAAAATATTTTCTAAGTTGCAACTATCCAGAAACTAACTTATCTGGCCAAAGTGATCTAACTTAATTCTAAGATAAAATTATTTGAAGTTGTTTGAAAAGAAGGAAGTACCTTATTTTTACTATCTATGTAAGAATTGGTTTGCAAATTTATTCATTTTTTTAGAGTCCGTTTGAAATTAATTTTATGTCGATAAAACATTTACGGCGTTCGCGGGGATTTGGATTCTTTAAAACTACCGACAAATGAAAATAGATAAATAAACAAGCGAGAGAGAGAGAGTGAGAGAGAGAGTTGGGTCCAAATCTAGGTTTTCTGTCCGCCTGGACCGGTATTTGGACCCTTTGTTTGTGGGCCTTTGACCTATTTCCTTTGTATCTATCCTAAACTAATTATACAAAAATAGTAAATACAAAAAATAAATACAACAAAGGCTTAGGCCCAAAAAATAATAAAATACGACTATAAAAATGAAAATGGGCCTTTTGGCCCAATTCTTCATTTAAATCTTCGATCTACTTTGAATTTCGACTCCAGGACATGTTCGTCAAATTTCAAGGGGCTTGACTCGATATAAGAGAGATTGAGCCTTCATGACTCTCCGAAATGCAAGAGAGGAAGGAGATCTCATGGTGAACTCAGAGCAAGTTTTACATGTCAAAAGAACAAATGAAAAATAAGTTAGCATTTGCGGAGGAAAAATAATAATAAGACGATTAATATTACTCTCTAAAGCATGTAACAACATATCAACAATCAAATCTTTTATAGGAGAAAAGAAAAAAGTAATAGGCTAATAATAATGAAAACAACCAAATATATAAGCATTTCTAGATAATGTGGCATGGGAGCAAATCGACATTTTTGAGCATTTGCTAGCTTGAAAATAAATAGTAATAACACATAGTTCAATGAATAGATTAACTAAGGGAAAGAAGCATATGACAATCTATGCATAAATTTAAAGAACATGACTTAGATATAGAGCTAAGAAAAAAAGTCCCAACGTCACACTCATACAAACTAAAATCAAGTATCAAATGTCCTATCAAAAGTATTGTTTACTAACAACAAACCAACGATTTACCGAATTTATCATTATTCATAAGAGACAAATGCAACCATAACACAATAATGCAAGTGTAGAGTAAGCAAATATCTCAATATTAATGATCCTGACTTTCGATCTATACTTCCACTAAAATACTAATTAACAAAGAGTAGGAAAATTTCCCACATGGTTGCTGATATATGAACTAAATGCATGAATACAGTATGAAAATAAAACCCAAGAGAAGAATACATTCAATACTCAACAGGAAGAAATCCAATGAATGTAACACTATATATAAAAAAACCAACTAAGTTCTATCCAATACTAGTCATGAAGATGGCTAAACGACAGAGCAAATCAATAAGTGAGTCAAGCTTGGCCGAATTAAAACTTGAAAAAGAATTAACCGGAGACACATTAGGACAAAAAAAAATGGAGGAACAAGCTTAGGATGACAAAGGAAAAAAAGACAATCAAGATCTCTTAAAACACAAATATTAGTTTCGAGATGAACCAATTCTTCCTTCGACGTACTCACACACAAACAAAGGTGAAAAGAAAAGAATGAGAAAACTTGGCAGCAAAGTAGTAAAACAAATTAATATCATGAGTTAAAGAAAAAATATATATGGATATCATTCAAGCTATGTGAGAATCGAAATCAAATCTACGAGATTATCTAACATGGACGAGAACCTATAACGGTGAGTCAAAATGACAAGGGAGACAATTAAGACTACAAGTAAGTACTGAAGAAATAAAACTGGTACAATAGTACATTCAAACTAATATTTGAGCTAAGCGAGGAAGAGAGTCACGTAGTTATATGCACAAAAATTCGAGCTACCAAAAAGAATTAAAGCAAAATTCAATGATGCGGGATTCAAACTGGTACCCCAAAACTCCAAAAAAAAAAAACAAGATTATAGACTAGCAAACCATAGAACTAACACACTCTTGTTAACAATCTTTGCATAGAGTATCTAACACACCCTAATATGAAACAGAGTTATAAAAGTAAGCGAGAGTACCTTTCTCGAGGCAGCTATTGAGACGACTACGAGTAAGAAACTGACTTCTGCCACCAACTTTAGACTTCAGAAATTTGAAAAGTTTCGAGCCAACAATGAACAAAGGGAGAAAGCGTATATCGAAATCGTATATCTTATATGAGTGATGTGGTTCACTGATTCTTTCTCTGCAACTATTTGCTAAGAAATTCTAACTCTATCTTCCGATCTTTTCGGCTAAGAGAAAAATCGGTTTCAAAATAAAAATAATTCCCCCTTTTGATGAACATGAAGCGATTATATATAGAAGGGGACTAGGGTTTTGGATTCATGGAGGAAAAGGAGTGGAAACCCGAATCAACCCTTAGTCCCAAATCAAAATTTGAATCCCAAATCTTTTCACAAATTTGGAGAAACAACTTTTCCCTGAGAAATTCATTCTCATTCCAGAAGAGGAAACAGAAACGGACGGTTCTGATCAATCAACCATCCTTGGAGTGACGTGGAGTGATCTCAAGCCATCGAGGATGACTTCCGCGTGCTGCTGTACCTGCTGCGATTGTACAAGCTGAGAGAGACGTTGGAGAAAGAGACAATAACGTAGAGTACTGTTTGACTCGAAATAGGCGTGAACTCGCCATTCACGCGCTGGAGAGGATGCTACTGGGCGCGATCGTGAAGACACAGATGCAGATTTCCATCCACCTTTGTGAACTCGCCATCGCGTGAGGAACGAAGGCGCGTTTGAGGGTGAGTAGTGGCCGTCACACGTGCTGTTGCTAACGTTGCTGTTCACGCCGTGAACGGACGTTTGGTTCACTGCTGAAGCCTGATAATTTCCTGTTGGTCTCATTTGGAATAAAAAAGGAACGGGTCGGGTCGGGATAAGGAGAAGGTGGGCAGAGGCGGGTTTGATTGAAACTTGGGCATGGGAAATGGTTCTGGGATTCAACAATTATGTGAATTGAAATTGGGGTACTGAAATTTGGAGAGTTGGGCTGGAAAATGTTGGAATCGGAGTAAAGGTGGTGGGTCTGAAAATTTAAAGAGTAAGAGTTGGATATTTGGGATGGGCTGAAGGTTGGGCTGATTTCTTCTCAAAAATCAGCCATTGTGAAGAGGTAAAAACAAAAATTGTGATTAATCCACAAACCAAATGAATTAAAGACGTAACCAAAAGAATTAATTCTTGAAGATTTACTAGAACGAATTAATTAACGAGCTTCTTAATTTAACAAGATAAAATAGTTAACTTAGTTGCGAACTAATGGCTAAAAATATAAACCGAAAATTTAGCCAAAACAAATCAATAAAGTTTCAAGCAAAAACCAAAATTCTTTTGAGACGATTTCACATATTTTTAGAACAAACCAAATGTATATAAAATTTATATAAAACATATATATTATCTAACTATAGCAAAATACTAATGGATATAACTATAAGCCGAGCGACCCGACTATAGGCTACTAAAACAAATTGAACAAAGCGTTTAAGTAAAACTGAAATTTTTTTGAGACTATTTTTGAATATTTCATAAAATAAACTAACTATCTAAAATTTTTTGAGACGATTTTTGAATATTTCATAAAATAAACTAACTATACGAAGACATATACAAATATACATCGCTTCAAAAACTATAAAAATCGACTAAAGCTATCTTAAAGTGACTTGAAAAATATTGAATCTCATAAAATCGACTATTTTAACTCGTTTTGAATATAAGAAACTCGTGAATTAATTTGTACCGGGAAGGGTAAAAATTGGGTGTGAACAACTGTCCCTCATTTTACTTGGGTCGATTCAATAGATTCGAGGAAAATAAAGTTGACTAATCCAATTTTGGCCGACCACACATTCATCTTTTGGGAGAGGGATTTGGTACAGACTCAGGAATTGTGACCAAACCCTGGAAATCTTAGGGTATATGAGAATTCAGGCCTCATGTAGTTCGATACGCTTGATTTAACACACGATTTTAAAAGAATTTAAAGCCACCTCGATACCAAATTATGCAGGGTTCGAAATACTCGGGAATAGGATCTAAGAGTGAATGTTGGAAAATGGCCAAGTTTTCAACATTGAGCCCGCCTACATATCCTTAAACTGTAGGAATCAGGCTGTTTGTAGTTCAAATCGATCGGTTGAAAAAGGAATCTATTATGCTAGATAGCCTTTGGTTCTGGACAAGTGACAAATTTAGTCGAGTATGAAAAGGAGGCTTGTAACCTCTTATCCATGAATGTGTCACGCTTCACACTCATAATTAAGAACTTACACGGACATAATTTCCGAAGTTCTTGGTGCATTGTCACTCAAACTGGAAAATTGCTTCCGGCAGATACTAAAATATCCGGATGCGAAACTGAAACTGAGAAATCTAAAGAAAAACCCACATGCCTTATGATAGGGGTGTGGTTTTATAGTGGTGGAAGTCACTAATAGGCTCGCTTCCTAAGAGTTTGACACTCCTCTTTGGACTATGTCCCAGTTCACTTCTAAGAAAAAGTTTCACGTTGTGCTGCATCCTTTTTGATGTTTTCCGAACCGGTGGTTTTTGGAGAATTCATCCTTTTAAATGCTCTCAACAAAGACTGCGATAAAACTCGTCAGCATAAAAAATGCAATCCAAATGGGAGACATTGTCTTTTACTGCATTAACACTTAGTTGCTCTCTTTCAACATTTGACGTCATCACGATCGATTTGATGTAAGGCAAATAAAGCTTATGCAATATGATCTTCCATGTACTCTTCACTTGGTGTAAAAATAAATGAAAGCTAATGCATTGTTGATATTTTCTTGATGTCTTCTTTAATGATTCTCTTGGCGTCTACCCTCGCCAAATAAAATGCAGTTGATGTTGATGGGTAAATATTTCTCTCGGGATGCACGATCTCCTTCTCTTACAATGCGTGATTTCTTTTCGCGATGCATGAATTTATTCTCTTGCAATGCATGGCTTCTTCTCCGCAATGTAGGACCTTTCTCGCAATACATGAGTTTTCTCTTGCGATGCGTGATTTTTTGCGATGCATGAATATGAACTCGCGATACATGATTTTCTGCGGGGCATGAATATCTTCCCGCGATGCGTGATCTTTTACCGGGCATGAATATCTTCCCACGATGCGTGATTTCTTGCAGTGAATGAATATCTTTCCGCGGTGCATGAATATTAACTCGCGATGCATGATCTTCCGTGATCCATAAATATTAACTCGCGATGTATGAATATTTACTCGCGATGCATGATTTTCTGCTGGGCATGAATATCGTCCCGCGATGCGTGATTTCTTGCGGGGCATGAATATGTTTCTGCAATGGGTGATTTCTTGCGGGGCATGAATATGTTTGTGCGATGCGTGATTTTTTGCGGGGCATGAATATCTTCCCGCGATGCGTAAATATTAACTCGCGACACATGATCTTCCGTGATGCATGAATATTAACTCGCGATGCATGAACTTTCACGGTGCATGAATATTAACTCGCGATTCATGATTTTACGTGATGCATGAATATTAACTTGTGATGCATGATCTTCCGCGATGCATGATTTTCTGCGGGGCATGAATATTTTAGAAATATGCGTGATTTCTTGCGGGGCATGAATCTCTTCTCGCAATGAGTAATTTCTTCGGAGCATGAATCTCTTCCCGCGATGCGTAAATATTAACTCGTGATGCATGATCTTCCGCGATGCATTAATATTAACTCGCGATGCATGATCTTCTGCGATGCATGAATATTTACTCGCGATGCATGATCTTCCGTGATGCATGAATATTAACTCGCGATGCATGATCTTCTGCGATGCATGAATATTAACTCGTGATGCATGATATTTTCTCTTGATGCCCTCCTTAGTACCAAATAAAGATAATGCTTGAATCGAGAAATATCGTTATCTTCTGGGTAATCATACCGTCTCAATTGAAAATAAAACTAAAATGACCATCGACATATATCATCTCAATTGATAACAAAAATAAACTAACCCTCCAGGTAGCAACACTATCATGTCTGATAATGTGATGCAGATGACGTCCTTGATGAAAATCGTAAACTATCCTTTCTGGGGTTTTCATTTGGTTCATTTTTGAACCTAGATGGACGCTCCTTATAGACTTCATGTTGTTGAGAATTGAATGAAATAAACCATTCACATTCCCAAATGTTCGATATGAGCAATATAAAATAATTCCTGCACCCACAGAGAATTTGTAAATTGGGGGATTCTTTTTCCCTCTTGACCTCCATATTCATCGATCGGAGAAACCTGGTGATTTCAGAGCAAGACTACAAACCTGCGTTCACAGAAAAATCGTTAGTTTTAAAATGAACAAATTTGTGTCGATTCTTCAGTTGTCTGTTCCCTGTCCTGCTATCTCTGGTTGATTTTTCTGATCCCCCGACTCTTGATAGATAAGACAAAATATTTTATGCCAAAATTAATGAAAAACAAATGTAAAATTTTAAGAAAAAATAATTTTTTGAAGAGTAGCATATTGAAGAGGGTTACTGCCAAGTATCATCTCAGGTCAGGCTTAGCGGACTTCTTTATGTCTGATGGTTGCAGGTCTATCTTATTATTCGCTGAGGAGAATTCAGAGTCACTCCACACTGTTGATGAACCCATGTTGAAATTTTGAGGCCATCCTCAAAATTTCTGTCCCAGTTACAAGTTTCGGCTTATCTTTAATTGTCGGTAAGTAAATCATTGAATTTTTGAGATCCTCTCAAAAATTCTTTCCCAATTGTAAATTTTGAAGTATCTTCAGTCTTAAATTGCTGAGAAAAAATCTTCTTTTCGAGATTTTTTGAGTCCCTCTAAAAAATTCTATCCCAATTTCTGTAAAGAGAAATAGAAATCTTACGGGAGATATGATTGAATCCTTGTGGCGCCTACGTATCCCGTTGAGGCAAGAATCAAGTCAAATGTAGTTCCCCTTCAAAGGTTATCAATAATAATACATTTAAAAATAAAACTAACCGAGGCCGACATAGGCCGCCTACGTATCTCATTCTTGAGAATTCAAGTCAAACGTAGTTCAAGAACAAAAAAATATTTGAAGGGGTAAAATGGGGTGAACGAGGCCGACATAGGCCACCTACGTATCTCATTCTTGATAATTCATGTCAGACGTAGTTTATTACAAGAGGGATAAATTTTTAAACAAAGAAATTACAAATAGACAAAGCGATTACAGGGAAATAGCAGAAATACAAACTGAATTTTAACACGTAGTATCTCTAGACAGCATCTGAGTTGATAGGATTCGTCTATGTGGTGCCATCCATCCTCGACAGGACCAAAGCACCTCCAGATAACACTTTTCGAACCATGTAGGGTCCTTGCCAATTTGGTGCGAATTTTCCTTTGTACTCGTCTTGATGAGGAAAAATACGATTAAGCACTAACTGACCAATTTCAAAAATTCTAGCTCCAACTCTCTTGTGGAAAACACGAATTATTCTCTGTCGATATAGTTGACCATGACAAACAACAACCATTCTCTTCTCGTCAATCAATGTTAACTGATCTATTCTCTTGCTCACCCATTCCGCATTACTCAACTCAGCTTCTTGGATGATTCTCAAGGATGGTATCTCGATTTCAGCAGGTATGAATGCTTCAATTCCATACACTAGCAAGTATGAAGTGGATCCAATCGACGTTCATACAGTCGTTCGATAACCAAACAAAGCATATGACAACATCTCATGCCAACCTCGGTGATTGTCAATCATCTTCCTCATACACTTCTTGATATTCTTATTGGCAGCCTCTACTGCTCCATTCCTTCGAGGACGATAAGCGGTTGAATTTCAGTGAGTGATCTTAAACTGCTCACATATGTCCATCATCAAATGAGTATTGAAATTCGCACCATCATCAGTAATGATGGATTTTGGTACTCCAAACCTGCATATCAGATTGTTGCGAACAAAATCAGCTACAACTTTCTTGGTCACTGACTTGTAACAAACTGCTTCCGCCCACTTGGTGAAGTATTCGATGGCAACCAAAATAAATTTGTGTCCATTTAAAGCGGCGGTCTCTATCGGACCGATGAAATCCATGCCCCAAGCTACAAATGGCCAAGGTGAACTCACAGCATTGAGTTCGTGAGGCGGCACTCAAATCAAATCATCATGCACCTGACATTTATGACATTTCTGCACAAATTTGCAACAATCTGCTCCAATGTCATCCAGAAATGACCGGATCGAAGGATCTTCCTTGCCAAAGTGAGTCCATTCATGTGCATACCAAAAACTCCAGCATGTATCTGTTTGATAAGCTTCGCAGCTTCGGCTGCATCGACACATCAGAGAAGACCTAAATCTGAAGTCCTTCTATAAAAGACTTCTCCACTTAGAAAAAAGTTGAGAGCCATACGACGTATCAACTTTTTCTGGTTGGATGTTGCATCTTCAGGATAATTTCCGAACTCGAAATACTTCTTTATATCGAAATACCATGGCAAACTGTCTGGTTCTGCTTCAACATATGCACAATGAAGCGGATGTTCCTTCAACTCTATATCCAGAGGATCAATATAATCAGTATATGGATGTTTAATCATCGAGGCGATGGTGTCAAGAGCATCGGCCAACTCATTCTGTATTTTGGGAGTATGTTTGAACTCGATCTTACAAAATCTTTTTCACAACTTCTGTACATACTGCACGTATGGTATAATCTTCGGGTTCTTTATGACCCACTCTCGTTGGACCTGATGAATCAATAGATCTGAATCTCTAATAAACAGGAGCTCGTGAACATTCATGTCAATGGCCATTTTTAAACCGAGGACACGAGCTTCATATTCGGCCATGTTTTTTGTGCAATTAAATCGGAGTTTAGCTTCCATGAGATATTGCTGACCAGATTCTAACACTAAAACCACTCCAATACCCTTTACTTGGTGATTTGATGCTCCATGAAAGAATAATCTCCAACCAGGATATGTTTAAGAAATATCTTCACCCACAAATGATACTTCTTCATCGTGAAATAAATCTTGAGCGGTTCATACTCTTCATCAAAAAGATTTTCTGCAAGATGATCAGCCAAGGCCTGTGCTTTTATCGCCTTCTGAGTCACATACACAATATCAAATTCACTCAAAACATCTGTCATTTGGCCAACTTTCTGGTCGGCATCGCTTTCTAGAAAATGTACTTTAATGGGTCCATCCTGGAAATAAGGTATATCGTGTAAGAAGACAAATAATGTCTCAACTTCTGAGCGATCCAAGTCAAAGCACAACACTTTCTCTCCAAAAGAGTATAACGAGACTCACAGTGCGTGAACTTCTTGCTTATATAATTAATGGCTCGCTACTTCTTCCCTATTTTGTCATGCTGCCCAAGCACGTATGCAAATGCGTTATCGTAGACGGACAAATACAACAACAATGGACTCCCTTCTCGTGGAGGAACCAATACCGGTGGATTGGATAGATATTTCTTGATAGCATCAAAAGCAGTCTGACACTATTAGTCCACTTTGTCAAAGCGTCTTTCTTCAACAGCCTGAAGATAGGCTCACATACCACAGTTGACTGAGCTATGAATCGACTAATGTAGTTTAACCTCCCTAAGAAACTCATCACTTCCTTCTTCGTCTTCGGAGGAGGTAACTCTTGAATCCCTTTAATCTCTGAAGGGTCGAGCTCAATACCCCTTCTGCTGACTATAAATCCCAATAATTTTCTGGCCAGCACCCCAAAAGCGCACTTAGCGGGATTTAACTTCAAGTTTAAACAACTCAAATGATCAAGAACTTCTTCAAATGTGTCAAGTAGTCCGAACTCTCACGGGACTTGATTATGATGTCATCTACATACACCTCGATCTCCTTATGAGTCATGTCGTGAAATATGGTCGTCATAGCCTTCATGTAAGTAGCGCCAGCATTTTTGAGACCAAATGACATCACCCTATAATGATATGCGCTCCAAGGCATAATGAAAGGTGTTTTTTCTGCATCTTTCTCGTCCATTAGGATCTGATGATAACCTGCGTAACCATCCACAAACGACTACATTTCATACTTAGCACAATTATCAATCAGAATGTGAATGTTTTGCTAGGAAAAATTATTATTTGGGGTGGCTTTGTTGAGATCCCTGTAGTCGACACAAATTCTGATCTTTCCATCTTTTTTGGCGGCCAGAACAACATTGGCTAACCAAGTCGGGTATTGCATCACTTCTACCAATCGAGACTCGATCTGCTTCGTGATCTCTTCTTTGATCTTTAAAATCAACTCAGCCTTGAATTTCCGAGCCTTGTATTTCACTGGACTGAACCTCGGATTAATCGGCAACTTGTGAGACACCACATTGGTACTCAGCCCTAGCATGTCGCTGACCTCCCAGACAAACACATCAATTTACGCAGTAAGCAAATGAGTCAGATCCTTTTTTTGAGTTTCATTCAAGATGACACTGATTTTTACTTCTTTGACACCCTTTTGGTCTCCGAGATTCACGATTTTAGTTTCTTCCAAATTTGTCTTATGCTGATTTTCAAACTGCAGAAATTCTTCAGCAACATATTTCCGTGCCTCATTTTCATCTTTATATTCTTCAGACTCGTCATCACCTGCCTAATTTTGTTCGTTCAGCTCGTGACATGACATAACATTGGCAGGTTTAAAACTTATATTATTGAAACCATAAAGAAAAAAAGTTAGAAAAGTAAAATATAGAAAATAAACAAATTTTCAGTAAGAGAGGCTTTCATTCAAATTGGAAAAATGCAAACTTTGGACATGGCAAGGGCCATGTTGCCTTTTCAAAACATCACAATAAAATTAAAGAGTTTAATTAAGTAAAATAATAGGTCTCGGGCCTCTTCCATACTACCACCGATTTAAATATGCATAAATGATGCCCTTCTACCAAGGAGTTAGGGGAATCAAGATCGGTGTGGAGGTCCAATTCTGCAGCATCTCCCCAGGCTTAGCATCGCGGATACAAGCTAGCTTGACCTCTTCTTCTATGACAGCTTTGATATCTTCAAAAAGGTCGCAGATTCCTTCCTCTAGGCCATCACGATCAGCATACTCCCGGACTGGAAACCATTGATACAAATGTGGGATCAGCTTATGCAATGCTTGATCACTGCTCTTCTTCATCTTCATATCATCCTCTGTGGAAATGTACCCTAAACCATATCTATCTCCTTTGACGGGGACTGGGATAGGCTCAATAATCCCTTGGGAATTCCTTCCCAATCCGAAACCCAGTTCGAACCCATTCTGCAGCATCACAGTGGAGATCATCTTGTACACTACAAGCATAGGTGATTGTGTGGCCAAATCCTCATTGGTGGCATTTACCACCTTCACCGTGTAGAAATTGGTACCTCGTGAGACTTCATCAATAATGGGCTTATGCCTGCCGGAGTGACTCCTTTGCTGTGAATAACCAATTTTTCATCCTTTCAAACGAGTTTTATCATCTGATGAAGAGTAGAAGGCACATCTCCAGCCATATCGATGAAAGGCCTTCCCAGAAGAAGATTATAGGTGGTGTCGATGTCCAAGACTTGGAACTTTGCACTAAATTATGTCGGGTCCATTTGGATGATCAGATTCACCGCTCCCAATGTGTCTCTCTGTATTCCATCTAAGGCTCTTACATTGGCTTGATTTTATTCCATCTTCCCTAAGTCAAACCTTAACTGCCTCAGAGTTGAAGTGGGCAAATGTTGAGACTAGACCAATCATCCACCAGGACACGGTTTATGACCCTTCGCGGCATATGACAGTAATATGCAACACCTTGTTGTGCGACCTCCCTTTTAAAAAAACAATTCGTCATCACAGAAGCTAATCTGATGACCTCGGATAACTTCGTTGATCATAGCCACCACATTATCGCTGATTGTGCCCATGGACACATATGTCTCATCAATATCCTTCATCAAGGCCTGTCTATGTAATTGGGAGCTCATCACCAGGTCCCACACAGAAATCTGGGTTGCGGTTTTCTCCCAATGCTTAACAATCGAATAATCTTTTGGCTGCATCTTTTTCCAGAATTCCTCCGCTTCGCCTTCGCTTATTGTCCTCTTTCCTTGATCCTTCTTCTGCCTTCCAGAAGCCAACTCTTCGGGAGTATAACACCTCCCAAATCGGGTCATACCCTGAGCGGCAGCGATTTCAATCACGAACTTCGGTCTAGCAGGAGGTTCGAATGTAACCAAGGAAAGAACCTTTGCGGGTTTCAAGATCACGAACTCCTTTTTATCTTTGACTCTCAGCTAGGTCATAGCCCTTTCCAATTCATCATGGACAATCGGAGTTATCATTTTTGTCATGCACCAGTCATCATCCGTCTCTATCATGTTTACGCCTCCACAATTCGTCAAAGGATTGGTTTTGACATTGGATGTGACTACTAAAAGAGAAACCACCTCTTGGTCGATCAGATCTTGTATCTTGTGCTTGAGGTTGATGCAATCCTTGGTATCATGTCCAACGCTGTTGGAGTGATACGCACACCTTTGATCGGGTTTGTAGAATTTAGAACTAGTATCCACTGGCTTGGGCCCCACCAGATGGATATATTTAGCCGCAGCCAGTCGCTCGTACAACTTTGTTCGGCATTCAGCAAGCGCAGTAAAGTTTCTAGGAGGCTTCTTCTCGAATTTTGGTCGAGGTGGATCATAACTGCCTTGTTGAGGAGGAGGCACCTGTTGATAAGTTCTGGTATTTGGACGGGGAGCTTGGCTTTTGGAATAAGGATTTGTTTGGTAATTTGGTGGTGGAGTTTGGTAGTTCGTGGGGGAATTTTGGTATACAAGAGCTTGGACTTGATATACGGGAGGCGGTGCTCTGTAGCTCGACTGCACATTTCAACAGTTAGGAGCAATGTTTTGGTAGACTGGTGATGGAATTTGGTAAAGTGGAGGACTTCGGTAAATAGGAGATGGATTTTTGTAATTCAGAGGGGGGGGGGCATTTTGATATGTGGAGGTAGCATTTTGGTAGATTGGAGGAGGATTGTTTGGATGTCTAGCTTGCATGTAGCAAGCCTGGTAGGAGTTCTGGGAAGGTCGAGGACGACCTTGGGAGGATGATGATCTTCTGAAGGTTTTCCTCTCCTCATAATAGACAACAACAATATCCTCTCTCTTCTTCTTCAACAATCTCGATGATCAGGGTGACGCAACAACACGAGCAATTTTCGATGTTTTCAAACCATTTTCCATATTCTCACCAATCTTGACTATCTCAACAAAATTTTCTCCAACGAGCAACATGATTCTATCATCATATTCGGGCTCTTGCACCCGTACAAACACTTCCACTATTTCTTTCTCAAACATAGGCGGCCTTATCCTAGCTGCTTCCTTTCTCCACCTGTAGGCGAACTCTTTATAGCTTTCAGTAGATTTTTGCTACATATTTTCCAAGAAGTATTGATCGGGAACGATTTCCACGTGTAAGCAAACCGATCAATAAAATCCTTGGGCAGGGCATTCCAACTGGGTCATTGCTTGGTTTCATGGGAGGTGAATTATTCTAGAGCCTTCCCACATAAAACTTCGGCTAAAGATCCGCATCAACAAGGCTTCATACCTACCAACTCCGACAAGCTGGTCGTAGTAGGCTCTCAGATGTGACATAGGATTTCCTACTCCTCCGAAAGTGTCAAATTTTTTAATCTGGAACCCTTGTGGGAGGTCCAGATTTGGATGAATGCACAAATCTTCATAGTTAAGACCAGCAATGTCGAGTATACCTTGGAACTCCTTCATGGCTTTCCTGATCTCTTCTTTTATATCCACCTTCGCCTCTTCCTTTGCCCTCCATTCTCTTTCCTGTCCTCATAATGGTCCAGCTCAGAACCATGCACATCGTGTTCAGTTGGGACGAGAATCTAGAAAGTCGTTCTTTTAGATAGGGGTAGACTTCGGAAGAACTTTGGACATTCTGGGTAGTTTGGTAGTTTTGCGGATAGGTTTGAGGATCGGTATTTTGGTATAAGTGGTGGTGAGGAGTCTGAGGGTGGAATGCATTTTGGTTTTGGCTTTGATTCTGGTTTTTTGGTGGTGGAACGGTTTGATGTTGTGTATTTTGAGGCTGAGGTGGTATTTGGGATTGGTTGTTTCGAGGAGGTGGTGGAGTATGGTAGGATGCAGAAGCATACTGAGGATTTTGTGTAGTCAAGTCTATGACGGAGGGATTTTGAGCAGGTGTAAATGGTCGATTCTGAGCTTGATCCATGTTTGAAGAAGGGAAGTAGATAAGAGGTCTTCCATCAGCAACGTTAGCACCAAAACCTGGCGGATGCATATCCTGTCTCCTTTGCATCTCCACTCTCATATCCGCAATATGTTGCATCAGTTTCATAATCAATTCATTTTGGTTCGCTATGGTGGGTTGAGCCACAACAACGTTAGTGAGACTTACTTCTTCATTGTAATCTCCCAGTACTGCTTTTCCTTTGTCTGAATCTTGTCTGGGAAAGAAATCTGCGGGACCTTTGGATCTGGTAAAATAGGGATGATCTGCCTGCTTAATCCACACAGACTAGTTTCAAAGTAACTGAGGAGGAAAACAATTCAAAGGAAAATTTGTTAGTTTAGATTCAGAATACAAAAAACATAATATCATAGAGAAAGCAGATATACACACAAGATGCTTTGTTTGAGGATATCTTCAACCCACGAGTAAGGACGGAAACCAATTTTTTAACAAGCAGGAGTTTGGTTGTTTTAGTTTGACACTATCTCAGAAAGACTGAATCACGTTGAGCTAAAGTCTTCTTGCAGCTGCTCTTTGATGTCCGTTGATCTGGTCTTTGTATCTTCTCGTAATATGAAGGAGGGAGAATGAAAATTTAGAAAGATAGAGGCCAGGCCTTCGAACGGTGCCTACGTATCTCACAAGGAGAATTCAGGCTCAACGTAGTTCGAGTACAAAAATAAATATTGATTTTCATTCATTCATTTTTGACGGTTACATGGAAAATGAAAGGAAACAACAAAGCTTTAAAGATAAACAGTGAGTACATCTCAGTTATTCCTCTTCTTGTTGTAGTATCAGCTGCGAGGAGTAGACTCGACTTGAATCTTTCCTATGCTGATGAGATGTTCCACGTCTTAGCAGAATGCGGTGCATTTTTCGATGCTATGGTCTTTGGTATTGTTATAGGGGCAAACCTTTTGAACTTCGTACCAAAGGGAATATGACATGACCATGCCTTTGTAGAAATGTGTGAATACTCCATTTTGAATCAATTCCGAATAGATTTCCAGCATCTTTTTCTTGAAAGGTCTGAATGAGCAACGATACAATATAGTCTTCTCGGTGACTGGTATGTCAAGCCGTGGTTCATCACACACAATGATGACGCTGTCGCCCCAAATATTCGGAGTACTATCCATATCGAGCAGATGGCGGATTGCATTCTTGAACTCTATGCATTCTTCTATCGTATGCCCCTTCTGATTGGGATGATACTCACAAGTATTTAGGAGGTCTCCTGCTCCCACTTGGGAAGATTCTCTCTCGACGGGCCTCAACATACACTTAGACTGAAAATGCTCAAAAATGAGGGCGCATGAGATGACTTCCCTCAATGTATGGTACTCTTGTGGATGTACTTTGAGAGTGATTTTCTTGTCCCCTTTTGCAAGAGGTCTCTCGAGAGAAGGTTTGTGGGCCAGCGCCTCCTCATAACTTTCTTTGATGTTCTCCAACTCAGGGCTCTCCGAAGGAAACAGTAAGTCGTATAGAAGTTTTCCGTGCTGCTTTTGTATGTTAATCATCTCTTCTTCATTTTGTATGTTAATCATCTCTTCTTTATTTGGTTAAGTCTGGATACTCTTTCCTTTGCCCATAGGTGTGATCTCACCCTCCCTGAGATGATTAGAGTAGAGTTTTAGGCTTTGGGGTATGAGATATGTCTTTTGATTGAGAAACTTAAGACTCGGAAAACTTTGGTCGGACACTTTGTAATAGTGACTTGCGCGTATATTTTTTGGAAATTTCTGGAAAAAAGTGGGTTAATGATACCCTCATTCAAAGCAACATATCACGTAATAGTTAAAACACATATATCGCGTCCTAATCATGCATGTTACCCTTTTGTGACAATGGTAGGTCTAGCGATCTGAAGGATGTATTGTCTTGTTTAAAACAGATTGTTGCACCCACCAAAATAAGCTTCACAAATAATCATAGTATTCGTTTCATAGTTTTAATCAAAAAGGGGGGTATATTTTTAGGAAAGGGGAATACATAGCGAATACAAATGGAAAACAATCCCACGCAGGAGAATTAGAAGGTTAACGGTCCTGCTCCTCCTCTAGCTTTTTCTACCTCTTCGCGGACTATGTACTTGCTTGTTACCACGTATGGATCAGTGAATACAGCTTTGGAAGATGGAGGCACGACCCATAGAGTGTAGATCTGCTCATCCAAGGTTTCATCTCGATGCATCAAACATGCCCTTGCATCGGTTAGCTCTTGGTGCACCTAAAGCCCTCTGACTTTCTAACTCTCTAGACTGGTACTCTCCCTTCATTGGAATTCCTGCTCCCTTCGGTCCCATTCCTGCTAAAAATGATACGTATGGATCTGGAGCCTTATCTATACGTCTTCAATTTCTCAAACCACGTGTGGTGTTGGGTTCACTACACCACGCAAATCATTCTGCAACCATGTCTTGTATTCATTGACATACCCAGCTTCATATCTGTTTTCTGTCATATTCCATTTCATGTTGACGCGTCCGGCCCATTCTTGGAGGATGATCTTGGCAAAAGGTATTTTAGTGCACCCGTTGTAATCGATGACGAAGGAGCTCGTATCCCCTTAGACGGGTGTGATTTGTGTTCTACCGAATTGCCGCATCACCCTACCTAGGTTGTAGAGTCGCAATCCTCTGATACCGGGAAGGACCAAAAAGGGAAGTTTGGCCCCCTGCGCATCTATCTTCTCAGACATGAAGTTCGACAACATCAACTGTATGTCTCATTCTCTTAGATCATAAAATAACCTCTCCCACGCATCTTTGGTGGTGTGAATTGGGAACTTGCAGACGCTTAGATAAAATTCGTAATTATCAAGGGGACTCGTCTGGCTTGGTTTGGTCAACTCTTATTGCTGGGTTCCGTCTCTTTTGCACAGATGTTCAGTCATCCACCACTAAAGTAAAATGTTGCAACCTTGGAAAAATGGGAACCCGTTCTTACACAAGCTCAAAGATCGATAGATGTCGGCCAAAATAATTGGGGCTAAACTGCAGTGCTTCTTTTCTTCCTGTTTATTACAAATTCCTTTGAAGATGGCGTCTACTAACATCACAACCTGGGTGTCGATCTCCTTTCCTTCATCTTGAGGGAACACCATCGTTCCTAAAAGGCATGCGGAAAATGCAATAGCCTGAGTTTGTCTCTAAGTACTGTGATCATGGAACTCATTTGGAAAAATCACAAAATAGCTATCGTGCCCCCGTCTTTCGAAAAATCTCATTAGTGGTATACTTTGGGCATCCAACCAGTTTGCATGCACCAGAAATAACATGTATTTCAATTCTCTATTAGTCGGCCTATCCGGTAGAAGGATGTGCTGATCGGGATATTTTTTCCTCTTGCCAAATATTCCGATAGAGTCTTGACAATCCTTTATTTCTTTTAGTGTTGGTGTTATTTCGACGTCTCCAAAGCGAAACACCATCCTTTTGTCATCCCAGAAACGCGTAATTATCTCGATAAACGTGGGCCAAACCTTGAAGTCTATTATCGAAGGTAAGTGGCCCAGGTGAATCGATATTTCTCTCTTTTGACAGTCTTTGAGATTTCCCCACCATATGCGGAGAATGTCTGGTGTCTTGGTGACCATATTGAAACTGAGGAACTGACTCGACATTTACAAAAATATACAACTACTTAGTTGTCACTCCCAGGATACGACAAACAGTCGAACACGGAAACATCCTTCAGATAAAACATAAATATGATAGTCCCATCGAGCCGTGGGCTCTTTGGACTCAGGGTGGTCTTTCTAATCGGTCCAACACTCCTTGGGTGTTTGGTCATCTTAGGCCAATGTGCTACTTTTCGAGATTTGGTTTCGATCTATCTTAGTTTGACTAAGAGTGGGTTGTATTTATCGTGGAAAGCGTAACCCAAGCGGACTATTTAGGCTGGAACAGTTAACGATCGTTGACTATTAAGTAGCCAACTACATTCGTCAGCGTGCCCCGAGAAAGATTTGGTTAACGAACGACTGTAAACCCGCATAATCGTCCTTTAAGTGGTAAATAAAACTAATCGTCGTTTGACGAAGTTATGATATGCCATGAATACAACAGTTGAATAATGCAATAAATAAACATATAAGCAGTTAACTTCATATAGAAAAATCATGTTAGTTTTAACGTTAGAATCCTCAAATTCCCCAGTAGAGTCGTCATTTCTTTTTGAACGTAAGTTTTCAAAAAATATATGTTTTTATGAGTTTTTCGACTTTCTTAGAGTCTCCACTTAATTTTTAAAGAAAAATCAAGAAAACTATGTTTTCAAAAGACTTAAACAGAAAAATCGTTTTGAAAACTTTAAAGAGATCCGGGATTCCAATTTATATTTTAGAAAGGTTTTTACGACACCTAAAATATTTTCTAACTTGCAACTATCCGACAACTAACTTATTTGGCCAAAGTGATCTAACTTAATTTTAAGATAAAAATATTTGAAGTTGTTTGAAAAGAAGGAAGTACGTTTATTTTTACTATCTATGTACTAATTGGTTTGCAAATTTATTCATTCTTTTTTCAGAGTCCGTTTGAAATTAATTTTAAATTGATAAAACATTTACGGCGTTTGCGGGGATTTAGTTTTTCTGTCTACCTTGACCGGTATTTGGACCCTTTGTTTGTGGGTCTTTGACCCATTTTCTTTGTACCTGTCCTAAATTAATCATACAAAAATAGTAAATACAGAAAAGAAATACAGCAAAGGCTTAGGCCCAAAAATAATAAAATACGACTATAAAAATGAAAAAGGACCTTTTGGCCCAATTCTTCTTTCAAATCTTCGGTCTACTTTGAATTTCAACTCCAGGACCTGTTTGTCAAATTTTAAGGGGCATGACTCGATATAAGAGAGATCGAGCCTTCATGACTCTCCAAAATGCAAGAGAGGAAGGAGAGCTCATGGTGAACTCAGAGCAAGTTTCACATTTCAAAAGAACAAATAAAAAATAAATTAGCATTTGCGGAGGAAAAATAATAAGAAGGCGATTAATATTACTCTCTAAAGCATATAACAACATATTAGCAATCAAATCTTTTAAGGAGAAAAGAAAAAAATAATCGGCTATTAATAATGAAAACAACCAAATATATTAGCATTTCTAGATAATGTGGCATGGGAGCAAATCGACATTTTTGAGAATTGACTAGCTCGAAAATAAATAGTAAGAACACTTAGTTCAATGAATAGATTAACTTAGGGAAGGAAGTGTATGAAAATCTATAAATAAATTTTAAGAACAAGACTTAGATGTAGAGCTAAGAAACAAAGTCCCAACATCACACTCATACATACTAGAATCAAGTATCAAATGTCCTATCAAAGATATTGTTTACTAATAATAAACCAACGATTTAACGAATTTATCATTTTTCATAAGAGACAAATGCAACCATAACACAATAATTCAAGTGTAGAGTAACCAAATATATCAATATCAATGATCCTGACTTCCGATCTATACTTCCACTAATATACTAATTAACAAAGAGTTGGCAAAATTCCTACACCATTACTGATATATGAACTAAATGCAGGAATACAATATGAAAATAAAATCCAAGAGAAAAGCACATTTAATACTCAACATGAAGACATCTAATGTATATAACACTATATAAAAAAACCAACGAAGTTCTATCCAATACTAGTAATGAAGATGGCTAAAAGACAGAGCAAATCAATGAGTAAGTCAAGCTTAGCTGAATTAAAACTTAAAAAAGAATGAACCGGAGACACACTAGGACCAAAAAAATAAAACGAGGAACAAGCTTAGGATGAGAAAGGAAAAAAAAGACAATCAAGAGATCTTAAAACACAAATATTAGTTTCAAGATGAACCAATTCTTCCTTCGACTTACTCGCACACAAACAAAGGTGAAAAGAAAAGAATGAGAACACTTGGCAACAAAGTAGTAAAACAAATTAATATCATGAGTTAAAGCCAACATAGACATGGATATCATTCAACCTATGTGAGAATCGAAATCAACTCTATGAGATTAGCTAACATGGACGAGAACCTATAACGATGAATCAAAATTATAAGGGAGTCAATTAGACTACAAGTAAGTGGTGAAAAATCAGAACTGGTACAACAGTACATTCAAACCAAATGTTGAGCTAAGCGAGGAAGAGATTCACCTAGTTATATGGATAAAAATTCGAGCTAATGAACATAACGACCAAACAGAATTAAAACGAAATTCAATGATGCGATATTCAAACAGGTAGCCCAAACCCCCACCCCCAAAAAAAAACAAGATTTTAAACTAGCAAACCATAGAACCAACACACTCTTATTAACAATCTTCGCATAGAGTATCGAATACACCCCAATATGCTACATTGAAACGGAGTTATAAAAGTAAGCGAGAGTACCTTTCTCGAGGCAGCGACTAAGATGACGATGAGTGAGAAACTAATTTCCACCACAGACTTTAGACTTTAGAAATTCGACAAGTTTCGAGCAAACAATGAACAAAGGGAGAAAGAGTATATCCAAATCGTATATCTTATATGAGTGATGTGGTTCACTGATTCTTTCTCTACAACTATTTACTAAGAAATTCTAACTCTATCTTCCAATCTTTTCAGCTAAGAGAAAAATTGGTTTTCCAAAAAAAAAAAAAAAACTCCCCCTTTTGATGAACAGGAAGTGATTATATATAGAAAGGGACTAGGGTTTCGGATTCATGGAGGAAAATTAGTGGAAACCCGAATCAGCCCTTAGTCCCAAATCAAAATTTGAGTCCCAAATCTTTTCAAAAATTTGGAGAAAAAACTTTTCCCTAAGAATTTCGTACTCATTCCAGAAGAGGAAAGGGAGACGGACGATTCTGATCAATCATCCGTCCTTGAAGAGACGTGGAGTGATCTCAATATGTCGAGGACGACTTCCGCGTGTTGTTGTACCTATTGTGATGGTACAAGCTGAAAGAGACATTGGAGAGTGAGACATAATAGCGCAGAGTACCATTTGAATTGAAACAGGTGTGAACTCGCTATTCACGCACTATAGAGGATGGTGCTGGGCGCGACCGTGAAGACACATATGCAACTTTTCGTCCACCTCTGTGAACTCACCATCGTGTGAGGGACGAAGGCGCGTTTGAGGGTGAGCGGTGGCCGTCATGTGTGCTGCTGATGACGTTGATGTTCACGCTGTGAGCGGACGTTTGGTTCACTACTGAAGCCTCATAATTTTGCGTTGGTCTCTTTTGGAATAAAAAATGAACGAGCCGGGTCGTTATAAGAAGAAGGTGGGCTGAGGCGGGTTTGAATTGAAGCTTGGGCCTGGGAAATGGGTCTGGGATTCAGCAATTATGTGAATTGAAATTGGGGTACTAAAATTTGGAGAGTTGGCTGGAAAATGTTGGAATTGGAGTAAAGGTGGTGAGTCTGAAAATTTAAGGAGTAAAAGTTGGATATTTGGGATGTGCTGAAGGTTGGGCTGATTTGTTCTCAAAAATCAGCCTTTGGGAAGAGGTAAAAACAAATATTGTGATTAATCCACAAACTAAATGAATTAAAGACGTAACCAAAAGAATTAATTCTTGAAGATTCGACTAGAACGAATTAATTAACGAGCTTCTAAATTTAACAAGATAAAATAGTTAACTTAGTTGCGAACTAATGACTATAAATATAAACCGACAATTTAGCCAAAACAAATCAATAAAGTGTCAAGCAAAAACCAAAATTCTTTTGAGACGATTTCACATATTTTTGGAACAATCCAAATGTAGACAAAATTTGTATAAAACACATATATTATCTAACTATAGAAACATACTAATGGATTTAACTATAAGCCGAGCAACCCGACTATAGGCTACTAAAAAAAATTGAACAAATCGTTTAAGTAAAATTAAAATCTTGTTGAGACGATTTTTGAATATTTTATAAAATAAAGTAACTATACGAATATACATAGAAATATACATCACTTCAAAAACTATAAAAATCGACTAAAACTACCTTAAAGTGACTTGAAAAATATTTGAATCTCATAAAATCAACTATTTTAACTCGTTTGGAATTTAAGAAACTCGTGAATTAATTTGTACTGGGGAAGGTAAAAATTGGGTGTCAACAGTGGTCATAACAACGAGCTATGAAATGGCTCGTGTGGAGGGGGTTGTTTTTGGATTTCATTGTTTAGACACTTCCGAGCCCACCACGATCCATGGTGGTGGTCGTGGAAGGTAAGGCAGTGTCCATATAAGAGTAGACTGCCCTAGTCCTCTTCCTTGGCTATTGCCCTCTTCTTTGACTCTAACCCTTACACATAGACCTAGTTTTTTCTACTAGTTTCTGGGGTTTTACAATATTCTTCTTCTTGGGAACATTCGTCCTTGAATGACAATTTCGACACCTTACAGAAGTAAAGACTAAAGACTAACAACCTATCTGTAACACTCCGATAGTACAAGACCTAATCTAGATCCCCACATGAGTGTATAAGGGTTGTAACACTGTTTTAAGGTCATAAATAATGTTTATAAGTCATTTGGGAAGTTTTAGAGTCAAGACGTCAAGGAACGTTCACGACGTCAGGAGAATTGTGCAAGAGGTGCTAGTGTGCCTTAGCCTATGTCAATAGGTCTTAGGAGTCGGAATTCGATGAAATTTGATGGGAAGGTGTCAAACTAGTATTGGAACATGCTTAGGGTCTAAACTTCCGGGTACGATTCCCCAAGGACCACCTTAGGGGTCTTTGGAGAGGACCCTTGCATTTGACCCAAACCTGCCAAATGAGGCACTGTAGACAGTGTCCACCTACTAGTAAGGTGTGACTATTGGCTTATATGTATTCTTGATTGTGCATAAGGCGTTTCAAAGTAATTAGCATGGTTTTGAACAAATGTCCCCTTTAGCATGATTTCAAATGTTTTATGTGCATGTTTCCATACTTAGTACAAGTGGTATACTAACCCATATTTCTATGTTTCTACAATTATGTCGGTTCCAATCGTTGAGCTTTTAGAAGAGCCATTTGAAGATAACTTCGATTCTCATTCTCGAAGTTTGGTAGGTCCTCACCTTCTTAGGACGATGTCACTATCTAGCTATTGTTGTTGTTCTAGTTTAAATACATTTAGTTATTTCTTTTTCATTTGAAGACGATTATTGTATATACCTATATGTGGGTTTTATTGCAGTAAAGTAAGGGCTATGCCCGAATGTTGTATTCGATCAAGATGGTTTAAATGTGACACTAATCCTAGACTTCTTATGAGAATATCTTTATGTATTATGTACGTGAAATAAAAGTAGAAGCCTTTGTAGTGTTTCCTATGCGAGGAGTCTATGTAAACTCCCTATATATATATTATGTGTAAGCGAGAGGTCTATGTAAACCTCAATGTAGAAGTAAATGAAGAGTTTTAAATTTTCTGCAATTTAACCTATGAAATATAATGACGAATGCCAAGAGTTTAGTCTTAGTCCTTTCCGAGGATGATGACACCAGTTACTTCTTGGGGGTGCTCCCTGGATGTGACACTATCATGCATGCAACATCAAAAACAATGCATAATTCGAAGGAGGAAACATCAACTCCAATTCAGACATTCTCAATGCATCACAAGGGAATAAGAACTACATCTAACAATCCATTATGCATGAAATCTCATAACTAATCATGTCCAAGGAGGAACTACCATCTCCGAGCTAAAACATGCTCAACATACTCTCATGGAGCCTATATGCAATCTATACTCAAAAGATACATCTAACGAGGAACTATCAACTCCGAGCTAAGACATGTTCATCTATTAATCTCTTGAAGTATATAGGAAATTCATACCCAACGAACTACAACATGAGGAAAACAATCATGTGAAGCTTTCATGGACATCCATCACATAAAGAAATCATGGAAACATCTAAAACACATATGACTTCACAAATACACTGAACCATGAACATTAAGAACACTCAACTACCTTGCTATCTAAGGAAATTATCTCTCCCTCGGGAGAAAGCTTAAACAGACTTCTTAAGCACCGTCTCTTCCAATTCAACTAAGTTCGGATCCATACATCGCTTAACCTTAACATGTAACATATAAGACCACTCTGAAACATATTAAACCATACCACTACCCTTGGTAGAGTCTATTAATCTAATCTATCTAGGTATTATCTAAACACCCTAATCATAATGACCATACCTCAAATAAATCTTAAAAGATAACTAACTCTTTGAAGTTGGTCAACACTTGAACTCTTATACCTGACCTTAACTAGGTGGTACATGCAACCATCAAAGTAATTTTCAAGACATGATATAACCCAAACTTAGGACATAGACTTTTCCCCTTCCACTAACGGATGGGCTCATTCGGGAACTAACAATTTGACTATACGAGTTCTACAACCACATAGGAGCATACAATAATACTACTAATCCATCATAGGGATGACATCTAAATATGGTATATCAACTCATATCTATTTAGATAGCAATAATTGTCATCACAACCAACATTTTATCCCTTGCTCTTTGTAGCACGAGCCCTTCGAGTTGTCAAATTATGAAGACCATTAGATAAGGAGTAGGCAAAAGACCTTATAAAGTTAAACTCTGTGGATTAACTTAGAGAATGAAGAGGCGAAGTTTCGAATCATCTAATAGCTTCCATTTCATAAATGTTGTGCGCTTCACACTTCTGAATAAGATTCTACTGGACGTGGTCTGAAACATCCTAAAACCATTCTAAACCTTATGCTTTGATACCAAGTTTTTCACGACCCAGGGTACCCCTAGATGTAACATGGCACATAGATACCCGAAGGTATCCATGT
This sequence comes from Solanum pennellii, assembly GCF_001406875.1. Taxonomy (NCBI): domain Eukaryota; kingdom Viridiplantae; phylum Streptophyta; class Magnoliopsida; order Solanales; family Solanaceae; genus Solanum; species Solanum pennellii. The sequence continues at coordinate 14,671,095 of NC_028639.1, forward strand.
AATCCACTCCACATATCATAACATAATATAAAGAAAAGTGCATAAATTTAAAATATATTTCCAATACAATAAAAAAACTCATAAAATGAACAAAAGTCTTTATCATTCTCTCAAGCCATCTAAAACAACATTGAATAACTCTTGGGACACATCACATGCAATAGTTCTAACATAAAGAAAGACATAAAAGAACATAGTGGTCAAATCCTTGATGCTATGACGATTCACCAGATCTTCAACTTCTTTCTTATACTAAGAACCTAGCCATGGGGATTAAACTCAATATCACCAGATCCTATATTTTATAAGAATGTAGGCAAGAGTATGGTTAGTACAAAATGTACTAAATATGATAGCTAGTATAAGACCATAAGTGCATAACATATGTGTTAGCTTACAGAAGACATAACCCATGAGCATAAGAGATAATAACCTAATCATAAGCACAGTCTCCAACATATAGATAATATAAGCATTAGTCATCATAATGCATGAACCTTAAACATAGGATATACTTCATATTCATAAAATTGTCAATACTTAGTCCTTCATATCATAAGAGAAACATTGCATAACTAAACCTAAGTCATAGTTGTGCAATGCATGGATAAGATCCCATAATGCCATCCACACAAAGTACCATTTTTAGGCCATCATAGTCATACTTACCATCCTTTGACCCCATCCTTATCTTAATTCTCATGGATAAGGGAATCGTCCCTTTTAGTCAAATATATCATAGAAGGTAACTATAGCAACAATTTAAGCTTAACATACATCATAAAGGAGAAACACTTCATAGTAGCTTCAAGTCATATTTGTGCAATGCATGGATAAGACCCCATAATCCTACCCATACTAAGTATCACATTAGGTCTTCATACAAACTCATTAGTTGGGGATTAGTCCCTCTTTACTATTTTCCTCTATAATTTATGGAACTTCTAAACTTAGTATAAGGGAATTCATTACACATGAATGATTACTATTTATCAATTCAATGCTACCAAGGAATAGCACCATATTATGCTATACCAAACTAACATGGAAAGCATACCATCATGCAAGTCCAAGATACTCAAGAAAGAGTAGTCTTGCTACAACCAAGATAATCATCTTGCTAACATAACTACATTATGAGAAACAAAGCTACCATGGAAAGAATACTATCATGCAAGTCGAAGCTACATAAGGAAGAGTACGATTTCTCAATCCAAACTACCAATGAAGTGGTTTGGCCTAACCAAGTCATGCTACCATGTAAGTATATTATGATACTTGTGCAAGCTAACCTTAGAAAGAGGATGATTTATCAATTCAAGGATGCCATGAAATATCCTACTAAAGCTACCATTAAATGGTCTTGTCTTACCAAGTCAAGCTATCCATGAAATGGTCTTGTCTTACCAAGTCAAGCTATTCATGAAATGTTCTTATCTTACCAAGTCAGGTTATCCATGAAGGGAGCTTATGTCACAACTTCAATCTTTTATAGTCTAACATGCTTGATTCATTTTAGGTAAGAAACCTTTCAACCTAGATGTGAGAAAACATTTCACATCATGTTCATTAATTGTTCATAAGAATGTCCTTTCAATCAACACAATAACAACATTATAATCACAAGAACTTCACTCTCAAAGTATCCCTAATGCATTTTCATTGATTTAATAAGAACATGTATAATCTCATATACTCATAATATAGGTCATTTGGGTAAAGTCTTTCCACAAGAATATCATATACAATTCAACATACATATTACCTTTACTATCAACGCCTTAACATACATAATTCATCTCATTAGTTTTGCCTTCAAAACCTTAGATATCAACATTCATGACTACAAGACTTAATCTCAAAGATTTACTTCATACAATCCTCATATATGCCTAGATCACAAAACACTCTAATCACATGTTTCATTCTTAAGCAATTCTAGTCATAATTCATCATATAGACCCCAATCTTAATCAATACTAACCATAGATCATCATTTATACTTTAACCTTATTCAATTCATATCTTTATGACTTAATCTCAATTAATTTACTCTACGTATCATCAATCCTAGAAGATTATCTCTAAATCATCAATTTCCCTCTTCAAGGCACAAAACCCACTTACTTCAAAATCAGAATCGGAATCTTGTTCTGAGAAAGGGTATGTTGCAGGGGAATCTGGACCAGTTAATTAATTGGGTTTTAGAGAACACGACTTCATTTCTTTAGACATGGGTTAGGCATTAAACATGTAATTTCATATTACAAACATGATTTACTAAAAATTTAACCATAAAAAATCATTATCTACTCAACTGGATCAACATCCATTATAACCCACAACATTGAATAAACCCTAACTAGAATTGGGGATTTTCTTAATCAAATTGAAGAATTCTAGGGGCTACATGGATTGAAGAATCTGTGGATGAGTAAGCTATCATACCTTAGATACAAATCCCTCACAAAATCTTGGAAGATTGGAGACTTGATCTTGTACTAGCATCAAACTCTATCTTTTTTTTGAAGTTCTAGACATAGAAATATTTGGAGGAGAGCTTTGAGGATTTGGTTTTGGTTTTGGAAATAATGACTTGAATGAGTGAGTTTTGGGGTTAAAATGACTTATATATGGGTCCTAGGATTGGTCAAAACAACATAAATTTGAGTTAAAACAATTGGGAAAAGACTCAATAACCCCTGACTAAAGAACTTTCGAATTGTCTTACTGGAAGCTCACCACGGGTCGTCATCATTACCATGGCCTTTCAAACGGGTCATGAAGAATTTTAGCTTGATAGTGTTTCACTATTACGGGCATAACTTTTTACCCTAAAATGGGAATTGGGTAACCTTAGTAATGGTAAAAGAGGACTTAGAGACCTTTTATTATATAGGTTATGACCCACCTAATTCATTTTAACCTAAGATATATCATCATATGAAGTTGACCCAAAACTCTATATCTAGTTAAAAGACCTTCACATGAGGTTCTATGAGCCGTGGTGTCTCTCGTGCTCATGATACAGTAGCTAGGCAACCTTCCACTTAACCCCTAAAATCTAAGGCACCACCATGATCCTTCCCACGAGCTATGAAGTGGATCATGTAGAGGGGGCTATTTTGGGAAGCCTTTGTTTAGACACTAACTAGCCCACCACGCGCCACACCACGAGGCGTAGTCCTCACTACGAGTCGTGTTGGTGGTCGTGGAACGTGAGGCAGTGTCCATGTAAGAGTTAACTGCCCTAGTCCTCTTCCTTGGCTCTGATACGCTCAAACTTACTTCTCAAATGAGAAGTAAAGCGGTCGCGTCAAGTAAATAACCCAACTAGTGAGGTTGGGATCGTTCCCACGAGGAAAATAGTCTAGACTTAACTTAAACTTGTTTATTACTATTGTTCGGTTGATGACTTCCTTGGAAAGTAAAAAAAACATGAAAAAGGGGGGTTTGTATTTCCTAATAAGTAAAAATAATAGCAAAATTGAAAGAGACACTTAATGAGTTTGAAAGTTGGGTTTTAATCAGTTAATCAAAGTAACTAGGGTTTACGTGTTCCCCACAGGTTCATAAC
>NC_028639.1:14688046-14692525 GCF_001406875.1 Solanum pennellii
GCACGACGGACCGTCATAAGCTCCGTAGGTGGTCTCTTCTGCATTTTTTCGCTCAAAATCTCCGCATTCAGCCTTGGACAGATTTCCTGCAAAACAAAGAGAAACTTATATCAAAATTAGCACAAAAAGGCTTTCGGACACACTAAACTTAAGGAAAAAGTATTAATTATACCGTGAAACCACGGTATATCAGGCTCTTGCCCTATTCCTTGGCTCTATCCGTCACACTTAGCCCTAGTTTATTTACTAGTTTTTGGGGTGTTACATGAACATTTATCGGAACCATTTCCTTCAGCACAATGTCAATAGTCGAAACCATTTCCCTTCGTCTTTCACATTAAGCACTTGCAGAACCGTATATCACTAGCAAGAACAATTTACCTTTGGCTTTCATATTGAATTAGTTTTTGTAACCATTATTCCACATTGATATCACTAGCTGAAATCATTTCCCTTCGGCTTGATGACAAAACATCACTTGGTGGAACCATTTTCCTTCTATATTTATATCACTAGCCGAAACCATTTTCCTTTATCATTCATATAAAGTGTCTCATCATGGTGTTCAACCATTAATGCACACAAGCAATATCACTCCGCACGGAGAGACTACTTTTGAGATCAATCAGGTTTATTTTCATGCATTCAAGAAAATCACCACTTAATCAAATAGGGCACATAACAATGCAATTCACAATTTTTCATTATCATCAAGAAACTTTCATCCTCCCCCCCCCACCAACTGTTAACATTAAACAAGTGGAGCAAATAACCCTTCATCTCATTCCTGATTACTCCCCAAACATAAACAATGAAGAGAGTAAACAATTCAACATAATCATAAAGTTAAAGAGAATTTAATCAATCAATTAGTCTATCTTAAAGCTTGAGTTTTCCTTTGCCGACTCATTTCCAAAGCCATACAATCTATATTAATCAAGTACTCAAAATCACTCATCGAAATAACAATCCCCACACAAATTATTTAGAGAAACGAATCCATCAACTCAGAACCCAATTTCAAAACGTAGGTTTGAATCCGAAAAACAATACTTGAAAAAATAAGTTTTAGGCTTTAGGAACTTATTAGAGAATATTATTTTGAAAAAGTGATCAAAATCACCATTTTAGATTGAAAATCAAGTTCTTGCAACACCTATTCGATTTCATAATTCTTGGCATGAAATTTGATATTTGCGATAATTAACAATGAAGTGAATTTTCTAAATTCTATTCTTGATAAAGGAAACATAGTGGCAGTGTACGATCTCCAATATGAATAACTATACTCTCCCCTCTCCTTGGTGTGTCAAATTACTTCATTATATATTCATTACTCTACATTTGTGTAATTATCTTCCTCCCACGTGCTAATATAGAAATGGTATTTGCAAATGCAAGCTTGATGAATTCTCTCGTAGTAAATTGAAGTCAATTTTTCCATTTAAGCTCATAAGTAATCCATTGATGTTACATAGATCCTTATGTCGTTGTTATATCCTTGAACTTATTATTCCCATGTCTTTACTACTAGTTTGTAGTTGCAAATATAAAAAATGATTATGACCACCAAAACAACAATCTCAAAGATTAAAGAAAATAATTGAAGAAATCTGTATATTTATGGATGGAAGCCTACGGGAAAATGCATAGCATGGGTCGATCCAAATTGGTATAGAAGGGTGAAAGCTCAAGGGTGAAAGCCTAAAAGGAGCCGATCTCAATTTATCTTATTATGAGGACAACATCTAGGAATTAAAATTCCTAGCATCGATCATCCTCTTCTACCACTGATCAGATGGTCTTGTGTATGACATTCTTTATAAAGATTATAAAGCTCATAAAAGTAAAGAAAATGATGTGACATACATGATCCCACAAGAGTAATAAAGGTGGTCTTCTATTCTGATCTATGCACTTATATATTGATACTTGATTTCATTGGAACAATTATTTTACTTATACTATTGCCTTACATATTCGGTACATTTTTTTGTATTGACGTCCCTCACGGGGACGTTGCATTTCATGTTCCAGGCACAAGTACTCCAGTTAGTAGACCTCATCAATAGGAGCGCACGACACTCAACTACTTTTGGTGAGATCCAGGTTGATTCGAAGCTTTATCGAGTCCTTGGTTGATTCATTTTTGTATTATATCGTAGTTAAGGGTAAGACAGAGTCTGCCTTGACCTACTCTAACTTTGTCTATTGTGTAGAGGTTTTGTAGATTTATTTATTGTCTAGAGGCTTTGTACATCAAACTCAGTTTTACTTGGCACACCCATTAACAAAATAATTATTGATATATGTCTTTACCAAACTATTCTATTAAATGATGTTTAATATTAGGTCTTGAAATGTGATATGGAAAATAAGTATTTAATGTTGAGGTTAAAACATGGAGAAATTAATTGTCTTTTCTTCATATGTAAAAAGTGACGAGTAAAACTGAAAAACTATTTTAGGAATAAGTGATAAGGAAAAGTGAACGGATGGAGTATTTTTCAAAACATTATTTAATACGGAATAGTTTGGTAAAATACATATAACATTAATTATTTTCTTAATTGATGTGCCAAATTAAACCGTGAAAAGTAAAAATGAACGAAAGGAGTAATAAAAGGGCTTTATTCCCCAGTACAATTTTATTTTACTAATTTAAGACAAATAATTATGTTAAAATGTGCATAAAATTAATGAAAAAAAAATACTCCATTCATTGAATTTTACTTGTCACAATTTTACTTGGCACACCCATTAAGAAAATAATTATTGATATAGATAGTTCACAAAACTATTCATGTTAAAGATGTTTAGTATTAAGTATTTTGAGAATGAGTATTTAATGCTCACGGTAAACATGAAAAAATATAATTGTCTTTTCTTGATGTGTCAAAAGTGATAAGTAACTATGAAAATCAATTTTAGTAAAAACTTACAAGTAAAAGTGAATGAAGGGATTATGTGATATCGATAATTTTAATTTTGTGTCTAATGTTTTATTTCATAATAATGTTGAGTAGGTCAATAAAATAGGTGAAAACACTTCCAATGTGTAACTTTGCATAAAATTAAAGAAACTAGCATGAATCAAAGTGTTATATCCATTATAAAGTGTTATTTTTTTTGCGCTATTAAGTCATTCAAAAGATATTTACCAGAAAGTTATTATTCCCATATCTTCTACTGCTGGTCCTAGTTCCAAATCTCAAAAATAATTATGACCACAAAAACAACAATCTCAAAGACTAAAGAAACTAAGTGAAGAAGTTTGTATATTTATAGGTGGTAGCCCAGGGGTAAATTCCTAGCATGAGTTGATCCCAATTGATATAGAAGGGTGACAACTCAGGGGTGAAAGCCTAGCATGGATCGATCTCAATTTGTGTAATTATGAGGACAACATCCCAGTGGTTAAAATATCTAGCATGAGCCATCCTCTTCTACCACTGATTAGCTAGTAATTTTTGTCACATGCCTTATAAAGATTATAAAACACATAAAAGTAAAGAAAAAAATGTAACATACATGACCCCACAAGAGTAACAAAGGTGGTCTTCTATTCTCATATTTGCACTTATATTAATACTTGATTTCATTTGAGCGCTTGTTTTACTTAAACTATTGTTTTGCATATTCAGTATATTTTTTCGTACTGACATCAAGGGACGTTGCATTTCATGTTGCAGACACATGTATTCTATGTAGTAGACCTCCACAGTAGGAGCGCACGACACTCAACTACTTTTACTGAGTCCTTGGTAGATTAATTATGGTATTGTATCATAGTTAAGGGTAAGGTTTTCCCGACCTACTCTAAGTTTGTCTATTGTATAGAGGCTTTGTAGACTAATCTATTGTAATAGAGGATTTGTAGATCAAAATTCAGTTTTGCTTGTCACATTTTTGCTAGGCACACCTAGTAAGAAAATAGTTATTGATATATGTAATTTACCAAAAATCCTTATTAAATTATATTTAGCATCAGATCTTGAAAAGTGATTTGGAAATAAGTATTTAATGTTTAGGGTAGAACATGGAGAAAATAATTGTCTTTTCTTGATATGTAAAAAGTGACAAGTAAAAATGGAAATATATTTTAGGAATAAGTGACAAGTAAAAGTGAATGGATGGAATATTTTCCAAGATTTTATTTAATAGAGAATAGTTTTGTAAAATACTTATATCATTAATTATTTGCTTAATTGATGTGTCAACTCAAACTGTGACAAGTAAAGATGAACGGAGGGAGTAATAAAAAGGCTTTAGTCCCTAACCTAACTTTTATTTTACTAATTTTAAGACAAATAATGATTTGTCAGAAATGTGCATAAAATTAATGGAAAAAAATTACTCTCTCTTTTACATGTCACAATTAGACTTGACACACCCATAAAAAAAATAGAAATATATATATATATATATATATATATATATATATATAGAAGTAAAAAAAATAAAAAATGTATATATTGT
>NC_028639.1:14693026-14699950 GCF_001406875.1 Solanum pennellii
TATATATATATATATATATATAGTAGTAAAAAAAATAAAAAATGTATATATTGTTTTTTAATTTCAAATTTTCCTCCTTTTCACTTTTTTTTTAATTATTATTTATTTTTCATTTCTTATTTCTTAATGATAAGAAAAAATTTAAAAAGTATAAAAGAGAAGTAAAACCTAGATTATCTATTTTAATTTATGATATCTAATCATAAAAGATGATTTATATCTAAATTTAAAAATTTATATATAAAAAAACTCAAAAATAAAAAAATGAAATTGATCGAGTTGGCTAAACAATTACTCTTATTTGTTTAAAGGAGTTATTGTTTTCTAATGCAAAATTAATGATAAAAATACATTTTTCGATTATGTTCAAAATGTATATGAGCGAAATATGCGGAAAATTGAAACTACCATCATGTTTCCTCTATTATGTGCAGAAAACTGAAACTACCATCATGTTTCCTCTATTATGTGATTGTCTTCGTATCTTCCACTATATACAAATCACATCATATACAAATAAAGACTCATTAAAATAAATTTTTATTTATTTTTCAGTAGTACAGACGTATACAGATTTTTGTTTTTATAAAAACGTTGATGGTGCTTCATTAAGAAATTATAATAACACATAAAGGATATAGAAGGTTTTCTATAATTTCAAAATAAATTTTGATAAAAAAAATTGAAAGAAAAACATCTTTATAGCTCTCTGATGACAATGACAACACAAATTTGTTAAGCATGAACTAGATTTTAAGTTTCATCACATATATATTTTTTTATTATTAGTATTATTTGTTGTTTTATAAAACTATATTTGTTATTAAATGATATACTAATTTATTAAGTTACGTACATAGTTGTAGTCACAATATTATTATTTATTTTTTTTACACTGAAACTACTATTTGTTTTGTACTGATTAAGAATTTTTAAATTTACTAATTTTGTTGCATTTATTATATATATATTTTTTAAAAAAATTGCCTATTTAAATAATTATTTGAAATACATTTTAAATAATTTGTTATATAAAATGTAAAATACTTCAATAATAATAATTAAAATTCAAAATACTTCAAAATTAATAGACATCAACATATTAAAGAAATACTAAAAATCATATATATGGTTCATAAGTGTCGATCCTATTTAACAACAACCCAAGATAGTTACACATTTATGTTGTAATATTGTATTTTTGCTAATTATTATGTTTTGAAAAATTAAACTACATATTTAAGTTTTATGTTTGGTTATTATGTTTTAAAAAAATTAAACTACATATTTACAACTATATATTTAAAATTTAAACTACATATTTAAAAATTGTAAATTACATATTTAAAAAATTTAAACTACATATTTAATTATTACATTTTTTAAGAAATAAATCATGTATTTTTATAATGTGCCAATGTCTATGCAAAAGTATTTTGAGTTTTGATTATTGTTATTGAAGTATAAAAATTTTATATTAAATGAAAATAATTTTTTTCAAAAAAAATATACTAGTTATGTTATACATTATTTATATACGTTAAACATATTTTAATTTAATATATACATAAAATGCATCTATTTTAAAGTATTATAATTGATAAGTAGGTATTGAGTTATCTTTTATTCATTTGTTTCGAAATATCCACTTAATTAATATTATTAAAATAGCTGAATTTTTATTCATGGTTAAAATTAGTGGAATAATTTCACCATTTTCTATATATTTTAATTTTTGTATGGAATGATTATAAAATAAAAATCAATGTGTTATTCATGACATACTTATAAATGTCTTATCTTCAATTATTTTTAGAAATATCTAAATTTCAGTATAATTTTTTCTCTTGAAAAACATCAATTATATAGAGTAATCTATTTAGTTGATTATATTTAAAAAGAATTTTAATTAAACTTTTTTTAATCTATGCTTAATTACTATATTTTTTTAATTTTGTATTACAAAATAATAAAGTATAATATTAAGTAGATAAGATTGTCATTTGTAGTTATTATTAATGAGAAATTTAATTATCTTTTTCAATAAAGAGGTTTATTTTAAGCAAAAAATTTTTTGTCAAAGGTATGTGTTGGTACCTTATGATCATAATTGAGTTAAGGGAGGGATAGAGGAAGAAGTGTATGTTATGTATACGTAGAACATAATAATTTCGTATATAATGAAAAAAATATCAATGTATTAAACTAAAATTTAAAAAAAATACTTTTTAACTAAAGCACACAATTTTTTTATTAACTAAACAATATTTATTTTTAAAAATAAATCGGATCAACTATACACACACAAAAAATATACACAAAAAAACATTTTCATTCTCCATGGCAGCCAAATAGTTTGTGTTTTAGGAGTTTGAGAAATAGAAAAAAGTTAGTTTTGTTTGGAGCGAAAAGTAAAATAAATGCAAAATTAAACAAAGATATTCTAGTCTTTTTATATTTCTGGTCAAATTATGATCAATTTTTTCTGGTCATTTAGCATTACTCAAGAAAACAATCATCAAACTATCCCTATTAATTGATATTTAATATTAAGTCCTCAAAAATGATTTGGAGAAAAAGTATTTAATGCTGACGGTAAAACGTGAAAAAATATAATTATCTTTTCTTGATGTGCCAAAAGTGACAAGTAAATTTGAATATCTATTTAGAAAAAAATTACAAGTAAATGAATGGAGGAAATATGTGATATCGATAATTTAAATTTTTTGGCCAATGTTTTATTTCATGAATAGTTTTGAGTAGGTCAACAAAATAGATGAAAACACTTCCAATGTGTAATTTTGCATAAAATTCAAGAACTAGCATTAATCGAAGTGATATAACCATTGGAAATCTTTTTATTGCAAAGATTATATTTTAATTTGGATTAAAATTTATACACAATCAGCATTATTATTTTTTAACGCTATTAAGTTATTCAAAAGATACTTACACGTAAGTTTTTCTTTTTAACAAAATATGCAACTTAAATTTTTTATAGCAAAATAAGCAACTTAAAATTTTTATAGCAAAATATGTAACCTGATATAACATATTAAACTGAAAATGACCATTAATTCATCAAACATTACAATAGTTTTAAGTGATTCAGAAATTAAATGCCATTTATGGCTAAACTTTGACTTTGACGAATTAAACTTCTAGTTTATATTTTATACTTTAGATAATTTTCACCATCCTTAAGTGTGTCGCCTCAAGGATCATCTTTATCTACCATATTGACCTGCAATCTAAAACTAACAACAATTAATAAAATTATAACATAAGGTGAAACAACAAAAAAAAATAATAGAAAAGGGGTTAAAAATAGTTACTTGTTCCATAAGCATGTATTCATCAATATCATCAACAGAAAAATCCCCTTCTTCCCCTATTTGTTCATCATAATTATGATCAAATTCATCATGCTCCTCATCTAGTATGTCCAAATCAATTAATTAGTAAATGTTGAAATCATAGCAAAATGCATTTCCAAATCTATGTTTCATTAGCTAAATCATACTATTAGCAAAAAAAATTGTGAATAAGAAAATTGAAGATTTTAATAGGCTTATTTTCAATTGAAACATCAAGAGTATAGTTTTTACCTGTTGAAATGGAGGTCTCAACATTTTTATTGAAGAAATTTTGACTTTTTATAATAGTAATCCAAAATGTACACTCCATATAGAAGTTGATTAATGCTCTAGCAGTGAAAAGCAATAGAATGAAGAGGATTATCTCAAGAGATAAAGATGGTAGAGGCATTTTAGCAACAATAGGCACCAAGTTTGAAATTCAGCATAGAGAATGTAAAATGAGAAATGAACGACTCTAAAAGTTTGTATCTATATATAAGGGGAGGGGGAGTTATATTTAGATTCATGTAATTTAGTTGAATCATTGTAATTAATAATGTAGATCAAAACAATTAATTTGAAATTAAAAATATATTCTAATCTGATAATTAGATTACACTGCATTAAATATTTGAGTTAAAGTTGAATCGGATATATTTCTATGTTTAGATGTGAAATATTTATGTAGATATGGTATAAATAATAAAGATGGCTCTTTGCTTATGTCACAATATAAAAGATTTCATTAGGCCACGAGGGTACCTACTATTTCCGTAGGCAAACCCCATCCTTTTATAAATCAAGTAACAATACATATAATGCTGAATAAATATAAGAATAATCAACTACCTTCTGTAAATGTGAATCATGAGTTAAAAATATTCATAACAACCCCTTACCTTGTAACAAGAGCATCTACGAATACAAGATAAGTCTGAAACTATAATCGATGTCTAAAAGGAAATACAACAGAAAATAAATTGAGTTCTAGAACCCAATGATGTTGAAGAGATAACATCTTACCCTAAATTTCAACATTCACAAATCTTAATCACAAGCAGCAAACCGCTTGTACCTGGCTCAATTCGTGCACGGAAAAAAGTGCAGCAAGTATAGAGTGAGCACGATAAACACGTGTACTAAGCTTTGATTACTAACCCTTCCAAGAAGCAATAACAAGATAATCCTAAAATTTTATTTATCCACAAGTATAATTAAGTCATAAAATATATCACCTCAACATAATAATTAAAAACATGTATTTTTCCAAATTAATTAAACCAATTACACAACTAATAACATCATAATGTGTGTCAGATGCATAAAGTTAAATATATTCCAGAGCCATCTCAATCTCAACTCCAAATCGATGTAAAAATGCAATATAAATAGAATGTATTGCAATGTAAATAGAATGCAATGCAATACACTGGCAAAAAAATGATATACACGCGCTTCCTCTGTTAGGCAATCGGGACCCAAGGGGACTCATGAGGTCATATACCAGTCATAATCAGTTTTCATCGATATATTAACACTAGTCAGAATCATTTCTCATCGGCATATTATCACTCGCCGGAACCATTTCTCATCGACATAATAATACTCGCCAGAACTATTTTCCGTTGGTACAATACCACTCATCAGAAATATTTCTTTTCGGCTTTGCATGATGTCACTTGCTAGAACCACTTCCCATCATTATAATAAGAATATAAATCTCATAACTAATTCAACGAGAAATATCAACCAATAGTTATCATGCAACAACAAGAGTGATATGTATAAAGAAATATATAACATGAGTTTATTAATCAACCCTATAACTAAGGATCAACAATCACAATCAAATTTACATAACTCACATGTCTCAACAATTTCATCATATCTTAACTTATGAAATGCTATCCACCAACGATTAATTGCACATAAATTTCCCCATATTATGATATCGATATCCGCAGAAATACTCGTTATCTCATTTATATGGAAACTCCTTACTACCCATTATCCGAACGGTCAAAAACCTGTTTAAATATATAATCCACATAAGAATAGAAATCTAATGAAACTCATATTGGTTTATTTAGTTTCAGCTCAAAAATCAGGTCAAGAAGTCATCCTAAGCCCCAAATTTAAGTATGAAATTTTCTTTTAGGTTATGTTCAACCATAATAAAAGAAACTCACATGCCTAATTTCTCCTAAAACAAATCGTTATTTGACCCTTAAATCAAGATTTTGTTCTATGATTATATTTTCTTAATTCAACATAAATACTACACATTTCTACCCTAAATATATGGCCATAATCGCATAAAAATTTAATAAAAAAGATGAGAATAATTACCTTAACATTTTTGGATGAAAATCCAAAATTTTCTCTTCTCTTGCCCCCTGTTTTTCTTCCTCCGTAGTTTCTTTTTATGTTATCTGTGTTGAGCATGCATGCTCTTTGATTTCATTTCTTTGTTGCAGCGTTCTTAATTAGCAAATAACAACTACTTGAATTTATTTTTTCTTTCATCCTCTTAAAATAGCATTCATCCTAAAAATGTGCAAGATCTTTGTCGAAATAACACAATACGAATTATACTTACCACACATGTTCCACTCATACCTATAAAATAATAATCTTGTTCAAACTGATCACTTTGAAAATCGTATCATCGATCCTTGCAAGCCACAAATCACTTCAAAAATTTTAGTGGTGAGAGGATAGAATAGGAAAAACATGTAAAAGTTCACAAAATGACTAGGAGGGTGATAACACCAGCATTAATTAGTACTACCTCGGAAAGGAAGGAGAATAAGGGAAGGTGGTAGGGATGATTGCTTCCATTACTGACCAGAAAGACACCAAATTCTCCTTTAGGTGCTTCAACTGCGGTATAGGTAGAAGGAGCTGGTACGGAAAAACCTTAGCATTGATATCATAAAACGGGTCAAAGTAGTTGCTATGAAATTACTAGACAATTATGGATAAGTTGGGTTATCATTAACGATACTAATCTTTTTTTATCTCAAAGTATCTTGGAACAAAATCTCCTTTCGATCCCATTTATGCTACTTACAAATCTACCCATTAATTTACAAAAATCTCATTTAGACAGATTCAACAATAACGACAAACCTATAATCATTTTAAGTGAAATAGAGAAATCAAACCCGCATGGCAAGTATCAAATGATCCAACCACTTCTATGAATCGGGCGTCAGTCAAAGATCCGACCTAGGATTAGGTTGGCCACCTTAAGTCATCAATTAATTTCATATTAAATAGCTTGAATATCCATGTTTAAACATCAATAAAATAGAGTAAGACACTAAAAACACTGAAATATATCAACCCCAACCCAATAATCACACCCCTAAACCTTGGGGTTTTAACCACACATAGTAAAATGGAACAAAATTATACCCAAAGCTAATCCAGCCATTGATTTGAATTTAATAAGCACGAATTTTCAAGACTCACTTCGAATTTCACCCTTCAAAAGTTGATTATGGAAGTATCTAGAACCCTCAAGACTAGGGAGAATGGAAAAAAGCATTATATATATATA
>NC_028639.1:14700367-14759195 GCF_001406875.1 Solanum pennellii
TATATATATATATATTTATATATATATATATATATAAAAGATTTGGAATGCATAAAAGTTAAATTTTCTCTCTTATACTGTTTAGGGTTTCCCAAAAAATAAATTCGAAATTCCTTCGCAGGTTGTTACTCTCTCTCTTTCCTTGTCTCGGGCTTTGGGTACTTTCTCATCATTCAGCTAAATCGACTAAGCTCACTTTTTCTCAATAGACGAATCACCAATCATCACATTCGTAAGCCTTCTAAACCTTCTTTTTTAGCTGCACGATCTGTCACATTATGGAGTGACCTCTAAATAATCGTTTGTCCTTCAGTGAGTCGCCAAATTCTTCTCTCCTTAGCTACTTAGTTTAGTCAATCTTTCTCGAACACCATCAACTTCGGCAGAATCAACTAGTTTGGTGATTCACCCTTTCTCATTTGGCAAACATTAGCTTAAGAAATTTCATTAAATTTCAAAATTCTTGACCTTTCGTTCAAGGTATTCATCATCACCTTGTACTTTAGTCTTATCGCTCGAAATCATTAAAAATCATCATAACTGGACATATTTAGGCATTGAGTTATAGTAATTGTTGAACTAAATAGGTCTCGAGTATAAATCATGTAATTACCTCTTAGTCATTTCTATGTTTATGCCTCCTGTTCGTCACTTAGAGATTTCCTGTAGCGACCCCAAGTCATTTATGACTTATTGGGACTCACAGTTCAATCACCTGGTCGTTTATTTAGTTTTGTGTGAGTTTTAGTATTTTGGAATTTTTGAACCTTGAACGGTCCTTTTTGAGTAAATGTTCAAGAAGATGACTTTAGAATTCAATTATGACGATCCCGTCATCTCTATAAAGATAATTTTAGGCTAGAAACATAGCAACATGAATCTTAAGGTTTTTAGTTCGAGTTTGTATTGTTAGGCGTCTTAGCTTTCAAATTGAAGCCTATGTTTGACTTTAGTCAACATATTGGGTAAATGATCTTGATAAGGATTTTATCGGTATAGTTATCTTTGGAAGATTGAGTTTTGTGTAAAGCAACCTTTGTTTAGATCCGGAGTCCCCCAGGCTGATTCCAAGCCTCTTATGGATTTCGTCTTAAAATTGAGTTTGGGTGTGAGACCCACTTTTTTCCAAGATGACCTCGTATAGGAATTTCGACTACTCCACTATGTTTGAAATATCATATTTGGTAGGGTTGCATATCTCATTTGTGTTCACGGGGTTCTGAATAAATTTGGAGCACCCCGTCAGAGATTTAGGACTTGGTCAAACTAGTTAATATGCATCTGCTGGTGCATGTCAATTCTCTCTTTGCAATCTCATGGATCTTGGTCACGTTTTCAAAAGTATTGGAATGTGTGGTCCATTGCCATAATTGCGATAAAGGGTTCACTTTCTTTAATCATCGCTATCGTGAGACAGGGTTTCTACGATTTCGATGGTCAACCTCTTAATGAGTCAACATCGTGATGCTCCTTCTCACAACTGCGATGAAAAATTGAGGTTTGTGTTCATAAATAAAGACAAACACGATCATCTCACTTAGTTGATCTTCAAAAAAGTGTTATCTCCCTTATTTCTTGTTGGAATTCGGTGATTCAAAGTCCCACGCGTCTATTTTTTTCGTGTCTACGTTTAGAGTGATTGGATTGCATTGGTGGACCTCCATTTAAGGTAAATTTTTTCTTGAAGCTTCTGTCCATTCCTTGTCTTTAGATTTTTCTTGTGAATTTATGCTTGTTATTATGTTGGCTCTTTTTGAGCATCGAATTGTGTTTAATTTTGGAACACAAGTTTGAGGCATAGTTTAAGATCTCTTGATGGATCCAATTCAATCATTTACAACATGGATCCCACAATACCCATTTGTGTCTAAAATTGATCAATTTTCATTTTATGTGTTTTTGGTGTTCTAATGCCCGTACTTACATTGTGATCATATTTCTGATAGTTGGCAGCATTCGAAGGCCTTTAAGAAAGTAAAAGCTCTGATCTTGTGCTTTGGAGCATGGGCTATCGGCCTGCGGGTAGGCTACAACTTCCTTTCTATTTATATTGAGAATGAATGTATAAATTCGTGATGACCAGTGTGAATTGAGGGAGTTACTTCTACTTCTCTTCTTAGAAACCATGATTTAGGGTTGATTACTAATGTATCAAGGGTAGCACCGTTCTAGTAGGGTTGTTTGTATGACTTGCATGTTATCTGAAATTACTTGAGCTTTACTTGTTTTTGGATAATTTCTTGGTCTTAATCTAGGATAGAATACTATTGCCTTATACCCATGTACCGTTTGACTTTTGTATGTCACTGATGTCGTTTTGGATAGATTAGGTCCATGTAGTCTTCAATAGCATACTTCTGTCTGATAGATGAGCCTTAGCTTAACATTATCGGAGCTTCTGAACTTTCTATACTCTCTCTCTCTTTCTCTCTCTCTCTCTCTCTCTTTCTCTCTCCATATTTCTCCAACCAATGTGTTACCGGATGTTCCTGCTATCGTTATGCGTTGAGATTGAGTATACTTGGTTGTGAGCCTTCTATTTATACTTGTGGGAGTTGACGTCGATCCACAACGGCTTGGAGCCTACATTAGATCCTCTTAAGAGTTGATATGGCATGGGTTGGTCTTGATAGGTGGGCGATAAGCCCTTGAGTGTAGATTGGTCGGTTGGGCGGCGTTGGTATCTGAGATTCTCTACAAAGTCGATACACCCCTTGGTCACTCTTTTTAAATTGGTGGCGACCCTGGAGTGGACAGTCTAGTTGGGCGGCCTGGATTGGTTGTCACTCTTGCTAACTAGGCTGGGAGTTGACATGTTTTATTAATTGTCATTCTTGCTACGTGGGCTAAGAGTTGACTGGTTCTTGGATTTGGAACTGGGTTACTCTTTTTTATTAAAGACTTAGTTATTATGTGTATCCATTGGGCTTATGGGATTCCCTTTTGATTTATATTTAAACTTGTGCACGAGTGTACCTTCTGGACTTAGGGGGTCCAGTAAGATTTATTTTGGCTTGACTAAGATTTGCTTCCTGTATGTTCATACACCTTCTTTCTTTCTCGCTTTGACCCTTGTTTATGTCTAGATTCTATCTTTTTTGGTTATATTTACCTTTCTTGCTTAATCGACCTATGATGCCTACTGACTACCCAGTTTTGGTACTTATGATGCACTCTGTATTTTTTTCGTGATGCAGGTTGATAACACTCAAATCACCCTCCAATACCAATTAAAATAGTGAGCAATAGTAGTTAGTAAAACCCAACGAAGAGTCAGGGTCGAATCCCACGGGGAATGGTATATCATAGAGAATTCTTTATCAAGAAATTTGGATTTTAATTTAGCTCATTGGTAATAGTTAGAACAAGTGGGTGGATGATACCTCCAACTTAACAAAGCTTTGATTTTCAACTACTGCAATTTAACTTTAAAAAATGTGAAAATCGATATCACAAACGTGTAATTGTATTGCTCTATAGTGATGACCATTCATGAATAGGATAAGTGATCTTCATTGATTATCATCATCTTTCGATCTCAAAGCATAGGATCTCCTTTCGGTCTAATATATATGCCAATCCTAAAAAGTAAAAAAACTTAAACTTTCTCTATTTTAACGATTGGGAAATTAAATCTGACCCATAACCTCTCTTTCAGGCAAGTTATTGATTTCAAATCTTAATTTCTAGTATTGAACTAATTAGCCACTCCAATCAATCTCTTTTGAGCATCAACCAGAGATTGGAAGTAGAAATAAGCTTGGAACCTTAACCCTTGAGTTAAACACATGTTTATTAGACCAAATTCATGTGTGACCAACAACAAGCTAGAGCATAACACAACACTCACTACATTAAATAAACACCCAACTCCATTTTAGAAACCTAGATCTTGGGGTTTAGCCACCCATCACAAAAAATGTAAAGAAATTATAACTTCCATGAGAGAAGCCATGGTTAACATGAAATCAAACATTTAAGAATATAATGACTTCGTTTCAACTTAAATTTATCAAACTGAAACTCCTAATTGTAAAACCCCAAATGCTATAAAAGTGTTCTTCAAAGGTTAAGTTTTCTTAGACTCTCTCAAAAGAATTTTTCAACTCTCTAAAAATGGAACTCTAGTTTAGAATTATATCTATTGGGCTATATATACTTTCCCAAAATTCGGCTAAAAGTTCCACTTATTTCTACTTCCGTGACATTATTCGGGCTCGCCAATTTTGACTCAGAGAATGGCCCTTTCCTCCTAGCCTCTCCTTGTGTTGTTCTAGATTTTAGGTGTTTGACTATCAATTGAAGAACTCGATTAGTCAGCCTTTCACATTCAGCGAATCATCAAATACCCCCTTTTTTTTCCTTTCAAGAATTAAATCTTTGCACTACACACTATCTCTTTGGGCGATAGGTGTAACATTCCTCATTAGAAAGAACTAATTTGAAAAGAGCCAATTTTAGTTTTGTTCAAGTTAAGCTTAAGTTGTGAGTTTTGGGTCAACTGAAACGACCATAACTTTCAGTACAAGAAGAGTTATGTGTCCCATAAGATATCAAATAGAAGGTCATTGAATCCACTTTCCAACGCCACCGATTTTGCTACAATTTTGAGCTTGTATGAGGGATATATGCTCGTTTAAAGTCAATATGTCCAGTAAAGGAAGTTACCAAATTAGTGAGGGGTATTTTGATCTTTTCCTTACGCATTAACTTAAAACATTTTAAGTATTATTTTTGTGGTCGAATCTGATTTGGGTCAGTTTTATAGTCCTAAAATAAACTTAGGGTTTTGAGAGGAGTTTAAGAAGAGGAGAAAAGGAAGAACGAACAAGATAGTTTGCCAATTGAGTATTTATTTTGCAATATCGAGGTATGTATGTTTTCATTGTATTGGGTTCTTTTATCCACGAGCCGATTATGAGTTTAATATTTGAATTTGTCCAAAAAGATGGACGAATCTAAGTTCTTGATGAGTGTTCTTGAAACATTGTTCGTCGTTCTTGAGTTTTGAGGTTTCGTTGAGTTCTTGCCATGAGGATCTTGTGTAGAAGTATTTTTATAGAGTAATTTAGAGTGGATGTAAAAGTAATTATGTTGGGTATAATAATCCTAAGAGTTTGACGGGAACAATTCGATTCTAGAGGATTTAGACATGAAATTAAAGCAAGAAGATTTGTCAAAGTTCTGGGAAAGGGGGTGGGGCGTTGTGCCACTCAGTGCGCCCCAAACAAGTTTCTGTAGGTTCGGTCTTGGCGTACAACGCCACTCAATGCACTCCAAACAAAATATCTATAGGTTGGAACCTGGCGCACCGCGCAACTCAGCGCACCCAAACGACACTCGTGCGCCTGGGTCTCCATGTCCCCTACCCTTCTGACCTTCTTTCCATGTGAGTTCTCTCAAATTGTACCTATGTTTTCTACTTGATATCCAAACTCTAAACTACATTCAAACATCGAGAGGTCATTCTTAATCATAATAGTTGACTTCCTAATTAAAATTCAAGGTAGAGTTAAGATTAAAGTTTTGAAAGTTCTTTTGAGTCATTTGGAGATGTCTTTTACAATCTATAAAAATTCTTGTAAGTCTGGAGTACTTGATTCTGAGGAAGAGTACAGTTGAGATTCATTTTCCAAAATAAATATATGAGAACTAAGTATTCCCTAGAGCAAATGTTTTTTTACATTTAAAATGAAAGAAAATACCGATTCCCAATGGAGTTAATGAGAAGCTTTGAGTACTCTCTTTTAAGATAGAGAAAATCTCAAAGTTAAGGACGAAGAACTATTTTTAAACATATGAGCTAACTTATATTTTGGAAATAGTATTGAGCACCAAATATGAGATTAGTTAAGATAACTCAAAGTCCTCACATACCATGTAACCAATGTGGATAGAAAAGTCATACTTTTTAGATGTTTCCTTCTTGCTATTTATGCATATCTTAGTAGATCAACTTATTTGAGGAGTTCTATACCCCCAACGTGGTATATCATAGTTCTGGCAGTGTAAGCGAGATACTCTATCATCACATAGATCATATTGATGGTTGTCAGTTAGAGAATCTCCCAAGAGGTTTTTGTAACTTTACATACAAACTGAGTTATTATTGTATATTTAAACATATTGAGTTGATATCTATTGTTTTAAACGCTTTACATAAATTGCATTTGCTCATCGTTTTATATTGCATTAAGTTGAGTATCGATGAGCTAAGGTTGAGTTGAGTAGAGTTGAGGTAAGTATGTTTCCTTCTTATTAGCTCAAGTTTGCAATCTATGTTCAGTGTTCCCCTTACATGGTCATACATTCAATGTACTGATGCAATTTTGCCTGCATTCTTCATGATTAAGATACAGGTAACCAAGATCATCAACCAGCGCTTTATTTATATTGTCGAGTTCTAGAGTTTTTTGGTAAGCCTCCTCTCTTGTAGAGGATCCCTTATTTATCTTCATATATTTCAGTTTGTTAAATTGATAGGAGGTCTTGTCCCGACATCCCTCATAATATTTGAGGCTTCATATATAGATAGACAATAGTAGTTCATGAGCCTTGTTCATTTCAGTTGTTATGTTCTAGACTTGAGTTGCCCTTGAGGCCGGTTTGAATATTTCTTTAAACTATTCAATGTTTATTATTTTGAGATATTGAATTAAAGTTTACATTTGAGTTCATCTTATATTGAATTCATCTTCCACTGAGATTTGAGCCAGCCCGAGGGTTTTCTTAGGGATAGCTCGGGCTTGAAAAGAGGCATTAGGATCACAATTTTTATTTAGCGCATCGTTGTCTCTACTGAAGTCTGCCGACCTTGTGTGATAGGATCTAGTGATATGCACTATCAAATTGGGCGAGGTCGTGCTCAGTTGGCGATCTTCCCTTCACGTTAGGCTATAAACAATGTTTACTTTGCACTTCTTTTTGTATACTTTACCATTCGTTCTAACAAAATTCCTTGCTTTGTACAACTAACTTTATAACTACAAATCATCAACATTCTATCAGAATAGGACCAAGTTAGGCATTGAAGACGCTAATTATTGAGCTAAATAGACCTCAAATGAGTGCAAATTTTCAACTCATCATAGGTCCTAGTACCAGCTACCAATGGTTATAGGACATGCCATCGTTTGCAGCTTGTAGATATTTGATGAGGGTGAGCACTTGGTGTCCTGGACTAGACTCTCTCTTCTATACATATATTAGCTTGTCTTTTGATATTGAGGCAACTTTTCATTGTAACACCCCGTACTCAAAAAAGGGAAATGAACCAAATTTTGGGAAAGTGCAGGTTCCTGCAAGGGAGGCCAACCATGGCCTGCGGAATGAACAACAAATGGTAGGAGGGTCCGTGGGTTGGCCATCCTGCAAGTTTAATTTGGTTCCAGGACCAAGGCTCGACCTATGTACTGTAGTCAAACCACGGTCCGTGGTAAGGGTTCAAGGTTCCGTTGCCAAAAGTGTTGTTTCTGATGACTAACCACGATCCATTGACTAGGTTTTTGGGTTAAAACTGAAAGTTATTTTTTAAGGACAGTTGGTCTTTACTAATTAATTATTTCCTATACTACGTTGTTTTACCATTCACTAAGACCCCTATATAAGTATTTTAAACCCCAAATAACACAGTTACTTCATTCGTCCAACTTCACAAAAGAAGAACTCTCTAAATATTCTCTCTCTAGAAACTTGAAGAAGAAGAAGAAGGACTAGGTTTTCAAGTAAAAGTATCAATTTCTCCATTGGAGGCTAGCCTTTGGATTCAAAGCATGATAGTTTTCATACACGAATTCATTTCATTCATGTAGTTCCCAAATTCCTATATTAAAAAAGGTAGAATTCTTCATTTGAGTTAGGGTTTTTTTCAATTATCATAGGTTCTCTTCTTGATTTAAATGATTGTATTATGATATCTTATGCATGAATTGATGTAATATGATGATTTTATAATGATTTTCCAATGAACCCATGTAGTCCCCATGATTTCAAGTTATGAATCATATGATGTGGCATTTTTATCTTCAAGGAAGCGTTTGATAAACTTAAACATATATTGCAAACTTTATATGACTTTATGTAATCTATATATAACCCATGTTTTCAAAGCATTTTGAAAGTGGGTTTTGAGCCTCAAGAGGTAAACTATGGACTTATGTATTGTTTTATCAAATCTATGCAAATGTTTTAAGGGTGCTTTAAGAGTAAAGTACCAATAATGATGTTGTGTCGTGAAAGGACATTCTCAGTGTACACATAATAGCATGATGTGGATTCTATGGTTGAAAGGCTTTCTCACCTAATTGAATCAAAGAGTAAGAGTTATCCTAATGAACTAGCTTGGTTCGGTTGTCCAAAGGCATCTTTACATGAATAAGGAAGTCAAGTAAGAAATGACTATTCCGTGGGTTTTATGAGTAGCACCAGGTAGATATTGATGATGGGATAGAAGCTCTTCCGCAGTAGATATCGAGTTTCTAGAAGCAATCTCATGAGATGGAAGCTCCCTTGTTAATAGAGGTCGGGTTTCTAGTCACAATCTTTTTATCCCTTAACTATGTGCTCCCATAGGTTGATTATCTAGTGAATCCACTTAAGCTAGAAATTCATGGTTCCACCTTACCAAGTAGGAAAACTCTTTTCGATGTGCGAGACATGGAGGGATCATGGTATACCTCACATTGTCTTTATGTCGGTTAAGGCTAATTTTTGCACAAGTAATACTGAACTTAGGTCACTTCAAAAGTATTCATATGAATTAAAAGGTTTTAAAGATGTAGTTATCTCGTATTGTACGCGAAGTTATGACTTATGTTTTCTAACTCTTTTCTATCACGTTTTAGCTTGCTCAATTCCATGTCATGAAATGAAATGTCCATTTTAGCATGCTTAAAATGTTTTATGCATGAATATCATACTTGGTACACTGTTTTGTACTAACAAATACTCTTGCCTACATTTCCCCATATGTAGGGACTTCACAAGGATGAATCCTTCGGAGTTTCATGGTTTGAAAGTTTAGGAATATCCTCTAGAGTTTATTGATGAAGTCTACAAGGTTTTGGTGACTATGAGAGTTACATCGGTGGAAAAGGCAGAGTTGGTCGCGTATCAACTTAAAGGCGTGGCTCAAATATGGTATAACCAATGGAAAGAAGGGAGACTACAAGTTGTGGGTACTGTTGATTGGGAGAAGTTTAAGGCTTCTATCACATCCGCGGAGCACCCCCTAGATGTAACAGGCGTCATCGTCCTCTTTGAGGACTAAGACTAGCCTCTTAGCTTACATCATTACATTTATAGGCCAAAAATATTGAAAATTTAAAATCTTATTATTACTTCTACATTGAGGTTTACATAGACCTCTACATACACATAATAGATATATAGTAAGTATACATAGACTCTTCGTATAAGAAGAATACTTATTCTTCTACTTTTATTGCACATAGATATATAGAACATAACACAGTCTCAAATACTTGTCTCATCTCATAACCATCTAATAATAGTATAACAATTTGGGCCTAGCCCATATATCAATACAATAAGACCACATATAGGTCATATAATGTTTAGTACTCAAATGAAAAGGAAAGAACATAAGAGTCTTAAAACTAGAACAACTTCATAAGCTTGATAGTGGCATTGCCCTCGGAAAGTGAGGACCTACCCAACTTGGATGATTGAGAATTCCAAGTCTTCTTCAATGTCGTCTCAAAAGCCCTTCAATGACCGAAACCTAAAATGTTGGGGAAAGAGGAAGAATGGTTTAGTACACTACTTATACTAAGTATGGAGACCATATGCACACATATCATGAAGACATGCTAAAAAGGGACCTTTCATTAAAACATGCTATTTTTACCAATAAAAAGCCTTATCCACATTCAAGAAGATTATACCAATCAATAAGACATATTCATTAAGTCTAAATCATGTACATCACAAGACCAACAATACTAAGTCTAGTCAAGTCAACATGTATATCACATAATTGGACACATAGTCAAAGCAACTCTATCACCAAGTTATAATAGCAACAAGCATGAACAAGAGTACATATTAACATGACCAAAGCAAGACAATTACCCATGAATCCCTATTAAGTCAACAAGTGCAATGACCAAGCAAAGACCCATAACTTTACTTAATCAAGTAACCCAACAAGAATCATGACCAACATCCAACTTCTCATAGCATATCATTAAGAGTACATATGCTCATTCTTTAACAATGTAGACCAACGCATATTCATAGGTGAAACTAATCATCATATAGTATCAACAATGTGCAAGATCATCATATACATAACATGTACCATTATAAGAATATTCATATATAATAACAACCTTCTAAAGTTTCCTTCAAGGAAAACTATTGCAAGGCGTAGGTAGAGTCACATACCCCTGCCTAGGCTAAGCCAAACATCTTAGGTCACCATGGTTGGTTTTTACCTCATTACTTAATTTAGTTTAGGGAACACTTGCCTTAACCGACATAGACCACAAGAGCTAAATGTGGAATTCGGTGTTGTAAAACCTTACACCGATGGAAGGTGGTCTACCGGCCAAAGTAAAACCAAACATAAATGTAGCTTTCTAGGTGGACCCACTAGCTAGTCTTCCTATGGGGTAAACATAGTTCAAGAACTAAGAGATATGTACAACCTCTCTACATGCCACTTGGCAATTGGAGCCTCTTCTAATGGGAATCCATAAAGTGAGTATCCCTCATAGGGGAGTCAACAACTCATGTGGAACTATAGGGTCAATCTTCCTCTATGGAAAGTCAACACCTCCCATTGTCAAGTTCACTCGGTGCTAAGCTAATTACCTCTTTGAAATGTTCATAACTTAATGTAGGTCATAGGGTCTGTCCCTTGTATCATCATCATCATCATAGCTCAATAGAATTGCATGAGTAAGGTCCTTTCATTACAATTCATATAAGTGAAGTTAGCACATTTACATATCACTTCATTATAAGGCACATTGGTAAATCATCACCATCCTTATAACATTTCTCTCTTAGCCAACACCTCATAAAACATAATCAAGAAATTTAAATTCGACATCATACTAACCCTATCAATCTTACTACAAGACATACTCCAATACAACATCATGACTTAATCACATTTAACCATAATTGAAGTAAATAATAGGGATCAGAAGACTCACCAAGGCTCCTTCATAATCCATCATCAAGGTCTTACCATCAACCCTTAAATCAACCCAATTAGGGTGTAGTATCATCATATAACAATAACCAACATGATAACAATGCTTATTGAATCACGAGATCACAATCCACCACTAGTTCATAGCTTAAGACAAGAGATATATGTCAAAGTCATAATCTATATCAAATACTCAAGAACTAGCATGATAGGACCATAATTCACCCTAATCTATTCATAATTGATACAATATCATCATCTAGTAGTTCAACCAATAACCAATTCAATTGAACCAACATTATACAATTCATATTAAGATCATAACCTAGAGTTAAGAAGAATAGGTCATCTTCTATAAACTACACCACTCCATCAAGAAATAAAAATAATTGATTTTAAAATACATTTTAATTTATTCATAATATCTAAAATAAATCATAAACAAATCAATTCACAAGATCAATTTCGAGATTAGAAAAAAACCCATATGAAAACTCAACTATTGAAATCAATTTGATGGAACCCTGTGAAGAAAGAGGTCTCAAAGGTGAAAGGAATCCCATAACTTAGTAATTGATGAAGATTAATGGAGAAATTTTCCCCTTTGAATCCCTTGAACCCACCTATAGCTTGTTCTTCAATGGGGTTTCTTTGGGAGAGAGAAAGAAGAGAGAAGGAAGAGAGTTTTGGGTTCGGGAATTATGAGAGCTTAGGTTAGTCTAATTAGCTTAGGAGATTTATATAGGTGGTTAACTAACTTAATTATACCTCCCCTAAACCCTAATTAACATCCTAACTAAGCCAACTAATTAAATGAATTAATTCAAATGTGCAGCAAAAAACAGACCTCACAGACGAACCCACGATCGACCGATTGTGTGTCCATCGACGACCATTACTCCCTTCCGTGCTGAACATCCGTCGATGAGTTCAGAGACTCTGAAAGACAGACCCTTCGAGAATTTGGCTAAGTTTCCATCGACGCCCCGTCAATTGGACCATGAGTCGTCTGTGGCATCCGTTGGTGACACTGTCCATTGACAACTTTTGGTCACTTTTGCAAGGGTCTTTCTCAAGGGCCCTTGGTTGGTCTATGAGAGTCGTGCCCAAACGTTTCAACTATGAATTAACTCTGATACGTGTTATAAACTCTTCCACCAATTTTCATCATTTTCCGACTCCTAAAATCTAGTCAAATAGGCTAAGACACACTAGCACCAAACTGAACTAGTTTTCGGACGTCATGGACGTTTTTGAACGTTTTGATTTCTAGACCTTATTAATGACTTATATACATAATAATAGACCTTAAAACAGTGTCTAGTTCTTTTGACACTTATGTTAGGCTCTAGAACACGTCTTAGATTTTCGAAGTGTTACAACTGCTTTTCTCAATAAGTTCTTTCCCTTTGAGATTAGGGAGGCTAAGGTGATTGAGCTCATTAAATTTCGACAAGGAAGTATGAGTGTGGGAAAATATTCTTTAAAGTTCACTTTATTGTCCAAGTATATTTTTTCAATTGTTGCAAATTCAAGGGATAGGATGAGTAAGTTGGTTCTGAGTGTGTTCGAAATGGTAGTTAAAGAGTGTCGAACCGATATGCTCATTAACTACATGTTCATATATCATCCCATGGTTCATGCACAACAAATTGAGGTAGAGAAACGCAAGGAAAATTCTAGGGAGGAAAAAAGGGCTAAGACCGGTGATGGAATTTTTCTATTACTAAGTCTGACGGACAAGGTCATCCTAGATTATAACAATGTTTTTCCTATAAAGGCTCTTCAAGTGTTCCTCCAAAGTTCAACCAAGATAGGGTGTCTAATCCTAAACCTCAAGGAGGTAATGGTAATGTATCTTCATTGCTTATGTCTAATTGTACCAAGTGTGGAAGGAAGCACAAGGGTGAGTGCCTAGAAGACACAAATGGTTGCTTTGGATGTGGTAATAATGGCCACAAAATGAGGTATTTACCAATACTTACGACTAAAGGAAGAGAGGAAAGTAAGGTACTAGTAGTGGTGAGGGTCCCCATTCTCCTAAGCAAAAGCGCTATGATGCACTTCAGAATCATGGTGAATAAGAGAGTTCTCCCTATGTGGTTACTGGTAAGTTTAAAGTTTTCCAACTTGATGATTATGCTTTACTTGATCCCGGTTCTACCTTGCCTTTTGTGATGCCATATGTGGATCTAAGGTTTGATGTTCTTACGGATGTACGACTAAAACCATTTTATGTTGCTATCCTGTTGATGATTCTATTGTAGCTAAGAGAGTCTGTAGAAAATTTTCTATTTCCTTGTCCCAGAGAGTTACACTTGTTGACTTGGTAGAGCTTAATATGCTATAATGTTATTCTTGGTATGTATCAGTTGCACTCATGTTATACTTCTAGCAATTGTTGAGCTTGTGTAGTAAAGTTTCAGTTCCTGAATGAGGTTATCCTAGAGTGGAAGGGGAGAAATTCCGTGTCTAAGGTTTAGTTTGTCTCTTATCTTAAAGATATAAACATGATTTCTAAGGGTTGCTTTTACCATCTAGTAAAAGTGAGGGATGTAGATTCTGAAACCCCGGTTCTCGAGTAGATTCCCATCGTTAATGAGTTTCCAAAAGTGTTTCTAAATGACTTACCAAATACTCTTCCTGAGTGGGAAACATAATTCAGTATTTACCTCCTTCCAGATATGCAACCTATTTCTATTCCTCCTTACTGTATGGCCCCGACAGAACTAAAGGAGTTGAAAGAACAATTGAATGATTTGTTGTATAAGGGTTTCATCCCACTGAGTATCTCTTCATGGGGTGCTCCCGTTTTGTTTGTTAAGAAAAATGATGGTTCACTTTTTATGTGTATTAAATATCGTCAGTTGAACAAGGTGACCATTAAGAATAATTATCCTCTTCTAAGGATAGATGATTTGTTTGAACAACTTCAAGGAGCAAATTATTTCTCCATGATTAACCTTAGATCGGGTTATTTACCAATTGAGGGTGAAGAAGATGACATTCCGAAGAAAATTTTTGAACTCGGTATGTTCATTATGAGTTTTTGGTAATGTCCTTTGGGTTGACTAATTCTCCAGCGGTGCTTAAGGATTTAATCAATAGGGTGTTTAGACCATACCTTGACATGTTTGCGGTTGTGTTCATTGATAATATATTGATCTACTCTGGCCATCTCCAACCCAACACTAAATTTTACACCAAATCCTTATTTGTTGTAAAATTTGGTGTTTTGGAGCTCCAATCCAACACCAAATTTTACATCATTTTGGTGTGTGAACAGTGTTACACCATTTTGTGTAACACTATTCATCACATCAATTCACTTCATTGAATATTTTAATATTATTGCATTATACAAAATATTTTAATTAAAGATTATATAAATGGTATGTTTTAATTAAATCTCTTGTATATTTATTTATTTTTTTATGTAATATTTTTATAATATTAATTTTTGATATAAAACTTATTTTTTTTTAAATTAATATTTCATATATGACTTTTTTTAAAATAATTATGTTAATTCTACTATAGATTATAATTGGATATAACTACAACGACAATAGATGAAAATTGGCGATTGCAACAATTTCTAGCCCGGCATAACGGTATAAAATAATTTTATATTAATCGACTATAAAAGAAAATAATATGAATTGTATATGGAAAATCTCTTTGAAAGAATTTATTTAATGATATAAGAAAACATAAATGAAATAAGAAATAATAATATAACAATGAAGATAGAGAAAAATATTCATTTTTAAAATAAAATTTGGTGTAGTGGGTTGGTGTTGATTTTCACTATAATAGTACCGACACCAAATTAGGTATAAAATTTGGTGTTAGGGTTGGAGATGCCCTCAAGGAGTGAGGATGCTCATCTGGATCATTTGAGGATCGTGTTGCAAATTCTTAAGGATCAACAACTTTTTGCAAAGTTTAGCAAATGTGAATTTTTGTTAAGGTCCATTGCTTTCCTTAATCATATTGTTTCATGTAAGGTATTGAGGTAGATCCTAAGAAGTCAGATACAGTAAAGAGTTGGCCTATACCTCTAACTCCTTCGGATATTAGAAGTTTCTTGGGTTTGGCCAACTTATATAGAAGGTTTTTGATGGATTATCCTCAATTGCCTCTCTTTTGATAGTTTTAACTTAAAAATAAGGCTAAAATCATATGGTCTGAAAGCATCTGAGAAAGAGTTTTGAAGAGTTGAAGGATAGACCTACTTCTGTTGCGGTGCTGACCTTACTAGAAGGGACAAATAGTTTTGTGGTATATGTAATGCCTAGAGAATTGGGCTAGGGTGTGTGCTTATGAAAAATGGGAATGTTATTACCTATGACTCAAGGAAACTTAAGATATATGAAAACAATTATTCTACTCACGACCTTGAGTTAGTGATAATCGTTTTGCTATAGAGATTTGGAGACACTATTTGTATGGAGTTCATATAGATGTGGTTACCGACCACAAGAGTTTGCACTATGTGTTTAATTAAACATATTTGAATCTTTACAAAGGGAAGTGGCTTGAGTTATTGAATGATTACGACATTAGTGTTATTTATAACGTGGTAGCGGATGCTCTTGATCAATTGTATATGGGTAGCATTTCTCATATTGAAAAAGAAAGGTAATAGTTGGTTTGAGATGTTCATAGACTTGATCATTTAGGGGTTGAACTAGTGGACTCTAACAAGGGTGGTGTTATGGTTCACAATGGTTCCGAATCATCTTCTGTGGCGGATGTGAAAACCAAGAAAGGTCTTGATCCAATTCTAGTAGTATTTAAAGAGGAGGTTCTTAAGAAATCCATTGAGGCTTTCTCCCAAGGGGGAGATGGTGTAGTTAGATACCAAGGTCATTTATGTGTTCCCAATATGGATGACTTGATGGAACAAATTTTAGCAGAAACCGATAGTTAGCGGTGTTCCATTCACCTGGGAGCCACTAAGATGTATTGCGATTTACAGGAAGTCTATTGATGGAATGGGATGAAGAAGGATATTGTGGGATTAGTAGCTAAATGTACAAATTGCTAACAAGAAAAGGTTGAGCATCAGAAATTGGGGGTTTTGTCCCAATATATTATAGTTCCTACTTGGGAGTGGAAAGACTTGAATATGGACTTTATTGTTAGTTTGCCTCACACCCAGCGACAACAAGACTCTATTTTGGTGATAGTTGATCGGATGATGAAATTGTCTCATTTCCGTCCTGTCAAGGTTGCTTTTTTGGCAAAGGACTATGCCAACTTGTTCTGAAAAGAAATGGTAACTCTACATGGAGTGCCTTTGTCCATTATTTCCGATCGTGGTACCTAGTTCACTTATCAGTTTTGGAAGTCATTCCAAAAAGGTCTTTGCACTAAGGTTAGCTTAGTCAGACTTTTCATCCACAAACCAACGGGCAAGCTGAGCGAACAATCTGAACTTCTGAAGACATGCTAAGGGATTGTGTGATTGATTTTAAAGGGAATGGGGATGAGCATTTACCATTGATTGAGTTTGCCTATAACTATAAATATCACTCGAGTATTGGAATGGATCCATTTGAGGACTTATGCGATAGGAGGTGTAGATTTGACATAGGTTAGTTAGAGATGGGTGAAGTTTCCCTAATAGGTCTCAAATTGGTACATTAGTCCAAAAAGAAATATCAACTTATAAGGGAAAAGTTGTAAATGACTCAAAGTCGGCAGAGAAGAATGTTGATGTGAGAAGAAGGGATCTAGATTTTGTTGTTAATGATTGGGTTTCCATTAAAATGTAACCCATGAAGGGTGTAATGAGGTTTGGTAAGAAGGGGAAGCTTAGTCCACGGTATGTAGGCCTACATCAGATTTTGAGGCGTGTTGGTAAGGTTTCTTATGAGTTAGACTTGCCGAATGAGTTGGTAACAGTGCATCTGGTTTTCCATGTCTCTATGCTTAAAAAGTGTGTTGGTGATCTGACATCCATAGTTTCCATAAAAGGGTTGAGAGTTGACGAAAGTCCTTCTTATGAGGATGTTCTAGTAGAGATTCTAGACCACCCCGTTAAAAGTTGAAAAACAAGGAAATAACTTTCGTGAAAGTGTTGTCAAGGAATCACTTTAGTTTAGGGTTCCACTTGGGTGGCTGAGGCCAATAAGATGTCCCAATATCCTCGTCTTTTTCCTTCGAATCCTATTATATCTTGAGGTGATGAGTTCCTCTTGGATTGTCCTTTGTTTTGGGAGTCATGTGTTTTATGTGTTTCCATGATTGCCTTATGTGATGCATATTCATGAAAATTTGTGTTTCGGAAGAAAATGAGTTCATATGATAGATTTTTCCTCATGTTGTTGTGCATTGATTATGAGTTGCCTATATACTTTATGTGATGAAATGATTTACATTTCTTAGCTATACTTTTTGAGAGTAAATTGCATAAGGGATTCATGAGATTGTGTTGAGCATGCTTTTAGCTTGGAGAAGGTAATTCCTTCTTGAACATGAGAAATTTTGAAATTTCATGCATATTGGGTTGCTAGATATAGTACCTACTTCATTATGATGCTTTTTAGCATGATTATCTCGGAGTTGATATTTCCTACTTGTTTATGTGCATTGCATGCATAATGGGATAATAGAGATAGTTTCACTCATCTTATGATGTTTTGAGAACGTCCTAGCTTGGAGTCGATAGTTCTTCCTTAATTGTATGCATTTCATTGTAGGTTGGGTTGTTAGTTTCGCTCCTACTCTTTTAGAACTAGTTTGAATATCATTCTAGGATGAATGGTCCCAAGAGGGAGATATTCTAACACTCTGTATCCAAAAAAAGGAAGTAAATAAAATTTTGAAAAGTTGTAGGTGCCATCCACATACGCTAACCACAACTAGTGGATTGAACCACATATCATAGGAGGGTTCGTCGGTAAGTTGAGGTCCACGACCACCGCTCAACATACGGACCGTAGGTCAGACCATGGCCCGTGGTTCATAGGCCAAAAGTGTGTTTTCTGATGACCAACTACGGTCAACCAGGATGGGTCGTGGGTCAAACCACGGTTCGTCGACTGGGTCCGTGGGTCACAACTAACAGCCTTTTTCAGGGGCAATTGGGTCTTTTCCTAATTAATTAGTTCCTATACTACGTCTTTTTACCCTTCACTAAGACCCCTCTATAAGTATTTTAAATCCCAAAATTATCCCATTTACTTCATTCTTCCAAATTCAAAAAGATGAAGTCTCCAAATATTCTGTATCTAGAAACTTGAAAAAGAAGAAGGTTTCAACCCAGGTTTGAAGTCAAGGTCTCAATTTATTTATTAAAGGCTAACTTTGGATTTAAGGTGTGATAGTTTTCATCCATGAATGTCTTTCATTCATGGAGTTCCCAAATTTCTCTATTTCAAAAGGTAGAATTCTTCAATTGATTTAGGGTAATCTTTAATTACATGAGTTCTCTTCGTTATTGATTTAAATGATTGAATTGGGAACTCTTATGCATAAATAGATGTAATAGGATGATTTCCCCATGAACGCATGTAATCCCCATGTTTTCAAGTTATGAATCATATGATGTGGAATTTTGATCTTGAAGGAACGATTTTATGAACTTAAGCATGTATTTCAAGCCTACATGATTTTATGATGAAATCCATATCTAACCCATGTTTTCTTAGCATATATTATTTGGAAGTGGGTTTTGAGCTTCCAGAGGTAAATTATGGACTTATGCATTGCATTATGAAATCTATGCAAGTGTTTGAAGGGTTCTTAGATAGTAAAGTAGAAATGATGATGTTGTGTTGTGAAGGACATGGTCACTAAACACATACTAGCATGATGCGAAAGGTTTTGTCACATAGAACGAATCTCTTAGATTGAAAGGATTTGTCACCTAATTGAATCAAAGAGTAAGAGTTATCCTAATGAACGAGCTTGGTTTTGTTTTCCAAGGGCACCTTTTCATGAATAATGAAGCACAGTAGTAAATGAATATTCCATGGGATTTATGCTTAGCACCGAGTGTATATTGATGATGGGATGGCAATCCCCCGTAGTAGAGGCGGGTTTCTAGAACCAATCTCATGAGATGAAAGCTTCTCCGTTAGTAGAGGAGGGGTTTATAGTAGCAATCGCCTTATCCCTTAACTATATGCTCCCATAGGTTAATTATCTGGTGGATCCACTTAATCTAGAATTTCATGGTTCTACCTGTGAAAGTAGGACAACCCTTTTCGATGTGGGAAACACCGCGGGATCATGTTATAGCTGACATGGTCTCTACGTTATTTAAGGATAATTTGCCACAAGTAATAATAAACTAAGTCCACTTCAAGAAATATTACATATGAGTTCAAAGGTTTTGAAGATGAAGTTAGCTTGGATTAACCATGATGTTATGACTTATGTTTTCTAACTCTTTTATATCATGTTTTATCATTGTCAATTGAATGTCATGAAATGAATGTCCCTTTTGATTATTCAAATGTTTTATGCATGACTATCATATTCGGTACATTATTTTGGACTAACGCATACTCTTGCCTACATATACCCATATGTAGGATCCAACAATCAGGGTACTCAGTTTTATGGCTAGAGGTTAATTTATGATATTTCGAGCTTTTGGTGAGTCGTCATGCTTCAAGGACGGACTTTCATTGTTCAGTTCCTTTTGTTGTATTTCTCTTTTGAACATGATGTATGGTCTAGTCCCAGTTTTATTCTATTGTATTACATGGCTATGATGAGACAAGTATCGCTTTTTTTTTATAAATTGTTTTGAACTTGGACTGTTGTTTTACTCTTATTGCTCTATTTCTTATGTTACGAGGCTAAGTGGCTTGTAAGGAGTCCTTGGAGTTCTATAATCCGTATTACATCTATGGGGTACCCCTAGATCATGACAAAGGTCCACTTTTTGGAGTTGTACTTGTTCTAACTAGATAGCTTTGTACTTCAAACTTCTACGTGAGAGTTTCCGTTATGTATAGTTTTTGGTTGCATTATGTTTGGGTCTTTTCTTATTTCTAGTATTATCTTCTAATTAGGTTTGGCCTTAAACCTATTACTTACGTTTGTGGGTGCGATTTGGCTTACCTACTAGTGGGTTATGGTAGGTTCCATCATGACGCGAGGGATCGGGTCCGAAAAAATCTACCACTGATCAACACTGTCAAATTAAACTTTTACTTGTCCTCAATTAAATCAAGAACACAATTAGTTCAACAAGGGTGTCTTCAATATTTCTCAATGACAACTCATATGCAAGTGCCGTTACATGACTACTCTCAAGCAAATGAAACACTCAATCATAATCCAAAGGGTTGAAATGATGATCTGTTGGTATCAATTTAACCTCAAGATCACTATTTCCTTTCTACTTATGCAACAACATATTTAACAAATACATTCAAGTTCCCTCACATCATTAAATATTCCATGCTCTCACAAATCAAATCAATTATGAAGTTAGGAATCAATACAACTCTCACTTTCCGAAAGAGAAATACATGAAAGTTATATCTCACCAGTTTGCCCATATTTTGTGATCATCAAACGACCTAGTTCATGGAAGATCTCGAGAATATTTTAGACTTTTTATGGGGTTGGGGGTTAAGGTATGGTCAATTCGGCTCAATGAAATCACCTTTTCAAAGCATTTTTGTAATTATCTTCACCTCTCTCAAGTTCTTCTCATTCTTTTCACTTAGAAACTCAGACTTAAACTTGTGAATCATTTTACTGGACACCCTTTTTATTTCATCGCACTTTATTCATTTAATTTTCCCTTTACACTCTTTCTAAAATCATTTTTGAAACTCTTTCTCAAGATTCCTATTTATTTTCTAAGGACTCAGTTTAAAACAATAATTTTTGTTTGAAAAGATTCTCAGAAATTATAACTCAAAATAGGGTTCTTGCTGAAATATAGAAAAGAATATATCAACTGAATGGGATCTCAGTAATAATATAGAAAACTCAATACTCAGAAATCAAGAACATAAAACTTAATGATACTACTCATCTCAAGAATACTAAAAATCCAGGAATTTAGGACTCAGAATTAGTAACCTAACTCATATCAAGACTCAATAACATATCTCATACCAAGAATTTGGAGTTCAAAATTAATAAGCTAAATCATACTTTAGAACTCAAAATCAATAACTTAACTCATATTAAGAATTTAGAATTCAAAATAAAAAAACTTAAGTCATATTTGAAATTCTTGAAACTAAGGGCATAACCCTAGATTAAACTTTTATTGATTGAATCCTTATATAGGGCATGGTGTCGAACTAGTCCAACACTATGATAGACTTACATGCCTGATTATGAAGCTATTATACTCAAAACTTTTGCGAAACTTGATTTTATCTTAAGCTTGAGGAAGAACATTATTTTGTTTTTGAGGAAACCTTTCATCTTAGAGTCTTGGTGCTTTCTCTCTATAAATAAACTCTTTTGTTCTTGAGTTCTTAGAGTGGAAGAACATGAGAAAACCTTGGGTGGAAGGATTCTCTTGGTATCTTTAACTTTGACATGAAAGTTTTGGGGTCCTTGTTGGAGAAGTGGAATCCTATGTTGGTTTTAACCGAATTTCTAAATACTTGAATGTATATATTGATGATTTTGAGAGGAAAACTAGTTAGTTATGATGTAATCAGTTAAAACAATCTAAAAGTGACTTTGAGTATGGTTTCGAAACTTAGAGAAACACCAAAATAATCCAATAACGTGTGTAGGAAGTTGTAGAAAAATATTGTAAGAAGCCTTTACGCAAGTGTCTACCATTTGTCAAAATTTCCACTTACCGTAGGTCAAGTCATAGAACATCAACGGGGTCATACTACCTCACTTGTACAACTCATATTTATAAAAAATTAATACAATAATTCCTCACCTGGTTTATGTCAGATCTACTAGATCAGATATTAAAACTAACACCATTACCCTCATGTTGCCATCTTTTTATTACCACACTCATCTAAATGTATATCAATATATTGATCACATACTATACTAACTTACAACTATGTTGTTTATCGTGACCAACGAAACTACTTTCGATTCAAATGTTTACGATTGTCGATAATATAGTATACCAACAAGGGAACAATTTTGAGAATTTTTAGTTAATTAGAATTTCATTCTAACTAGTCATAGCTAAAAACATTAATCAGTAAAAACATTAAAAATTAAGGAGGTGAAATAAAAGTGACAAATATCAAAGGGGTTTTGCCACAAGTAGTAAAAATAGCAAAGTTAACAAGAAATCTAAGCAATGAGAGGGGAATTTTTGGGATGTGACCGCAATACGGATTAATTTATATTATTGGGTACATGCTTTCGATATTAAATCTATAGAATAATAGTGAGTAGGCTAAGATTTATATGGGAATAAGTTCTCTCTCGAGCAACTAACCCCATTTCAAATGGGTTCATCTCGGACACCCATTTGCTGCATGAAAACCAGCCTACGCCTTACCCTACTCACTCTATCAAGCTGACTATTAGGATATGGGACTAGGGCATGTCGACCCACTCCTTAGGCCATCAATCTAGTAGATGAAATAACCTTTAAACTACATTTAATCTACCAACAAAAAAGACCCAACAACAATATTAAGCCATATTTGCCAAATCACCCCCAAAGAATGGGGTTTTTAGCCATACATCAATAAATAGAAATTATACCTTCAATGATGATGAAATAAAATGGGTATGAAAATTTAAGTCTTGATTTGAGCAAAGAAAGAAGAATCAAGAGACCCACTTCCAAATCGAAAGAGATGAAATACTCTTTCTCTTCAAGTCTTCAAAACCCTTACAAACATGAGAGTAAAATTAATGAAAAAATACTATTCAATGCTAAGAAACTATTATAATGTTCAACTCTTTTTAGGAGGTCTTTAAAACTAATAATAAAACTAGTATTTATAGCATTTAGAATTGTACTGCGAAGGATGGTTCTGCGAAGTTAGTTGAGATCACCGAGTAACTCGGTGATCCGCTTTAATCTTCTCCACCGCCTTTAGCTCATCGTCAATTATCGATCTGACTCATTGTAAAGTAAGGCGGTCGGAATATGGGTTCCTGATCCACTCGGGGACTCAAACCTTTCCTCTTTGCTCCATCCATCAGCCTTTGTTACAAAAATCTCACGTTACCTTCGGCGATTAAGTCTCATGGCACAGACTTGGTTGGCGATACGCTAGCTTAGATGCTCCTCACAATTATTTTTCTCACTTTTGTTCCATTGTTCTGTTACTTTTGGTGGTCCAGTGCTGCTTCGCAAAACTGATCGGCGACGCGCCGACTGCTCCTTTCACCGTCAATTTGATCCTTCTCCTTTAGGGCTCAACACTCTGGAAAAAGATGCAAAGTAGGCATCTTTGGTGATACACCAAGTGGACTCGGCGATCCTTAGGCTTTCATTTCTTCTTTTTTCAGCATCCTTGTCCCTTTTTGTGTCATAGTGTCCATGCTTTCCTTCAAACTTCAAATACCTTAAACTTAAGAGTTTTCATCAGATGTTAAGAAAAAATAAGCATTAGAGCACACTATTTCTACTAAAATATAGCCCTAAATGTCCAATTTGTGGACTCATGAATACCGCCAACTCAAACTTTTGTTTGTCCTCGAGTAAAACTCAAGTTCAGCAGTTCAAATAAGATGTCTCAAATAGTGTGACACAAGACTCAATCATGAACATACACAACAAGTCTCAAACTACTTATGCAAGGATCAATTATGTACTCAAAGATTCAAGTTGTGACACACCATTATCAAAGATTCTCGAGCTCGCATTAGTTGCTTCAAGTTAAAGTTCAAGCTCAATAAAATCATTCAAATTCCCTCGCACAAATGATGATTCCACTTTTACAGACAAGTGTATAATCAATTTGAAGTTCAAGACTCAGATTCAACGCATTACTCTCAAAAAGAGGAACACAATGCATGCTTTCATGGCCTTTATTTTCTAGTGAACATATGTTTCATATTTCTCAAGATCAAAAAGGTCTTCTAAGGCTTGTATTGGGGTTGAGTGCAAAGGTATGGTCATTTAGGCTTAGTGAATAATGATCCTCATGAAATGTGGTGCTCATTACACTTCTTTTCTTCTTCCTTCCTCATCTTTGTTAATGCTCATAAGTCATCCTATTATTTACTTCCCATGGATTTCTTGGGAACCCTATTATTTTGGACTTTTATCCCACAACTTTTCTTTTTTTATTTATTTTATTTTTCTTCTCTTTTTTTATATAGAGGGTTTCCATTCTTGTCGCAACACCATAGGTTAAGGGAGACTTCCACTGCACTTCATTGACTTTTCCCTTTTCTTTTCTCCATACCCCCAACTTAGGCTTTTGGCCTAATTTGTCTATTTCAATCAAACCAATCATTCATGAGGATTATGGTAGATGGATCAAGAAGGATCTACTCTTCATCAAATTTCTTCCAAAGAAGGCTAAGGCTTAAGGGGTGTTCAAGAGAGGCTCACACACTCGCAAGGGAGGTCACAAAAGAGGTCTATGTCAAATTGGCTCATACTATAAAATTTCCTAAAATCATATCAAGGGAAAACTTACTTAGTTGACTTGGCTAACGAGGAAAATTCTAGATGTTGTCATGCATGGTCCAAGATAAGCTTATCATGCAAGGCATTGACATTTAAGTCAAACAAGACTCCATACTTTCGCTAGTGTTAAACGGTCATTACATGAAAATTAATTTGACATATGACTAGTCACATTGAGATGCAAAGAGTTCAGATATAATTGTCTATTCAACTTCATCTGGTCTCATCTTAGCCGTACATTCATGTTTATACGACTGCACGCACTATTCATGTCAGGGGTATTGATCAAAACTGAGGCTCAAATTTTTCTAATGAACAACTTGAATTTTTACAATTTTAAGTTACTATTCCCACACCACAAAGACTCAACATTTTCCTCAATGTTAGTGTGGTTTAAGCAAATAAAATGCACGACAAAAAATGGAACTTAGACAAAACATAAGCAAGTAAGTGAGGATGATAAGTAATTTTCACTACTTTTGGTGTTGCGCCGAGTTACCGCCATTTTGGCTTTACTTCAGATCCTTATCATCATCTTTAAGGTCCTTTCGGTGAGCGGGTTTGGAGGTTTGCTTAGCCTTCCTCCACTTGAAACACTCAACACATACATTATTTAACACTTGGGTTGCCTCCCAAGAAGCACCATATTTAACGTCGTGGTACAACATGGAGATGTTATCAAGCATCATCAAGGTATGCCTTGTCACCTATGTAGATTTCCTGGCCGTCCCTGAGATATAATTTCAAACGCTGATCGTTCACCTTAAATGCAAGTTCTTCCTTACCCTCAACTTCTATAGCACCCTTAGTGAACACTTGTGTCACTCTGAAAGGCCCGGACCATTTGGATTTGAGCTTCCTGGTAAATAACCTTGGTCAAGTGTTATAATATAATACATAGTCCCCTACGTTTAATTCTCTTTGGACTATTGTTGCATCATGCCATTTCTTCATATTCTCTTTGAGTGGCTAAGCTCTCGTAAGATATGAGTCTGAATTCATCTTGAAGCCTTTGTCCAATCTAAATTCAAAGCTTTTAATGCTCATATTGCCTTATGCTCTAACTCAACAGGTAGGTGACATGATTTACCATAAACCAGTTGATAAAGGAAAATTCCAATAGGTATTTTGTAAGCAGTTTGATATGCCCACAGTGTATGGTTTATCTTTCTAGACCAATTAATTTTGTTGTCGTTCACTGTTTTGGCCAAGATGCTTTTGATCTACCGATTCGACACGTCAAATGACCGCTTGTTTAAGGGTGATATAGGGGTTATACCTTGTCTTTTAATCCATATTTGTTCAATGCCATCGAAAACCATTTATAGCAAAAATGAGATCCCCCATCGCTAATGATTGCTCTCGGAGTGACAAATCTTGCAAAGATGTAATATTTCAAAAATTGGACAACACTTCTTCCATCATTATTCGGTAGTGCAACGGCCTCCACCCATTAGAAAACATAATCTACAACCACTAAGATATATTTACTTACAAAAGAGCTTACAAACATACGCATGAAATTGATTCCCCAAACGTCGAATAGCTCGACCTCTAAAATGGGATTGTGGGGTAATTTGTGTCTTCTTGATACTCCACTCTACTGCTGACATTAAGAGAACTTCTTTGCAAATTCATTTGTGTACTTATACAAAGAAGGCCAGTATATCCACTTTGAAGAACTTTAGCGGCTCTAAGAATGCAACTGCAATGACCTCTTACGGAAGATGCATGACAAGCGTGTAGAATTTCTATCGCTTCTTCTTATAGAACACATCTCCTAATGACATGGTCACACAATCTTGAAAAAAGTATGGTTCATCCCAAAATTACTTTTTAACATCAAACAGGAACCTCTTTTGTTGGTAAAAAGTCAAGTCATCCGGCATTAGTCCACACAATATAATTTGCAAAATTTGTATACAATGGTGTATATGTTTGAAAGATATTATAAATACCTGATCATTAGGAAAGAAGTTGTCTATGTCGACCTCGCACTCAACATCTTTCTTTCCTTGCATTCTTGAAAAATGGTCAGGCACTTGATTTTCACAGCCCTTTCGATCCTTTACCTCAAAATTAAACTCTTGTAGTACCAACACCCACCTTATAAATTTTGGTTTGGCATCTTTATTTGCCATAAAGTAACGGAGTGCATCATGATCAA
This sequence comes from Solanum pennellii, assembly GCF_001406875.1. NCBI lineage: Eukaryota > Viridiplantae > Streptophyta > Magnoliopsida > Solanales > Solanaceae > Solanum > Solanum pennellii. The sequence continues at coordinate 14,727,287 of NC_028639.1, forward strand.
TATGTACAATTACCTTAGTTCCTAGCAAATAGGCCCTACACTTTTCAAATGCGTGCACCACTGCAAGCAACTCCTGTTTCATGACTGTATAATTTTGCTGAGCACTATTCAAAGTCTTGCTTACATAATAAATTGGGTGAAATAGTTTGTTGCACTTTTTCCCCAACACTACGCCCAATGCCATACCGCTAGCATCACACATAACTTCAAAAGATTCAACCAGTTAGGACTATTTGTGTCTTTGACATTATCAGTTTCTTCATATGTAACATCAAGTTTATCCCACATCTCTTTGGCAGTGCCACAACAAGATATCTTTTCATATTCCTCAGTCATAGATATCATTATAAAAAACATTTTTTTGCTTTGGAGTTTATTTGAATGATCTCCATTTGTTCATTTGTGTAGTTCTCCAAGCTTGGAATAGTGGATGATTGACTTTTGTTTAAAATTTTCGTGATAGGAATAAGAATGTCGCCAAGCTTGATCACTCTCCAAACTTTCACATCATAGAATTTTATGAAGGTTTCCATTCTCACTTTCCAATGAGAAAAGTGTTCCCCATTAAAGTAAGGAGGTCTTTTTTGAGAGGTTCCTTCTTGAAATAGTGCGCCTATGATTTGTTATGGCATGATATTTTTCTCATCTATTGTTATAAACTATTTTGTGAAGAGATAGAAACCCATTAGATTTGATCCTTTGAAAAGAAGGCAAAAGATCCTAATTTTCCAAGAATAAAACTCAAGAATGATTTCCAGTCTTAGTTCTTGTTCAGCTTCCTTGATTGCATGTTTTATTATAGTCGTTTTATCTTCATTGATTCATTTTAGTTTGTAGCTGTTTTGTTCTTCGGTTTGTCTTTTGAATATTTAGCTTCCTTCATCGAGTATAATCTTGATATCTTCAACTTTCCTATAATATTGATTTCAATATAGTCGTTATGTTCTTCATTGGTAGTTGTCAAGATATTCTCCTTCCTTGATTTTTCTGATTCTTGTATTATGAAAATCTCCTCCTAAATCTTTGATTGGTTGCGTCTCAATCAGGATCCTTCTCTTGATTTGTAGGGATTCAAGATTGATTCTTTCCCTTTTTGGTGATACGTTTTCTCTTTTGTCATCTTCCTTGATTTGAGTTTGCTGATATTTGAGCTTTCTGATATTCTTCAATTTGCCTTGATGCTTTCCTTTTTTATGACAATTATTGTTCTGAAAAAACTAGGTTGTTTATCATTAAAAATTACACTAATAATCTCCCATTTTTTATGATGACAATATGTAGTAGAAATACTTCCTTGTTAGAGAGTGGATGTTGGATTCGCTCCCCTGAATTCTGTGAATGGTGATTGAATGGTGGGATTAATTTTGAACTTGCTCCTATGAATATATGTGATACTATTCTTTGCTATGTAGGGAACTCCAGTTGCATAATAATTAAATCAACATAGAGACAGTGATAACAAGCATAAAATCAACAACAAGCATTTAACAACATTTAAAGAATAATACTTAATCATAATTCTCCCCCTTTGGCATCAGCAAAAAGGAAATAGCATGGAGTTTAACAAAGATTAACAACAACAAATAGTTAACAAAAACCCGAAACACACAAGTAGCAATTCAAAAGTAGAAATAACAGAGACATTGAAGATATATGTACGTTCGACTGGCAGTAAGATAGAGTGAAGACTCTATCATACATCTATAATGACTTGGAGTTTTTCATGCCAAGTTTTTGAATGAGTTCTTTGCAATATTTGGTTTGACAGAAGAATGTGTCTTTCTAAGATTGATACTCATTTCGAATTCACTTTGCATAAGTGTGGAAAATTCGTTACATAAGGAGATATTAGCACTTCCTAAAATAATGTCATCAACATAAATTTGAATAATAATATTCTCAAAGGAAGTTCTTTTCACAAAAAGAGTTGTATCAATTATTCCACCAGTAAACCCATGATTTAAAAGAAAGTTGCTGAGACGATCATACCAAGCATGAGGTGTTTTCTTGAGACCACACAAAGCTTTTAAGAGCTTAAAACATGATAGGGAAAATTTGGGGTCTCACACCCAGGAGGTTGTTTTACAAAAACTTCTTCTTCAATAAAATCATTTAGGAAAGCACTTTTCACATTCATTTGAAACAATTTAAAACCTTTTGGTCAATGTACTTTCTCTAAAATTACTACACAATCATGAATATGTTGGGTCATCATTAACAACACCAATCTTCTTCCGATCTTAAAGTATCATGGTACTAAATCTCTTTTCGATCTCATTTATGCTACTTAAAATAAACTGATAACTTTTAAAAAATCTCTCGTTGAAGCACATTTTAGAAAAGAACACAAGCCTACAATTCCTTTTTCAAGAGAAATATAGAAATCAAATCCACATTGCAAGTACCAAACCATCCAACCATTTTTATTATAATCCCTTTTGGGCATAAATCAAACATCAGACCGGGGATTAAGTTAGACACCTTAACCCATCGATTAATTTCATGTTAAATAGCTTGAATACATGATTAAACAATAAGAAAACAGAGCAAGACACTAAAATCCACTAAAATTATCAATAGTCAACCCTATAATCAAACCCCTAGACCTTTGGGTTTTAGACAAACATAATAAATTTAAAGAAATTAAATCTAAATTGAATCTAACAATTTTTATGCATATAATAAGCAAGAATTTTCAAGGTCCACTTTGAATTTTACCCTCCAAAAGTTAATTAGAAAGTATCCAAAATCCTCAAGACTAGGGACAAATAGATCATTAAAACTAATGTCTAAAAGTTCGAATACATAAATTTTTTAAAATGAGAACAACTCTTACAAAAAGATTATGAAAACGAAAAATCTCTTTAAAAAAATAAACAAAATATAAGAATTTTTTTCACAATGTTAGAAATATGTTAGCCTTATTTACACCCTTCTGAACCAGCATGTTCTTATAGAGAGTGATGTATTGATACTTAATTTTGTTACCCTTGATCAAAAGGTTGGTATAGTTGTGTTAGCGTTGTATGTGTATCTATGTATCTGCGCATCTATTGCAGCCGAGTTCACAACTTTTTTGAGAAAATATATGTGTATAGCAAATGAATGAGAAGCTTTGAAAAGATACATATGTATATCTTGGTTCTCTTTCGAAATTCGATGTATGCTTCTTGAAACAATTTCACCAGTAAGATATCTAATACTTGATACAATCTATTTATTCTTCCTCCTCCTCTAAGTATGTATATATCCGCAAGTGATACACGACAATTAGAAATGTCCAACAAAATAAGAATGTGACTTGTCCTAAAAATTTTATATATGCATGGTATGAAATAGATACACTTTCATATGAAAAGAGTATATGTCATGATTCTAGTCGTTGTCCATGGTACCCACACTATATCACCTAGAGGAAGAACCAACTACCAACCTAAAATTGGCCTAATATGTATGTTCTAAACAAAGACATAAATTAATTATTAAGAAAACAGTTTTAAAAGCAACTAAGGAATTGAGTCCCCATAAACTAAATAGGTAAAATATTTAAGCGGAATATACCCCTAAAAACTGAATGTGGTAATATAAAAAATCTAATGTAATAAATAACGGGGATGCAACCCTGAAAAACTTATAAAACATAATCTTCTAGTCTAATGTATGTTTCCTAAATGATGGACAAGAAATGATAGAAGAACCCATGGCAGCCAGAAAGAGTAGCTCCCCTTATTCCAAGTCAAACATCTCTTAATTGAGGTCTCAAATCAACCACTGAAAGATTTCATGTTCTAGACATAGAAAGAACAGGTGCAATATAAGTACACAAATCAAAATGTACTAGTAGGATTACACAACCCATACAAGATATAAATGAAAACAATTTACTACATTATAGTAACACAAGACAACAAATAAAACAACAATCACTAATATATGTAGACTTCGAATCACAATATCATGAAATTGATAAACGTGGATGCATATCCCTCATGATCAAAAATGTAAATGATCGTTCCTCTCAAAGAAACCATAAAGACCTACCTGGTCCTCTCACGGAATCCACATATAAATTGTTAGTTTACAAGTGCGAGACTCGAACAACCATTGTTAGTAATTATACTACGTGTGATATAAGAGCCAACCCCTAGTAATTATACCAAGCGTGGTATCCAATCCAACCATTAGTAATCTTGTACTGTCGTGTTACCCAAGTAAACCAACATCACAAATAATCATGCACAACCATAAACACAATGAATAATACCACTTGAACGTCACAGAAACATGCTCACTGAATGAGATTATTAACATGAGATCATGTCATATTTTTCCCTATGTGTTTCCTAACATGCATTGCACAAATGATACTATAAAGTAGTAGACATGCATGCATACATAAACCGGAAATACAACCAACACCTACCTCGCGTCAAGCCTTTTGGACACTCTAAAGAACATGAGGTTTCCCTTTTGAAGTGACTTGGCTTGATCTTTGTCTAAAATAATAAATAAATTCAAAAATCTATCACAAAGTGCCTAATTATGCCCAAATCCTAGCACCATGCAAATTTATGATCATCCTCCCCTACTTAGGACTTTTTCAACCATGAAATCATGCCAAAAACCTCCTCCAAGAGTAATATCTAGATTTTTAAGGTTTTATAATCACTTTGTTGCATTGAGGAGTAACAAACTTACCTTTAATAATGAATTATATGAGAAATTGAGTGCAAACAACCCTAGATCACTCCACCCAATTCCATGAATAAAAGTGCAGAAATTAAGAGATTTTGGGGATATTTTTGCATCAAATTTTATGTTACCACGCTACAACCCCTGCAGACTCATTCTATAATGGTCTAATTCCTTCTATAGTTGAGCAAACGGACTTCAAAGACTCCAAAATCCATGAAAATCCCATTTTTCACAACACACCTCCTTCCCTTAACATCCCAAACTATTTATTTCACGCCGAAATAGATCTTGAAGCCGTATGGGTTCCTTATGTCCTAGATACATGAAAATAACAACCAAGCATAGACATTACACCCCACCATTACCAGATGGCCTTAGATCCACCTAGACCACATTTTTCTTGAGGATGGTAATCTAAATCTTTTAATTCACTATTTGGAACGTTTTTTTGGCCTAATTTATTTTACCCTTGCCCTAGTCATAAAGACCGGTATTGTTCAGTACAATAGAAATAAAGTTACCCATTGCTTGATTCCAAGTGATTAAACCAAAAAAAAAAACTGAGCTAAAGCATAAAGATTGTAGTACCTGAATCTTCCAACAACAGAAACTTGTGATTCATGTCCATCTCAATCTCCTAAGTATTCCTTCACCAATTTGATCTTATTCTTCCTAAGCTTTCGGACATTGCGATCAAGAATCAAGACTGGTTCCTCTGTTGCCAGGGCTAGGCTTACATAGGGGTGACAATTTCATCCCATATTTCTATTCTATCCATATTTAATGACTTAGAACACTCATATTTTATTTGGGTAAATATGGGCTTCAATCGATTTTTTACAGCTCCTACAACTATGATCAAACTGGGTAATATATGGGCATCCATATAGACCTATAATAGATCACTCACTTCTTACTTCTAATGAAAATTCTAATTTGTGCTAAAAAAATAAAATTCCAATATTAATTTTTAATTATCAAAAATACTAATTCAGTTTTCAAAAATTTGGAGGGTGGGTGGTGTTGAGAAGGGAGGGGGGGCAATGGAATAATTTTTTTTTGGAAAAACATAATTTTTTTTTGAAAAACAAAAAAAATTAGGGGTATGTCTGGTGGAAGGTGGGAGGAGGGAGTGGCGCCAGGGGGTGGGGGTAGAGATTGCCATTCTTTTGGGAAAAAAAGATCCAAGAAATATTATAAAATAGCATAGTGTGGATGTCCAGTACACCAACAAGTTACTCTCACCCATTATCTCCATTACTTTCCTCCATTATGAAGATAACTTACCTGCAACTTTATAACCATTTATTTTTTAACCTTTCACTTCCGTAGCTTCCTCCATTACACTCATGTTAATGTAATGTTTATGACTAACTTTTTATATGTATCTATGTTACACCACGAATAGAAGCATAAGAGTTCATATTCTAGATTCTTGAAGATTTAGTGAATACTTAAGAGAAAGAAAGTTATATTATATTGTTCTTCTTGTCTCATATTCTTCTTGTCTTCATCTTTACATTGTTCTTTTATTCTTAATTTTTACAACGAAAAAGTCTTTTTTAATTTTTTTTTTTGGACGAGGAGGGAGGTGGGTGGTATGGGGGTGGGTATAGGGGGTAGAATTGGAAAAAAAATTTAAAAACTATATTCTTAAAAACATAAGTGTTTTTTAAAAAAAAAATTGGGGTAGAGGAAGTGTGGGTAGCGCGTTGAGGCAGGTGGGGGTAGGGGCTGCATATTTTTTAAAAAATAAATTTTTAAAAAAAATCTTTTTTTTTAAAGAGAAAAAATTTGGTTGGGGAGGTGATGGTTGTGGTGGTACATGGGTGGGGTGGTAGGTTTAGGGTGAGATGGTAGGGGTTGAAGTATTAACAACTTAGCTTTGATTGAATATTTTTTGGCTTTAAGAGATTAAAGTGAGCTACAACTATTTTACCCAAGCCATATTTAACCAAATCCATATATATCCATATTTTATATGGGTGGATTGTGATCCAATTCATATTCAATCCATCCAAATCCGATTCAAACCACTATTATAATCTTTCACTTTCGTAACCTCCTCCATTATACTCATGTTTATGACTAAATTTTTGTATGTCTCTATGTTATAATATAAATAGAGACATAAGGTTCATATTATAGACACTTGAAGATGTAGTGAACACTTGAAAAAAAGAAAGTTATATTATATTAATCCTCTTGTCTTATTCTTCTTGTCTTCGTATTTATATTGTTTTTTTGTTCTTAAGTTTTATAACATATTATCAATACGATTTTCTACTATTGAAGGATAGAAGCAAAGTGAATATAAACAAGGTATAATATAAAATAGATTATATGGATCATTAGTTTTCTTACCATCTCAAAATCATATGAGTCCATCAAGTTGCTTTTACTTTGAGCAAACTTTTAGTTTGATCACTTGTGTATTTAAAAAGTAAAATTAGTTTTATAAGTTAATAATTTGTAAAGAAATTGTTGTTTGTGATCTTTTTTATTAAAAGATAGGTTATTGAGTTATGTGGTATATACATATTGATTGGATTATCATTATTGGTTACTTTTGTACCTCTTTAATTTACTTTACCTAAGTATTTACCTGTTGATTTATTAATTTATTATTTGTACTAACAAAGTTTATTTTGTGGTTATTTTTAAAATGGTTAGTAAATTATGTTAAATTTTCGTAAGAATATTGCATAGGATTATTAAAAGGTTTTAATTCATATTAACTTGTTGACTTTTACATGACTCCAACATATTTTTCTAATAAATTGATTTTGTACATTTTTCTTATGTTTTTAATCAAATTCAGATTATATTTATGATTTTTGATATTTATTTTTTGTCACACTTTAGTTTATTAAGACAATGGTTGAGCGTAAGACGGTGAATTCAAGTTTCACCGAATCAAGTGGATAAGATATCGAGTAAAGTCTCGGTGCACCAAGATAATAAAAAGTTGGATTCAAGTCCCACTAATTTATGAACAAAGGCATATTTATATGCGTAAGAAATTGGGTTTAACTCCTAATACACTATAGTGATGACATAATCATGATAACTAATATAAACTTGTATACTTTTCACTGAAAGTCAAGAAATTTTCCAATTAATTTGCTCCATTCTCTTATGTGAATGTGGTAGTAGTGCATAATATGTCTGAAAAATGACAAGTGGTTAAATGTATGAATATGAGTGTGTAAAATGTTAATGGTCAATTGCAATAATTAAAAGGAAGAACATTATTTGTTCTTAAGATGGTCCTTCAAATGTGAAGGTAATTTTTTGCCATCAAAGTGGTATGAAAGAACATCGGGAACATTGTTGTTGAGTTTTGATAAAAACATATGGAGCATGTAGAAATTGTTATGGTTCATTTCTTGAAGAGAATGTGACTTATATTTGAATAGATAAGGACATGTTCATGTATGTTTGGATAAATGTCATCTACTCTATACGGGAGGTCTGATATATTAAGAAAAAATCTTTTACATAAATGGCCATTTCAGTCATATATTTTTAGTACTACACAAGATATTGTGGTATGTTTTATTATAAACTATTGGAGGACAAAAGAAATAAATAATTCTTCTATAAAAAGGTTGTGGACATGACCAAAATAAATGTTATTGTGTGGCAATACAAATTTATCGTTGGTTGTCAAGAAATAAGTCATGCATGTAATAATAGTAACCATGAAATTATTAATAATAATTTTCTCCTAGAACGATATGGTCACCATAAGAATGTTATAGTAAAATTTGTGGCAGTACACAAACATAATTAAGAGTTTCAGAAGAACTAATTTGTTACTATCCATAAATGGAAACAGTTCATACTATCGAGGTTGTAGTAAGTATAGAAGAAACTTTTTAAGTTTCCTAGGAATTGAAAAAAAAATCATTATATTGAGTCTGTAAATTATTGAAATATTAAGAATATTCAGATTACTACAATCAAAGCTGGTTATGTATATTTACATAAAAGGTTACCCACCTTTCTCTTGTTTAATGTATACAAATATAGGCATGATGGCTCGCATGCAAAAGTAAATTAGAAGTTTACTAGAATAAATATCAGTTGGCATAACTGGTTGATCGTTTATGTCACGCCCCGAGCTACCCCCGAGACGCAAAACCTAGGACCACAAGTGATCCCAAGCTAACCCTTGTGGCATGATCATGAGCATACTAAATATAATAAACTGATGCGAAAGCTAAATCATAAATAAATGAAAAGATAGGAAAATAACCATATACTATAACTAAGATATTTGAAACTGATGAGTTTAATACAAAGAAAATAGTAACTCAATACTAAGTTAAAATTAACTATGTCTGAAAATAGTCTCTAACTGACTAGAAATGTTGGGAATGGCCCCAGCTATAACTAGCAATATTGAAACTAAAGGACTAAAATACTGGGGGGGAAAACTCACGACTATTGTCCTCGGAGAATGAGGACTCACCACCGATTCTGCTGAACTGGAGATCAAAATCGATCTAAGCATGAACTGCATACTGAGAACCTGAACCTACATCACGAGAAGATGTAGTGCATGTACGCATTAGTAATTGAAATGTACTGAGCATGTACGATAGAGTAAATTTGAAATAAAACATAATTGAACAAGCACAAAAGCAAGTTTATATTTTGAACATGATATACTGAGTGCTGAGCTAACTGGATGCAATAACCAAATTTATAACATGCTGAGGTTGAATACTAACTGATATAAATATGGTCTGCAATAGAGTCTGACTGAACTGTTGGAGCTACTAATAACCGATTATAAAACCACAAAAGCTAAATGTGGAGTCCGATGTATACGCTCCATCAGGAGGACCCAATATACCCTGCCAGAGGTATGAAGTCATGTTGGCATGATCACTAAATTGATGCCCATAGAGGGGACTTACAACCTATTTGTCTAGTAGTTCTAGGACTATTTGGGTACGCTGAACCCTAGTCCAACTCGGTATTATTCTACTCCCTATGAATTAAGTGATTAACATATTATGAATGAATTTCTGTGAATACTGAATAGCTTGAAACTGAACATGCAAACTGAGATGCAATAATTAATTTGATAATGATGCATTAATTATTTAGGCATATATAACTGATGTAACTGAAATATCTGACATATCATGTCTAATTCAAGAACTAAAGAAATACATAGCTAGGTTCTAAAATTCATACAATAAACTGAGTAATAATATGGTAATCTGATTTGGAACATATAACTAACTAATTCATGGTAATTTGTTTAAACTCTAGAAACCCTAAGTTTAATGATGATAAAGAAATACACTGATATCTTGGGACCCCATGGGTGAAACCCCACTAGTGAAATTCCACATACCGGGTGATGAATTCCATGGAGATATCTTTAGATTTTGGGGTTGGAGCTGATGGAACCTTGTTGCATTCTTGGACTAGGGTTCTTGACCTTTTTCTCCTCTCTAGCTTCTAATTTTCTATGTTTTGATTAATGATTTGACTTAGGTAAGTTTTAGTTATGTTTCTAGGCTTAAACTGACTAAAGCCTCATAATTTAGGGTCTAAACGACGTAGCTTAGGGGTCCAACAAAGTAGGAAAAGACTAAAAGACCTCTGACTTAACTGATGTCGTAGTGACCGACAGACCCAGTCCACGGACCGTGGTCTTAACTATGGTCCATAGTTCCTGGCCGTATTCTATGGAATAAGATCGACGGATATGGTCCACAGACCGTGTTCTGCCTACGGTCAGTAGGTCCTGCCAGGTTACTGTTTGGTTTAGAGAATAAGTGTATGAACTAAGATCGACAGACCTGGTCCACGGACTAAGGTCCCACCTGCGGTCCGTCCTGTCCTTTCATCGTTTGATTCAGATTATTGATTCTAAGGACAAAGATGGACGTACCTGGTCCATGCACCTGGTCCAACCTATGGTTTGTAGGTCCTTGCCGTCATTTGGGATCTTTGGATTCTCTGTGGATTGAAATCGATGAACCTGGTCCACGGGTCGTGGTCCTGGCCGTCGTTTGGTATCTTTTAGTTTTCTATGGACCAAGATCAACGGATCTGGTCCACAGACTGTGGTCCTACCTACGGTTCCTAGGTGGCCTCCGTAGATTGCACGTGCACTTCTGGAAAATCTAAATTTTGGTCTATCTGGGGTACGAGTTGTTACATTATCTCCCCCTTGAGAACATTTGTCCTCGAAGGAAGACTAAACTAGCTAAAATGGAGGAAGAGGGTTGCAATCCCTACAACTAAACACTAAGAACTAAATTTATGTCTGAGTTGAGTTCCAAGAACATACAAATACGCTCAAAATTTAAGTACAAACTAAGGGAACATATTTCTAAGGCTGAACTGACGCATGAATAACTGAAAAATTGAAGAGAAATTGTTACCTCAAGGTGGAGTGGAATCAGAAGGGAAGAGGTGAGGATACGTGGCTTTCATGGATGTTTCTACTTCCCAAGTAGCTCCCTCTACGGTCTTACTCCTCCACAAAATCTTGACTGCAACGACTTCTTTGTTTCTTAACCTTCTAACCTGGCGGTAAAAGATCTAAAATGGTACACCCTCATAAGAAAGGCTATCTTTCACAGCCACACACTCCAATGGCACTACGGAGGCTGGATACACACTTCTTCAAAAGTAAGAAATGGAAGGCCGGATGCACCTGGTGCTTATTCTACTGACAACTCTAAATTATATGCCACTTTCCCAACCCTTTTTAGGATCTTGTAAGGGCCTAAGTATCTTGGACTAAGCTTCTCTTTCTTTCCAAATCTCATCACCCCTTCATAGGTGACACTTTCAGGAAAACCCAATCATCAACTTGGAACTCTAGTTCCCTTCGCCTTACACTGCATAAGATTTTTGATGACTTTGGGATGTCTTAAGTCGATCTCTAATGAGTTTCACTTTCTCCATAGCATAAAACACTGTATCTGGACCTATCAAAGTTGCTTCACCTACTTCAAACCAACCAATAGGAGACCCATATCTACTCACATACAGTTCCTCATAAGGGGCCATCTGAATGTTGGAATCGCAGCTATTATTGTAGGCGAACTCAATAAGAGGAAGGTGATCATCCGAACTACCCTTGAAATCAATCACACAAGCTCTGAACATATCCTCTAGGGTCTGAATGGTAGCTCTACCTATCCATCCGTCTATGGATGAAATGTTTTGCTAAGGTTAACTTGAGTACCAAGACCCTTCTGAAATAACTTTTGGAAATGAGAGGGAGGTAAACTGAGGACCTCTATCTGAGATGATAGAAAAAGGAACCTCATGCAACTTCACAATTTCATTAATGTAAATGTCGGCATAGTCCTCTGCCGAATTTATAGTCTTGACTGCCAAAAAGTGAAAAGACTTAGTCATCCTATTAACTATCACCCAAATAGAGTCGTGTTGTCTGCGAGTAAGAGGTAACCCTATGATGAAATTAATATTGATCACTTCCCACTTCCAAGTAGGAATGTCGATATCTTGAGTCATACCCCCTTCTTTATGATGTTCTACCTTTACTTGCTGGCAATTTGAGTACTTACTCATGAAATCTGCTATATCCATCTTCATGCCATTCCACTAATAGACTTCTCGCAGATTGCAGTACATATTAGTGGCACCTGGATGAATAGAATATCTAGAGTTATGGACTTCAGCAAGAATACGCTTTCTCAGCTTACCCACATCAGGAACATACAATCTACCCTCGTAGCAAAGTACACCATCTCCCCCTTGGAAGAAAACCACCACTCTCTGATTGTGGACTTCTCCCTTTAGTTCAAGCAAGATTGGATCACTTTCTTGATTTTCCTTAACCTCCACTACCAAAGAAGATTCTGCCTCATTCTAAACTGTTACACCACTATATGATATGCTCATAAGGTGAACATACTTCACTAGCTCCTTCCTTTCTTCCTCAACATGGGCTACACTACCCGTAGATAATATGCTAAAAGCATTTGCTACTACATTCACCTAACCAGGATGATAATACGCACTCATATCATAATCTTTAAGGAATTCAAGTCATCTCATCTGGCGAAGATTCAACTCTTTTTGGGTGAATACATACTGAAGGCTCTTATGGTCTGTGAACATATCTACATGAACACCGTACAAGTAGTGTCTCTAGATATTGAGTATAAACACCACTGGTGCAAGCTCGAGGCCATGAATTGGATAGTTCTTCTCATGCACCTTAAGCTGTTTAGAAGCATAAGACATAACCTTCTCTCGCTGCATGAACACACAACCTAGGACAACTCTAGATGCATCACAATAGATGACATAACGATCTGAACCTTCTGGTAGAGTTAAGACAGGAGTTGTAGCCAATCTAGTTTTCAATTTTGCAAAACTTTTCTCCTAATTAGCTAATCATTAAAACTTGACCATCTTCTGAGTAAACCTAATCAATGGTGAGTCTGTGCATGAAAATCCTTCCACGAACCTTCTGTAATAACCCTCTAGACCTAAGAAACATCTGATATCTGTAGCAGAGGTAGGTATGGGCCATTGTTTTACTGTTTCTATCTTGTGCGAATCCACTTGGATCCCCTCACTAGATACAATGTGACAAAGGAAAGCAACATATTGCAACCAGAATTTACATTTGCTAAACATCACGAATAACTGGCGATATTTGAGAGTCTGCAGAACAACTCGCAAATGACTCGCATGTTCTTCCTCATTCCTAGAGTAAATGAGGATATCGGTAATAAAGATGATAACAAACAAGTCCAAATATTGTTTGAACACTCTATTCATCAAATCCATGAAAGCTGCTAGAGCATTGGTTAGTTAAAATGATATAACTACAAATTTATAAAGACCATACGAGTTTTCAAGGCTGTTTTCAGAATGTCACTATCTCTAACTCTGAGCTGATGATAACTTGATTTGAGGTCTATCTTTGAGAAATGGCTAGCACCCTGAAGTTGGTAAAACAAGTCATCAATCCTGGAGATGGGATACTTATTATTGATTGGGACCTTGTTCAACTTTCTATAGTCAATGCACATACTAAAAGAACCAACTTTCATTTTTATGAAGAACATTGGTGCACCCCATGACAAAATACAAGCTCTTTTGAAAACCTTATCTAGAATGTCTTTCAATTGATCTTTTCAATTTCTTAAGCTCTGTTGGATCCATTCTGTAATGAGGAATAGATATAGGCTGGGTATCTGGAAGGAGAACAATTTCAAAGTCGATTTCCCTTTCGTAAAGAACTCTAGGAAGATCTTCTGGAAACACTTTTGAAAACTCACTGACTACTACAACTGACTCAAAAGTTGAGGTTTCAGAGCTAGAATCCTAAACCCAAACTAGATGATTGATAAAACCTTAGAGATCATCTTTCCGGACTTAAGGTAAGAAATCATTTGTCCCACAGGTGCTATGCTACTACTCTTCCACTCTAAGATTGGTTCCTCTGGAAATTGAAAGCAAACAATCGTAGTTCAACAATCGACTGAGGAATAACAGGTTTGTAACCAATCCATGCCACGAATGACATCGAAGTCTATCATTTCTAACTCTACAAGATCTGCTGAGGTGACGTTTTGAGAGACTGTGACAGGGCATTTTTTGTATACCTCGTCTAGTTATAATTAGGTCACCAACAAGAGTAGAGACCCATAATAAATCTGAGAGATCTTCTGGACTAACACTCAAGTTTATTGTTGTACTAAGTTACAAAATACAAAGTATTACTTGTTGTCTTTCCACTGAGTGAACCATATGTGACTCACATCCTTAAGCTGGTAGGATGCCAATGTAACACTCCGAAAGTCCAAGACCTAATATAGAGCCTCACATGTTGAAGAAAGGCTGGTAACACTATTTCTAGACCTAAAATAATGCATATAAGACATTTAGCATGTTTAGAGTCAAAACGTCAAGGAACGTCCATGACGTCCAAAGAGTAGTGAAATAGAGGTTAATGTTCCTTGGCATGTTTCATGGCGTTTTAAGAGTCGGAATTTTAATGAAATTTGGTAGAAAGTTGTTAAACATGTATTAAAGTGTTTTTAGGGTCAAAACATTTGGGTAAGATTCCTCAAGGACCACCACAGGGGTCCTAGAGGAGGACCCTTCCAAAAATGCTCAAAAGTTCTCAAATGACAGGGTCACCTATGAGACCAATCGGCGATCTGTCGTCTGATCGATGAGGCGTCGTTGGACTCCGTAGGATGCTGCCTTATCCATTTTCAAAAAGTGTACAAAAACATGGTCTCTGAACTTATCTATGGTTGTGCACGCGGGGGGTAGGGGGCATGGGCTTGCGTCGACTGGCCTACGAATCGTAGGTCGAGGTCTCGTAGGCCAAGTCTGGTTTTCACTTCCAATTTAAAGTGAGTAATTTAATTAAGTTAGTTGATTAGGTGGTTAACTAAGTGTTAGGGGGAGTCTAATTGAGTTAAGCAAAAAACTATCAAGACATAACCCTCATTAAACTAACCTAACTCACTTCAATTCCCAAACTCAAAACTCTCTTCTTTCTCTCTACTTTCTCTCTCTATTCCCCAGGACCCCATTGAAGATCAATTCAAGGTCACAAAGGCTCCAAGAGAGAAATTTCTATCCATTAATCTTAATTAATAGCTAAGCTATGGGAACTTTTTGCCTTTTGGACTCCTTTCCCCAAAGGGTTCTTTCAAATTGATTTCGGGTTTCATTCTTAATATGAAATTGATGTTTCAAATTGTGTTGTTATTGATTTCTTTTGATTTTTATTGATGAGTTATGATGGATTATTGGTGAATTAGGGTAGTTGTTTATATTAGACCTAGTTCTATGGAAGAGATCATGAATTGACCCTATTTCTCTAACCCTAGGTTATGAATTGATGTTGAATTGGTTAGGGATGGTGCAATTGACTTAGTTCTTCTGTTAATTACAATTATGTGATTTCATTAAGTCTATTATTGTATTAATATGGTTGGTTGATGGTAAGACCATGAAAGAAGGCTTGTGAAGGTAAATTGGTAAGACCTATAATCTTGAATCATTACTTCAATAGTGATGACTTATACTTGATGATGGTATCAATTGAAGTATTAAATATGATTAGATTATATAGGTGATGGTATGATGAATATAATTGAAATGTCTTGATTATATGAGTTGTGATATTATGATTAAGGTGTAATTATATAAGGTTGATTATGGATCACTTATGTGCCTTACTATGACATGATGATGATAATGTGTTAATCTCACAAACGAGGGTTATTATGAGAGGAAGTTTTCATGCAATTCCTAATGATCTAATGATTATGATATACAAGGGGTTAGTCCTCTATGACCTATACGAACCTATGATGATTAGTAAAGACTTAAAGACATTTCAAAAGGGGACTTTAGCTTAGCACCGAGTGAACTAGTTATGAGGATTGTCCCTTCCCAACGTGGGAAGGTAGGTTCACAATAGTTCTCATGAGATAGAGATTACAATGCAATTGTGCATAAAAAGGGTCTCAACCATGTCTCCTAGTTCTTGAACTATTTTGCCCCCATAGGAATACTAATTAGTGGATCCACCTAAAATGCTATGTTCATGTTTTGGTACTACCTCTTCTTTCGGTGTAGGGTTTCATGACACCGGGTTCCACATTTAGCTCATGTGGTCTATGTCAGTTAAGGTAATTGTTCCCAAAAGTAAAATGAAGTAATAAAGTGAACTCTAAGTAGGTTGACTTAAGGGGTTTGACTTAATTTCGGTAGGGGTATGGGACTCTACTTATACATTGTGCTAGTTGGCCTTGAGGGAAGTCCTAAGAGGTTATTCTTATGTTGTTATAAAGTAAATGATACGTATATGATGACTGTACATGTTGATGATCTTATATGATGTTAGTCTCACTTATGGACATGTTATTGGCCTATATTGTTAAATATGATGATGAATACTCATGATTCTATGTTATATGAAGTTATACATTGCTTGTGATCCTTGTTGCGTTTATTTGGTTGTGTGGGGTTATGGGACTTCACTTGATCATTGGACTTGTAAGCTTGGTCATTGGTAATGAGTAATGATCTTGCATATGTTGTAATGTTATGAACTCTTATACATGTTTTGTTGTTATAACATGATGTTAGAGTTGTTTGGTTATGAGTTCTAACATGATACTACATATGTTAACTTGACTCTACTTGATGATGTTGGTCTTGTGTTGTAGATGGTCTTGTCTTAAAGAATATATAATTATTGGCTTGTATGTGCTCTTGGTTATGCATAAGGCTTTTCAAAAGTAACTTGGCATGGTTTTGAACAAATGTCCCTTTAAGCATGTTTTTAAACATTATATGTGCATATATTTCCATACTTAGTACAAGTGTATGTACTAACCCATTTCTTTCCTTTTTCCCAAACAATGTAGGTTCGGGCCATTGAAGTTAGAAGGCCAATTGCAAGACTACTTGGATATTCCCGAAGTGTTTGGTAGGTCCTCATTATTCGAGGATAATGCCACTATCTAGCTACTTGAAGTTTTATTGTCATAAAGACATTGTTCTTTCCTTTATATTTTGGATATTGATGTAAGCCTATTATGGCATATTAACTTTGTATTGTCTATATCCAACATTTGTACTCGCATTAGATGGCTCAATATGAAACGAAGTATAAGAATAATTCCTATGTATCTCATGTTGTTTAAATGAGAAGCCTATGTAGGCTTCATATGAGAGGACTCTAAGTAAACTCCGTATGTAGTATGCGAGAGGTCTATGTAAACCTCACTATATAGGTATAGATGGGAAGTATTAATTTTCTGCACTTTTTAACTTATGAAATGTAATGACGAATGCTAAGAGGCTAGTTGTAGTCCTCTCCGAGGATGACGACACCGGTTGCATCTAGAGGGTGCTCCACGATCGCCACGACCAATTTCACCCTATCACTACCAGTTACTTGCATCACAACAAATATTTTCTTAACCTCATTAATGAACTTCTATGGGTCCTCACCAACTTGTGACCTTAAAACTAAAGTGAATTCATCTTTGCAAAATCTCAAACTCTAGCTGTCAGTGATCCATCATTTTAATTAGTAGGAATCAAAATCTGCTGATTGTTCTAGTTGGTCATACTCTGAGCCAAAAGCTGAATTGGCATTCTAAAATTCTGGATTCAAAACTTTCTTATATGGGACTACAGGAACTGTACTAGCATTGTGTGCATCATCATTCCATGTGTAAGCTTTACGCAGAGGCATGAACTTAAGCGCATATCGGTAGATTAGAGAGGAGATCATACCATACTCACGATAAGAATATCAAGAAAGTGAAGTTTTCCTAAAACACTTCGTAGCCTCCCTTTTATTAGATGTGGTACACTTCACACCCATGAAAATGACTCAACATAGTGCGGCTTTTCTGACATCCTAGGACTCAACCTAGTATTCTGATACCAATTCTGTCACGCTCCGAGATTTGGACACAGGACCTAGGACCACAAGTGATCTCAAGCTAACCCTGTTGGCATGATCATGAGCATACTAAAGATAATAAATTGATGCGGATGCTAAATCATAATTAAAATGAAATGATGGGAAACTACCCATATACTATAACTGATATTTATGAAACTGATGAGTTTAAAACAAAGAAAATATTAACTAAATACTAAGCTAAAACTATGTCTGAAAATAACCTCTAACTAACTAGAAATGCGGGGAGAGACCCAACTAAGTCTAGCAATACGAAAACTAAAAGACTAAAATACTAAAAAGAAACTCATGACTATTATCCTCGGAGAATGAGGAAATCACCACTGATTTTGCTGAATTGGACATCGGGAATTGATTTAAGCGTAAACTGGATACTGAGAACCTGAACCTGCATCACTAGAAGATGTAGCGCACGTATCCGTCAGTACTTGAAAGGTACTAAGCATGTAGGATAGAGTAAAGCTGAAATAAAACATAATTGAACAAGCACAAAAGCAAGTATAATATTCTATACTTATATAATGAATGCTGAGCTAACTGGATGCAATGACCAAACTTATAACATGCTGAGACTGAATACTAATCAATCAGTAAAATGGGCAATGCAATAGAGTCAGACTAAACTGCTGGAGCTACTAATAACTGATAATAAAACCACATGAGCTAAATGTAGAGTCTGATGTATACGCCCCATCGAGAGGACCCAAAATACCCTGCCATAGGTATAAAGGCATGATGGCGTAATCACTAATCTGATGCCCACATAGGGGATTTACAACCTACTTGGATAGTAGTTTTGTGACTATTTGGGTACATTGAACCTTAGTCCAACTTGGTATTATGCTACTCCCAATGAATTTAGTGATTAACATTTTATGACTGAATTTCTGCTAATACTGGATAGCTTGAAATTGAACATGCAAACTGAGAATGCAAAAATTAATCTGATAATAATGCATTAATAACTGAGGCATGTGTATCTGAAGTAACTGAAATATCTGACCCAGCATGTGTAATTCAAGAAATAAATAAATACATAACTACGGTTCTGAAATTATTCAATAAACTAAGTAATAACATGGTAATCTGATTTGGAACATATAACTAACTAATTCATGTTAATCTACTGAATTTCTAGAAACTCTAAGTCTAATTATGATAAGGGAATCAAGAATCTGACTGATATCTAGGGACCGAATGGGTGAAAGGAACACACTAGTGAAATCCCACATACCTTGTTATGAATTCCACAGAAAAATCTTAAGCTTTTAGGGCTGGAGTTGATGGAACCTTGTTGCGTTTGAACTAGGGTTCTTGATATTTTTCTTTTATCTTGCTTCGAATTTTCTATGTTTTGATTAATGATTTGATTTAGTTAAGTTTTAATTATGTTTCAAGGCTTAAATTGACAAAACCTCATAATTTAGGGTCTAAACGATGTAGCTTAGGGGTCCAATGAAGTAAAAGAAGAAGAAAAGACCCCTGACTTAACTATTGTCAGAGTGACCATGGTCCTAACTACGGTCCGTAGTTCCTGGCCATCGTCTGTAGACAAAGATCGATGGACCTGGTCCATAGACCATGGTTTTACCTACGTCCGTAGGTCCTGGTCGTCGTTTCGTTTAGAGAATGGGTTTGTGGACCAAGATCGACAAACTTGGTCGATGGATCGTGGTCTCACCTACGGTCTGTCCTGTTCCTTTGTCGTTTGATTCAGAGAATAGGTTCTGAGGACCAAGATCGACAGACCTGGTCCAGAGATCGTGGTCTAACCTACGGTCCATAGGTCCTGTACGTCATTTGGGATCTTTGGATTTTCTATGGACCAAGATCAACGGACCTGGTCCACGGTTCGTGGTCCTACCTATGATCTGTTGGTCCTTTTGTTTGGTATATTTAAGTTTTCTGTGGACCAAGATCGACGGACCTGGTCCACGGACCTTGTTCCTGCCTACTGTCAATAGGCAGCCTCCGTAGATGGCACCTACACTTCTGGAATGTCTGGATTTTTGTCTATCTAGGGTACGAGTTGTAATAGTTTTGATTCAAATGATGCAAAAAAATCGAAAATTCATGTGGTTATATGGTGAAGAAATAAGAGATTCTTCAAGAATTCTCATGTGTTGCTTGTCCTCATGATAAAATAATCATTGTACTAACTAAGATTGAGATTGCATCCCCTGAAATTAATTTGAACATTAAAAAAAGGTGAATATGGGCCCGTTCACCTTCCATTTGGACTGCTTACTATTATGATTTAATAGATGCATCTATAGTATGGTCACATGTGCATTTGTGTCAACTTACAAATTGGTTTTTGTAAAGTTGTTTGCTCAAATTATTAAATTAAGAGTACAGTTCCGGACAATAAAATTATGTTGATAATACTAGTTGGTTTAACAGAAATTATTTACCTCCAATTATAGCTAGACCATGGATTATAGAACAAATCTCTCAAATAAAATTTTGTATGAGATGAGTTTATTTAACGTATATGTATCAAGCCAACAAGATTCTCCCATTACAATTTATTCAGGGTAAGGAACAAAATTATTTCCATCTAAAAATTTAATGTGTGAACATATTATTTTATTACTCCACCACGCACAAAGATGGATCCCCAAATGAGGTTGGGGGTAAATGTTAGATTTCCTAACATTAGGAGAAGATATGATTAGCAGATGAAAATAATATGTGTGGTGAATTATGTAGATCCTCGTTAAAAAATGTGAACGTGAAGTTCAAGAGATAAATAAATTTCAAAATGTTGCAAATAATTTGCCAAATGTATATGTTGACCCAATATTTTAATTAGGCTGCAAATGCTCTAATAAATAGTCTTTGAAGGACACAATATATGTTAAGACTGAATCTAGATAGGCCAATCGATTCCAAAAGTTAAACTTCTTTAGAAAGGAGAGGAGTACATTATCAAAATGATCATGATAATGAGGTAAGTTCTTTGAAAGATCACTATGGAATAACACTTCATAAAACCTTGGCAAAGGACCAGGTACCTGAAAATGATGAAAAATGAAGAGATCTCGATAAGTTATGACGTATTGAAATCGATATAAAAATGACTGTCGAAGGTATCTTTGATATGAAGTAGCACTCAATTTTATAAATGGTTACGAGGATCTTAAATTCGAATTTGTTATATAGTGTGGAAAGATAAATGAATGTCACTATTCAAGTATATTTTGTTTCACTTAAAAAGTAATGTTTTTGATCTTATAGTGCATTAATCAAAAAATAATGTCAGTGTGGTACATATGAATCATTATGTGAAAGTATAACAGTAGATATAAAGTGTGGTTTGTGCTTCGGGGCTTAAAGGGTTTTTTCAAAAGTCCTAACATTATTAAATGGAAATATATTCTCTAATGATAGATGCAATGAGACTTGTTTCAGTATCGCAATAGATTAAATACTTAAATATGCATAATTAATGATTATTATGTCTAACAAGACGATGAATGTTATATGAAAATCCTTGAAGGATTTAAAATATTTTAAAACAATTCCATTGAGTACCCAATGGTTTTGAAACTCCTTGACACAAAGAAAATATCTTTTTGGTGTCATGAAAATGATCTAAAATGTCATGTATTAGTTAATTGATGCACTTACAGATTGTCGGTTATACAAATGCTAGAAAATTATTTGATATGCATGACGAAATTTATATGAAAGGATTGTCATATTATCATTCAAGTTATGACAAGAAACTAAAAAAGAAAGTGACTCAACACATAGAAGATGTATGATTTTTTTTAGAAGAAAGATTGTAAAGAACTGTGTTTCAATCTCTATGTTTTTATTCATTAACTGAATGATTAATATATACATATACATGAGTTTCTTGGAGAGTAGGACTCCAAGGTTTTCATATAGTTAAGGACTCCTAATATAAAAACAATTGCACGAAGACTTTTAGATAAACTCCTACATTAAATTATCAGAGTTTTAGTTAAACTCCTACTTGACATTATTCCTTACACTCTCCCTCAAGTTGAGCAGGGAGTGGAACAACTCAAAACTTGCTCCTCAAATCCAGAAAGCTGACCTTGGACAAGGGCTTGGTAAGAGCATTAGCAACTTTATCATGTGTGCTCACATATCTGACTGATAAGTTCTTTGCACGAATTGTGTCACGGACCAAATGAATATCTATTTCCATGTGTTTGTACGCGAATGAAAGATGGGATTGGCAGTTAAGTAGGTAGCACTAAGATTATCACACCAAAGAATGGGAATAGAGGTGGTGAAACACCCAATCTCTCGAAGGAGGTGTTCGACCCACGTCACTTCAGAGATAGCAGCAGCTAATGCACAATATTCTACCTCTGTGCTCGACCGTGATACAACTCTTTGCTTTCGAAAAGCCCAAGAAATCAAATGGGATCCAAGAAATATAGTGAGTCTAGTGGTAGACTTGCGATCATCAATATCACCTCCCCAATCCGAATCACTGGAACCATGAAGTAAGGTGGATGAGCCTCGAAAAAAAGATAAGCCATGAGAAGTTGTAGCCTTGGCATAATGAAGTATACGTTTGATGGCAACCCAATGAGAATCCATAGGACAGTGCATAAATTGTGATACTTTGTTTACCGCATACGTTATGTCAGGTCTAGTGAACGTCAAGTATTGTAGAGCTCCAACAGTACTTCGATATAGAGTTTGATCAAGGAATGGACATCCACCAGTATCGGAGAAATTGGATGAGGATGAAGCTGGTGTGGAGACGAAACTACACGACCCCATTTGCAGACAATTAAGGAAATAAGATCCACCAGGTTTCCAGTTGGCTTGAATGCCCAAGAAATAAGACAATTTTCCCAAGTCTCTAACAGCAAACTGAGTTTTCAATTTGGTTATAAGAGTTGTAATATCACCCGAATTAGAGCCCATAACTAGAATTTCATCAACATAGACTAAACAAAACAACTTAACATCGGCGTTCGGCATATAGAACAGAGAACAATCAGTTTTGGATCCCACAAAACCTAGAGAAAGAAGTGCATCAGATAAACATTTATTCAACACACGTGGAGCTTGTTTGAGTCCATAGAGTGATCGTTTAAGTAAAAAAAAAACATGATCTAGACGAATAGGGTCAACAAACCCAGGAGGTTGAGACATGTATACAATCTCATCTAATTTCCCATGAAGAAATGCATTAGATACATCTAGTTGAGTGACGTGCCACTGACGAGACACTGCCAAGGATAACATAATCATATGGTAGCCGGCTTAACCACTGGACTAAATGTATCAGCAAAAATTGAGACCTGGTCATTGATGATATCATTTAGCCACAAGCCTTGATTTATAATGATCCAATGAACCATATGACTTTAGCTTCATCTTAAACACCCATTTATAACCAACTATATTTGAGATGTAGATGGTGGAACTAGTTCCCAAGTACCATTTTGAATAAGTGCATTATACTCTTCTGACATGGCGCGACGCCAATGGACATCCTTAATAGACTGTGAATGGCAAGAAGGTTCCACTATTACTGAAGTTGGTGTTGTAGTAGCCATCGACAATGAGCCTGTTTGAGTTCGTGTGACCATCTTTTGCGAAGGTGGGGCTACTGGACAAAGTATACCAGTAGGTAAAGTGATTCTAACATCAGTGGAGTGACTCGTATCAGAAGATTGTGTATTTTCTGCAACTATACTTGGTGAAATCAAGAGAACACAATGAGAAGCTACATCTTGTGAAGGCTGATCAGTAACATGTGTGTGTCCATGGATAGGATCAACGGATGATGAGGGCGGAGATTAATTTGATGTGTCAGTCGATGTTGAAAATTGTTACACCGTTGGTGGAAAGCTAAAAGGAGAAAAGAAGGTTCGAGTGGTAAAGTAACACAGAGCGGTTCTAATTTATCATTGGTTATAGATGGAGGAACCACAACATCCTGTGAAACTGAAGGAAAAACATTTTCATCGAATATGACATGACGAGAAACACAAAATTTTGAGGAAACCATCTCAAAACATTTGTATCCTTTGTGTAACTTACTATATCCCATAAACACAAATGATCTAGATCGGGGAGATAATTTATCTTTTGTATAAGGAAAGAGCCATGGAAACAAAGGCAATCAAAAACACGCAACATAGAGTAATCCGGATCGATATTAAATAACACATGAAATGGAGTTTTATTTTTGAAGTGTGGGGTTGTAAACGGTTTATAGTATACACAGCAGTATCAGATGTGTTTGTCCAAAATTTATGTGGAACATTGGCATGATGTAACAATGCTCGGCCAGTTTAAACAATATGCCTATGTTTTCTTTCAACACAAGCAGTTTTGTTCAGGGGTATATGGAAAAGAGGAACGTTGCACTATTCCATTATCTCGCAAGTAATTTGTTAAAGCTTGATATTCTCCTCCCTAATATGCTTGAAAACTTTTAATAGGACGACCAAAATATTTTTCAACAATTGTATGAAATTGGATAAATATTGAAAGAACTTCAAATTTAAAATGAAGGAAATAAATCCATGTATACTTGCTAAAAAAGATCAACGAAAATCACATAATATCGATATCCTTCATTGGAAGCAACTGGAGCAGGGCCCCACATCTGAACAAACTAAATCTAAAGGCATGGAGGCTTGAAAACTAGACTCCTGAAAAGGAACTTTATTACTTTTACTAATAGCACATGTAGAACATAAGCCAGAAATTTCAAAGAGGAGACAATGACACTAGACGACAAAGCTTGATGAATAGTAGAAAAGGATGTATGAGCCAAACGAGCATGCCAAACTCCCAGTGAAGCAGCATAGGAAGCATGTGCAAGTGACTTCATCACAAGAAGAGAATACAATCTGTCCTTAGTCGGGCCTATGTGCAGTTTGTCCCTCGTCACCAAGTCCTTAACAAAAAATGAGAAGGAAAGAAATCAATTGAAACTTGGTTAGATTTAGAAAAAGAACTAATAGATAATAAATTTTGAGCAGCGGTTGGAACATGTAGGATGTCATAAAGATTGAATTGTTTGTCAGATATAACAACTGAACTTTTACCGATGTGAGAAATAGGAATTTTGGATCCATTACCTATAGTAACTTCCTCAGGACCTTGGTATTCGGTATGAATACACAAGTTACCAAGATCAGCGATAAGATGATGTGTGGTGCCACTATCCATCAACCAATTGTGTGAAGAAGGAGTTCTTGCTAAACTAGAAACAGGTTGTCTAGACATTTTATCGCTATTATTGATCCTAGGAGAGAGACACACACGTGTAATATGACCTTTACCTTCACAGTTATGACAAATAATTCCAGATATATTTGAACCTTGATGTGGAGTAGAATTGGTGTGACTCGAGTTATGAGACCCACGATTTTGTTCTTGATTTGAGAAGCGCCCACAACCTCGGCCTCCTTGACCTCTACCACATCCACGGGTGGTAGAAAAGGAACTCTGAGTATATTGTGTTGTAGGTGCAATAACATTAAGGGATTCATACCTTTTTAATTGTCGTTTTTCATTCAATAACAATCCATACAATGCATCAAAATTAATTTCAACTTGTCGTGATTCAAGTGATCTGGTAAAAGGACGATAGGAAGGTCCTAGTCCAGCAAGGACAAATTCTACCAGATCATCATTGGAAATAGGATGCTGCAGTGCAGCCAACTTATATGATATTCCCTTCGCCTTTTGTACATACGACTCAAAGCATGCAATCGTGTTTTGAGTTCACGAATGTATGGACTTGATCCTGAAGCATACGCACCAACAAGTTTGTCCCAAGAAGCACGACCAGTCGCCGCTCAACCAACTGAGGTAGGATACTTTCAAATACAGAAGCAACAATCCAGCTTAGAAGAAGTTGGTCTTGACATAACCAAATCAGATACGCCGGATTGGGTTTGGTATTGGTATCATCCAGAAATCGTGTTGGTGTTGGTGTAGTACCATCAATATGATGATTTAAGCCACAAGCATATATCATACACATAAATTGTGTCTTCCACAACAAAAAGTTTGAAGATGTGAGTTTTACAGACAATTGATGTGCAAGGTTTGGAGTAGGAGAGACGGTAGACAGGGTAGGGATCATGGAAGGGCTACTAGTTTTACCCATCGAGAAATTGTTGGTTCATCTTGGTTTTCTTTATGAAAAAAAATGTTGGTTTAACCTCTAATGGCTCTTGATACCATGTAAGAACTGCGTTTCAGTCTCTATGTTTTTATTCATGTAATGCCCCAAAATGAACTAAGTTTAACTAGAGCCTCATGAGTTTTTCTTGAGTTAATTTGAATTTAAAATGAGTTAATTTAGTTTTCTTAGGCAGTGTGTGAATTTTGGTTAAGTTTGGAGGTCAAACGTCCAAGAATGTCCATGACATTCGGAAGGTGTGCCTTAGATAGCGCTTGTGTGTCTTGAGGTGTTTGAGTGAGTTTAATGCTTTCGTTTTGCTTGAAACTTGCATGAGATGTTCCTAATACCTATACGACTTAGTTTAGGTGTTTAACGTCCGAGAACGACCCCACCTAGGACCCCCCATAGATGAAGGGACCAAGACTTGGACGAAACTGCTAAGAACACTACCTAATCGACAAGGCAACCTACTGGTCGTAGGTCCATTGACGCCCCGTCGAATGTGGGCCGTTGTTCCAAACATAGTGGGAAGCCCAACACCTCCCATGAAACAAGTCTCTGATGTCATTGATGCCCAGCAGCATGGGCCATCGACTCATCGACGCCCAGTAGCTTGGGTCGTCGATTGGCCACTTTCAAAGATCGTGTAAGCTGCTGCCAACTTGGGGTGTTTTATGTAAATTCACCCAAAGTCTTTTATAACCCTAGGTCAATATTTTTAGTGTTTTTAAGTTATATTAAGTTATTTTTAAGCCCTAGACCTAGACAAGATTTCAAATATTCACACTCCCTCTCTAAAGAAAACTCTCTCAAAATCACCATTGGAGCTAAGACTCAAGGAGGTCAAGAAGGGGCTGTATTGGACGTTTTATTCATCAAAAATTAGTGGGTTTCCTTCTATTTTAGGTATGGTATACATCCTTTAACTCTCTTCCATTCAAGGAGTCCTTTCAAATGAATTTTCAAAAAGGGGTTTTCAACCCTAGTTTCTTCTATCTTCAACTCTAAATATGGGTCTTCCATGAAAACGTATCTAATAACTTAGAAATAGTATTCCTAATGTTAGTTGATGATTTTAAGGTTAAAACTTCAATGAAATCATGTTAAAGCTTTTCATCAAACTTTGACTTAATAAATGGGTTATATGAGCATGAATTGGTAGTCTTTGAGCTTTGATTTCTTATGGTTGTTATTATTGTTTAGCTACTACCTAAAGGGATAATTTATGATGAATTATTGAATAAAATGTTATAGGTGATGGAATCATGATTTAAAGGGTAAGTTGGTTATGTTGTTTAGTTTCAATTTCGAAATGCTCTTGAGTGGTATGGTCCACCTTCTTGGTGGCGGTTTTTACTTGAATCGTATGAATGTGAAGTTACTTGTTTATGGACAATGAGTCCATGAAGGCTTGTTAGGTTAAGTAAGATGATGATAAGGTTACTCTTGTTAAATGTATCTTATGAAGATATTATGTGAAGTATGTTAGAATGTATGCCTACATAAAGTTATTCTTGTTAATTGTTTATGAAGCATGTTATGAAGTATGTTAAGGGTTATGCTAAAGAACTTATATAATTATATGAAGTATGTAAGGTGTGTGATGTGATGAATGAAGGTCGAAGCATGTATATGAGTTAAATGTAAATAAAATGAAGCTTATGTACAAGGTGTGCTCACATATACACACACACTCACACTTGAATGAATGAATGAAGCTAATTTAAGTCCTAAAGGGGAGCTTTTGGGGTGAACACTCTTCGTGAGTTGAGATGAAGTGTTTAGTAGCAACCCCATTACATCGCATGAGCTTTCTAGGATAGGTTGGAGGATGAATGCCCTTCGTGAGTTGAAATGTGGTGTTCAGTAGTTATCCTTAACCTATAGTTTTAAAGTGTTAAGAATCCGTGGGTTATGTCTAGAACCGAGAGGATATGAAGAAGAGGTGGTTACACTTCGTGAGTTGAGATGTTGTATTCCAATGTACCTCTTGAGATTATTACTCCTCGTGAGTAGAGAATGAGTTACTTAGTAGCAATCTCCTTATCCCTTAACTATGCGCCCGCATAGGTGTAGCTATTGGGAAATCCATGTAAAAGCTAAAAAGAATGACCTTACTCTAGGAAAGTGAGGATCCCTCATCCGATAGGGGTTAATGTCGAGATTCCATGTCTAGATCTCATGGTCTATGTCGGTTAAGCTAACCCTCCACAAAAGATTTGATTGAACTAAGTCTTCTAAAAGAATGTAATACTTAGGGTAGGTGGTGGTATGGGACGCTATCTACTCATTGCACTAGGTAGGACCTTCCGAAAGGGAAGACTTGCTGCCAAACCTTCTAAAATAATGTACTACTTAGGGTAGGTGGTGGTAAAGGTTGCTATCTACTCATTGTAATAAGTAGTCATTCCGAAAGGGAAGACTTTAGTGGTTTGTTAGGTGTTTTTTAATGTCTTGTCATTAATTGAGGGGCTTGTTTCTCCCGAGTTGAATAAGCCGAAAGGGGTAGTCTTGAGGATTGCTTTGGTGTGTATTAAAGGAGGCATACGCATACTTCCTTCATGTCTTACCTTAGTGAGTCTTAGGATGATCCCGAGGTAGGGAAACTCTTACGGAAAATGAGTTCACTTTCTCTTTTGCTTGACCTTAGAAGTTCACTCATTTAGAATAGGATAATTCATTGCAAATTCTTTAAATGATTCATTGCGAAGGTTGATAATAGTTCACTGTAATGGCATTTTTAATTCACTGTAAGTTTTTGGAAGTTACTTTAAATGCCTATTTTTGGTTAAAATTTGTGAGTTCTTCTCTAAGTGTTAAATGATGGTTCTTATGATGTTTTGCCTTTAAATTCATGGATGTTTTAATTAATTTGGCATGAAATGTTATTTTACTAAAATGTCCCTTTTCTCATGTTTTTGCATATGGCATACTTAGTACATTATTTGTACTAACCCCATACTTTTCTATACTATCTAAGTATAGGTTGGAAGCAAGGTTGAAGTCTAGAAGGCAAAGCTTGGGGAAGTTCCTCTCAAGACAGAGTGTGTCCTCATATATTCGAGGGCATAATTTATGTCTTCTTAGTTTCCTTATGGTAAGACTTATGATGTATTTCACTTCAATGTAAAAAGTCGTGTCCCTAAGTTATTTATGTAGTGTCTTTAAGTTTGCCTTGTGACGATGAGATTTTCTTAGTATTTATGAAAGATTTCTTTTTATTAAATTATTTGTGAAAAGTTTTAATTTGGCACTACTTTTCATGTGTTATGTAATGAATGCTAGTTAAAGGGCTTGTACAAGACCCCAAAGGGGCAAGTACGCTCGGTCTCGAAATGAGGGTTCCTCCTAACTTCTAAGTAATACTTTCGGATCGTGACAATTCAATAACTGAATGATTAATATATATACATATACATGAGTTTCTTGGAGAGTAGGACTCCAAGGTTGTCATATAGTTAAGGAGTCCTACTACAAAAACAATTGCACGAAGAATTTTAGTTAAACTCCTACATCACATTATCAAACTTTTAGTTGAACTCCTATCTAACATTATCCTTACAAAGACGAGTTTCAATAAATTGAAATGATCAAGTTCAGAGTCAAAAACTATTTGATTATGTAGATGTAGAATATTTATTTGATCCGCATAAATCTCGATCACAAATGGGGCTATTTCTTTACACATGGAGTCACAACAATATCTTGGCATTGGAAAGGGGTTAGACTAACTATCGGGACAAGAAAATTTCTCTTTAGCCACTCATGAATGGGTATCAAAAAGGAACTCCTACTAAAACCTCAAGAATCAAACTTTAGTAACCATTTCTTCAAATCATGAAGAAATAATATTGAACTCTGAGGTAAGTTAGGAGTGTGTTTGTCTAGAATCATTATCTATCATATTCAGAAAATATGTGAGTTTCCTTTAGAAAGAAATTTTTCATCCATCATATACGAAAATAATATTGATATATGAAGGAGGATACATACAATCAAAGGAGATCAAACAAAGCATATTCCACCACAATTCTTTTTCACACATGATATTCAACGAAATGGTGAGATAAACATTCAAAAACTCGTTCAAGTGATAATCTTGTAAACTTATTTACTATATATAGTAAAAGTCAATATTTGAGAAGTTGTGATATAAGATTGGAATGCATCATCTCTGAAATATCAAGTAAAGTTTTATCGGGGGAGACAAATAAGTGTTGTAGACTTTTCCTTAACCATGGTTTATCCTAATTTGGGTTTTTCGGTAAGATTTGTTACGAAGCAAAGCCCAACCCAACCCTTGAATTAACTGGGATTGGGCTTGATTTTTTTTGTCTCATTTAGGAATGAGACTCTTTAACCCAGCCTCATTTGTCCTGCTAGCCTCGTAAGTTAAATCTGTAAGCCGCAGAGGCCAGCCCGTGGGCTATGAATATTTAAAAATACTTTTTATTTATATATAATTTTAGTAGTGTTTTATTTTTAAAGTTTTTATCAATAAATATTTTTTAAAATAAAAAATCAAGTATTTTAAACTAGCTAGTTTTTTTGTGGGAGGAATGGTGGAAGGATAAATATTTTTTCGATAAATCTTACGTTAACTATTATGTATTTTTGTAAGTATTCACCGAAATGTGTGATTCATAAATGTATTTTTGAAAGTATCTCCCGAAGTGTGTGATTCATAAATGAAAATTTGCATGTATTGATATATTGGTCATCGATGTCAACGTTCGATATTCTTTCTAAGAGAGTAATATTGTTCATTTTTAGGTTAAAGGGCTAACCCATCCCAACCCGTGGCCCGCTTAGGGCTGGGCTGAGCTTCTATTTTACAGGACCTTTAATTAAAAGGGTAAGTCCATCCCAACCCATTGAACTCTCTATCCCATTAGGGTTGGGTTGGGTTGGACCGACCCGTTTTGACAGCTCTAGAGGCAACATTCAAAGCATATTAAAAGACACGTGTACTCTTTATCATTTACTAGGTTTTTTTCCAAAGGAGTTTGTCCTAGTACGATTTTAACGAGACATATTATCTATGGATATCCAAGGGGAAAGTGTTATAAAATATTATAGTGTGAATGTCCATAACACCAAGAAGTTACTCTCACCCATTATTTGCATTACTTTCCTTCATTATGAAAATAATCATAACCTCCAACTTTATAACCATTATTCTTCTAACCTTTCACTTGCGTAACCTCCTCCATTATACTCATGTTGGTGTCATGTTTATGACTAATCTTTTATTTGCGTCTATGTTACACTATAAATAGAGGCATAAGGGTTAATATTGTAGACACTTGAAGATTTAGTGAATATTTGAAAGAAAGAAAGTTATATTATATTATTCCTCTTGTCTTATATCTTTTATCTTTATATTTTTCTTTTATTATTATGTTTTACATAAAAAAAAGTTTTTTTTAATTTTCTTTGGAGGCGAAGTGGGGTAGTGAGTGGGTTGGCAAAAACAAAAATTTTTAAAAAAAATTAAAATTTATTTTTCCAAAAATATCGGGTTAGTTTTTTTATAAAAAAATGGGGGTGGGGGCAGGTGGGGATAGTGGGGTGGGGTAGGG
>NC_028639.1:14759661-14766575 GCF_001406875.1 Solanum pennellii
TACGTGGGTGGGGTTGTTGGGGTAGGGTGAGATGGTAGGGGGTTCAGGTATTAATAACTTAGCTTTGATTGAATATTTTTTTGGTTTTAAGAGATTTAAGTGGTTACAA
Organism: Solanum pennellii; assembly: GCF_001406875.1. NCBI lineage: Eukaryota > Viridiplantae > Streptophyta > Magnoliopsida > Solanales > Solanaceae > Solanum > Solanum pennellii. The sequence goes on from NC_028639.1 coordinate 14,759,771, forward strand.
CCATTTTACCCAAATCATATTTGATCAAATCCATATTTATCCATATTTTATATGAATGCGTTGTAATCCAATCCACTTTAAGTCAATTCATTGTAAGTCGCGCTTATAAGTAGTAGAAACATAATAATTGATAATTGTTAGTTCATAATGAAGAGATATTTTTACATGATAAGTATTTATCTTATTAATTGAGGTCAACTCACTAACAATTTCTCAATTTATTATTCAAAAGAATCCAACGCAACCATTTCATGGAGAGTATAACATTCCACAAAATTTTTAAGGTAAGACTTGAACTGTTCTTCGTACTGAGTAAAGTTTTACCGGAAAATTAAATTTTTTGAGTGTTAAGGTCACTAGATTTTGGATTAGCATTTTAATATTATTATTATAATATATTAATTGCTTTTACTTTGAGTTGAAATAGTGTTAGTGGGCATTTTACATTGCAATCGTTCATAACTCACCTATCAATGCTCATAGGCATTATTGCCCATTATTTTTTATTTTTTTTGTTACAGAAACGTTCCTGTGAACGTTGGGAACTTGGGCAGCATGTTCATCAACCATTGATGGAATTAGTTACCTCTCTCATTATCTAATTCTTTATTCCTCCATTATTCTTTGTAACCTATGTAACTCCTAAGGCCATTATCTTCACTATTTACTACCTCATTATCTTCCTATTGATCGTTAGGAAGACTTCTTATAGTATAAGTAGTGGTGGTCTTCATTTGGTTTAAGTACACAACACACAAGAAAATGTAGAGTGAAAGAGTTGGTCAAAAAGAGACTTCTTAATTATTAATTGAAGGGAAGTGTTCTTTTTTGTGGAGATTGGACTCAACTCTTGTCCAGAGTTGTTGAGTTATACTTTGTGAAGGTTGTTGTATCCTGGAGGGGACAAATCAAAGATGACTACTGCTGGACCGCTGAAAACATTTGTTGCAGTGACTTGAATCTCCTTAAAGAGAGCGAGATATCCGCGCCTTAGGCTGAAGAGATTTTTGTTTCTTCATTTCATTTTCACTTGTAATCTTGTATTTTTATTATTTTGTAAGTTTTTTACTAACAATTTTAAGGATATTCAGAATGACTACAATTGAAAAAACTACAGATGTCAAGATGGGAGACCTTAACAAGCCGTTTCGGTTCAATGGCAACTATTTTAAGAGATGGAAATGTAAAGTACTTTTCTACTTAAGTCTTCTCAATGTTTCTTAAGTGTTAACTGAGAAAAATCCTAATAAAGAAGACATCACCTCTATGAATGATGATGAAACTATTTTTCATTTAGAGAAAGTGAAAAAGTACGCTGGTGATTTCTATAACTTTTTAAAAGACAGTAAAAGAAAATAGTAACAAAATTTGCATATATTAATAATGATAATGTTTTCATCAAACTTGAACTTAAATTCCCAAATATTGTCATATGTTCATCTTATCTTTCACCATAAACAATAATAATATTTCATAAAAAAATGTATAAAGAATAAAAAGTATGAAAAAATCACCAACAATAATGAAGACAATAACACACAAAAGAAATAAAGAAGGAAAAACACAATAAACAAGAGTCATCTACTAAACTAAAATAAAACAAATAATATTACCTATCAAGTTTGAATTTGAATTAGAATTATCACAAACAACATTGACATATGCTCATCTTATCTTTCATACCGTAAACAAAAAAAGTTCATCACAAATAATCTAAACATTATAAAATCAGGCATAACAAAGTGATGTACTTAAGTGTAAATATAATGAGGAAAGAAAGAAATTCTTACCATTGGTGAGGATGATATGATTTAGTATTTATAGTAATTAATAAATTTGTAACTTAATTGGATGAATTAAAAATATACAGTAGTAAATAAAATTGTAACTTACATTGATATTAACAATCTTAATTGTAATATAATAATATCTTTAAGAAGGAATATAGAAAGGTTTTAGAAAAAGGTGATAAATGGCTAACAAAATTATAAAAATTATCATAAATTTGATATTAAGTGTCTTAATTGTAATATAATAATATCTTTGAGAAGGAATAAAGAAAGCTTTTAGGACAAGGTGATAAATGGTGTACAAAATTTAAAAAATTATCTTAATTTCTAAAAAAATTTAAGGCGAGAAAATAAGAAAAAAGGCACAAAATCTAGAAAGGGAAAAAAAGGATGAAAAAGGTTTTAATGAATGGACTTGTAACGAAAATATTTTTGGTGGGCTTTATCAATTTTTCTTGTCTATCATAAGTAGACTTTAAATAAGTTTTATTTTGTGAGACTTTTCAAAATAAAAAATTTGGTTGACAAACATATATATATATATATATATATATATATATATATATATTCAAAAAAATTCATGTTATATTTTATAATTAGAAGAAAATTAAAATAAATAATTAATAAAATATAACATGAATTTTTTGTGCTGGGACTTTAACGTATGTTTTGTGCTGCAGATGATGCCTAAATTAATTATTCCTATTTAATGTGATCTTTTAACTTGTTTAATAATTTTTTAGAAAAAAAATCAAAAAAAAAATTTAAAAAAAGGAAAAAAACATATAATTGCGAATGATGGCCATTGGAGAGTGCCACATTAACGATTCTTGATTCAGCTATAGATAGATAGATAGATAAATAGATAGATAGATAGATGATTGGGATTGTTGGATTAACATTTTAATATTATTATTATAATACATTAATTTGCTTTACTTTTGTTTGAAATAGTGTTAGTGGGCATTTTACATTGCAACTGTTGGTGACTCACCTATCAATGCTCATAGGCATTATTGCCCATTATTTTTATTTTTATTTTTGTTACAGAAATGTTCCTGTGAACGTTGGAAACATGGCCAGCATGTTTATCAACCATTGATGGCATTAGTTATCCCTCTCATTATCTCGTTCTTTATTTCTTTATTATTTTTTGTAACCTATGTAATTCCTAAGGTAATTATCTTCACTATTTACTACCACATTATCTTCTTATTCATTGTTAGAAAGACTTCTTGTAGTATAACTAGTGGTGGTTTTCACTTGGTTTATAGAGTGAAAGAGTTAGTAAAAAAGAGAGTTCTTATTAGTTGAAGGGAGGTGCTCTTTTTTGTGGAGCTTTGGACTCAACTCTTGTTCAGAGTTGTTGAGTTATACTTTGTGAAGGTTGTTGTATTCTGGAGAGGACAAGTCAAAGAGGACTACTGCTGGATCGATGAAAACATTTGTTGCAGTGGCTTGAATCTCCTTAAAGAGAGCGAGATATCTGTGCCTCAGCATGAAGATATTTTTATTTCTTCATTTCATTTTCAATTGTAATCTTGTATTTTTGTTATTTTGTAAGTTTTTCACTAACACTAGATTTAGCACCTTGAGTTTCAAAAAGAACTAAATTGGAAATAGCAAAAATCTAAAATTTTGCAAGTTATGCTTAAATTATGAGTTTTGGTTCAACTTCCGATCACCATAACTCTAAGTACATGATGATTTAGGTGGGCTAAAAGATGGAAAATTAAAGGTCTTTAAATTATCTTTCCAAATCCATCGAGTTTTCTATGTTTCGAGGTAGGATGTCACGACCCAAAAATGGACGTGATGGCACTCGTCTTATCCCACCAAGACAAGTAAGCCTAGAGAACGAACAAGTACAGAATGAGGGATTGCCACCCCAACCTACCCCAGAGATGATCAATCACTATATTATCCTAGTGTGTTTTAATAATAGTATAATGAAAAAAAAAAATTTTTACTATCTTTAAAACACTCCAAAACTCTTTTCATTGTCATTTAACGAGTTGGACTGATATTACTTGTAAACTGATTTAGCTTACTACTCACAAATGCTATATATTATTGTGGACATTTCATGACATATATCATACGTGTCAATACTCTAGCTTAATCAAATTCTTAGTCACTTTTTCCATGATTCTTTTTGAAGTACAAAACTCACATTTATGGAAGTCTTCACCATATTAAAATTCAAATACTTGAACTTGTCAAGTACCTTTTCAATCAGATTAATAACTTCAATGACTATTATATCGATGTCACTTTCTAGCATATGCTTAGTAGCATTTATGTTAGCAATGTCTCCTTTGTTGATCAACATGTCATCAACTTAAAAACAAACATTGACCTTGTGATTTGAAATGTGTTTAATGTAAAAACATTTATCACATTCATTAATCTATAATTCACTTTTCGACATAGTTTGGTCAAACAATGCATGTCATTATTTGTTTGCCATTTTTTAGTCCATAAAGTTACTTAACAAGTTTACAAAAATTCTGTTCTTTACCAAGAACCATAAATCACTCGTGTTTTTCTATGAAAATTTCTTCCTCCAATTATCCATTTTTTTAGAAAAATATTTTCCCGTTCATTTTGACAAATTTGAAGGTCATATACCACAACTAAAGCAACTAATATTTTAATTAATGTACTCCTAGTAAGTTAATATTTAATAATAAGCAATGCCTTCTTATTGTCTTAAGATAATGAAAAGAAATCTTGCTTTGTATTTGTTAATAGTTCCATCAACTTTCTTTTTTCTTTTGTAGATCTACTTTAAAACGGAAAGGTTATTTCCTAGGTAATGATCAAACAAATTTAAAGTATGGTTACTCAAGATTTATTTCCTGTTTCCAAAAAGAATGAGTCCGCAGAGGGCATAGCTTGTTCAAATATATGAGACTAATTTTCAAGAAGAAATGTTACAAAATGAAACTCGAAGAAAGTAATTTTTCAATAGATTTTTACGACTCTTCTCGATCACTTTATTAAGTACTTTATCTTTTGGTTCATTCCAAGGTCGTTAAGACACTTAACCTAACTATCCAACGGTTTGGACATACGAACAATATATTAATATGATTTACTATTTGTATCATATCAAATGAACCTAAAATCCACATTCTTAGGTCCTGTTTTTACCTATTTGGGAATAGTTCCCTCATTTCCTTTTATCATATGAAATAGATTGTATTGAAAATATTTAGACCACTAACTTTCAAGAGTTATTACCTTCATATACTTAAAGGAGAGACAATTAGTTCTCTATTAGGACAAAACAAAGCCTGAACAAACAAAAAAATTTATTTCTCCATTTCTTAACACAAAAGTTCTTTTTATTTGTTGGTACCTTTACCAAGAAATAAAACTTTTGTTCCTGTCTTTATAAATAGACAAACTTTGGTTAGGATCCCACAAATTGTGGTAAACCTAAATTTATAAGTATGACATTCAACATTTCCTTCAAAATTTGATTTATTTTTCTGAAAACAATTTCATTAAGTTGAGGAGAGTATGTGCAGTAATTTGATGGATGATTCCATTTTTCAAATATACTTCTGCAAAAGATGATTCATATTCTCCACATCTGTCATTTCTAAATATGACAGTCTTTTTTTCCAACTGATGTTCAACTTCAGTTTTTTATATTGCTTATAAGTTTTTATTGGTTCATCCTTACCATTCAACAAATAGACATAATATTTCAACTGACACCTTTTCATCAAAGAACACAATTATTTTGAGAGAGCAATATCATTATATGGTTTTATACTAATCATAAAATATACTAGTAAAAAGACACTCAACGACAACAATATCAAATATACTCCAAGAATTTGGTGGGTCTAGTAAAATAACTTAATGTCATAAAATTTCATATCTAGTACTTTCAAATTTAAATTAGATAGTAAGACTAAATCTGTCTTTATCACAAGTAAAGAACTCCCCCCCCCCCNATATTTTTCAAGTGTTTAAATTTCCACATATTGTTTTTCCATGCTTTCAAATTGTATACCATCAAACTAAAGATTGGCAATACCAAGTCTTCCATTGGAGATTTAATCCAAGGATTCACTTATTGCAGACTCAAAAATCACTAATTTTATGTCACTTGTTTTTTTCATTTCTATCACAACTAGAGACACCACTTAGTATTAAGATTACTAATAATAAAGATTCAATCTTTAAACACTTGTTTCTAGTTCTTATGATCGTTAACCGGAAAAACCTTGAACTCTGATGACACTTATATATTCTTCACATTAGTTTCACATTGCTAGTAAACCAAAACGGATTTTATCTTTTCCATGTCCTTTGGACTTAAGATTCTCGATGAAGAGTTTGTACTCTTGAAGTCAATATATTCAAAAGAGTATTTAACAAATTAGTGAAATCTCTACATTTTACAAGGCAATGCACAATCTTATTTGTTCGTAATTGTCACGACCCAAAAATGGACGTGATGGCACTCGTCTTATCCCACCAAGACAAGTAAGCCTAAAACTCAACTATTACAATAAAAATGCGGAAAATTTACTATCAACTTACATTATACCCCAAAACCTGGTTGTCACGTGTACAAGCCTCTAAAGTATTACAATTGATTCAAAAAAAACTCAAGTCTCAAATGAACTTGTTTCTAGAATAGAACAAGATCATAATTAAGGAGAAGAAAGTCTGCTGCGATAGAAACAGCTACCTGACAAATCTCCAAGAAGCCTCGAAAAAGAAGAGAATGACAAGTACAACAAAAATCCAGGCTCATAACCTACAAAAATTTGTAGAAGCAAGGGGTGAGTACCAAACCACACGGTACTCAGCAAGTAAACCCCTAAACACAAGCTAAGGGGATGAAATACGGGTACTCCTACCACCCCCAACCGAACCTCCACAACTACAACCTGCATTAAAATCAACCCAACCTAACAGCTCACAGTTTACATAGCACGTAGCTCAACAACAACACTTAGACAAATTACATATCCTCAACAACAACACTT
>NC_028639.1:14766637-14769785 GCF_001406875.1 Solanum pennellii
AAATATAGTATCCATCGCGGCGCGCGATACGTCCCTCGAAATGGTACATCCTCTTTAAGTTATCATTCTTTCTCAATGCACATAACACTTTCATAACCATGTCTCAGAATAATGCAATGACATGTTCACACAAATAATGAGGAGATGACCATTTTCATAACATTGCACAGTTCACAACCACACAAACATGAAATCACATCAACAATGATTCAACAAGCCATCAAACTTTTCTCAACACATCACACATAAGTAATTAATCACATCGCCTTTTGTTATCCCTTTTATTTCATCATTAGAATTAATCAATGTGGACAAGTCAACCCATCACCAATCCCGTTACTCCCAAACATATATCACAAGGAAATACACGCATTTCATACACTTAACAAGAGTTTAGAAATCCACTTGCCTCAATTTATCGAACAATCACTTCGAAACTTTAGCCTTCCTCCTTTGTTGCACTTCCAAATAAAATTCAGTCTATTCAAATAATTAAACACTATAAGGTTTCGAAGTTAACAACACACATATTGCACGTGTCTAGACTAAACCAAAAAAACTCACGCAAATTTATAATTAAGTTCCTAAGTTTCACATATTAGTGTAAATTATACACGTTTTAATCTAAAAATCTACTTCTAATTACATAAAAACTTAATAGAAAGGATGAAAATAATTACCTTGACGCCTTGAGATGAAAATATTGATTTTTCTCCTCCTTTTCCCTTTTCTTTTCTCCCTTTATTTTCTTTTCTTCTCTGTTCTTTTTTCACATCGTTCTTTTTTTTTTTTCCTCATATAGCCGTCACAGGCTTTTGTAAGATTAGGGCATTTTGCCCCCTTTTTTTTTAAATTATTTTATTCATTTATTTAATTAATTACTTTTCTATTTTTTTTTCTATTTCTTTTTTTTTAATTATTTTTTTAGCAATAAAATAATCTTTTATTAAATCTAAAATCATGTCCCTCATTGTTACAAGTTATATAAATTATTTATAAAATCTACTAAAAAGGTTATTATAAAAATAATAGTTGGAATTTCTAAAACGACTAAGAGGGTTGTTACATTATCCACCACTAAAAATCATGTTCGTCCTCGAACATAAAATAGGAGAAGGAAGAATTATTGACGTTATCAAAAAAATCTAATGCATGATCTTCCAGAGTCGTTGTTCATCTCTCCATAAAAGCTTATCTTTAACACCATTCTATCAAGACCAACTACCAAGAACTAAATATAGAGAATTTGACAGATCTACATATCAGAAGTGATTGTCAAGCTACATACTAACCCATGAACCGAATCTAAACTGAAATTCCTTGGACCATAACACAATTATCATGACAAATCCTTTCTCACATAGCTAAGATAACGTTCTATTGATACTAGCTACAACAAGAAGTGAACCTGAACCAATCATCACATACTCATAGTGCACAAACCATCACACATCTTATAACGATTCCCTTTTCAGAACGCAATCTTTTTACAAGTTTAAGTTATAAAAATCTGATCTTTAGACTTCGGGTATCCATCTAATAAGAACAAGATAAAGTAAGCACCCAACAAGTGGTACACTCTAGGATGCAAAACCATTAACAACACTGTCAGATAACTGTAACTCTTCATGTAAGCTCTTTTGTAAGTTCCCATAAGCAAGGTTGTGCATATAAAAATAGTGATATATTTCTAATTTTTCAAACAATATCAAATATGTCATAACTGAAGTAAACAAGTCTAACCAAGGATCCTACCCTATCAAGAAGACATAAGAGGATCGGTACATCCGATCCACCACTAGGAATTCACCCATAGATGTAAAAAAAAAAAAGTGGACATATGCAATGAATCATCCTCCAAATCATGTCCAAAACGAAGTAGGTGGTCAACTTAAGAATATACGGAATCAAGGTCGAATAACACTAGATACTTTCTCCACAATTCCCATATCAATATTTTCATTCATCTGACTACATCCCTCAATTAATTTATTTATTTTATTTAATTTTTTTTTTCACTCAAAATCAACCAGTCTGATCTCCATTACAATTTTACACATGCTGGATATACTTCTCACAGTACTCCATCAAAGCCAACACTATTAATATTAACAAATATCATAACCACACCAACCATTTACCTTACTTTCACACCGTCATTAGTATCACATTCTCCTTATAAAACACATTGTAGCCTCTACAAATTTCAAAATCTGGCTCTCTCTCTCTTTTTCCATTTAAGCATTACATGACATATATGAGTCACACCTAATACTGATAGCACTATTTTCAAAATACTTTTCCATCGAAGTAAGCTAATTGAATCACATCCAATGTCAACTTCGCACATAATTTTACATACATTCCCACTACCATTCATACCATCATGTACCTCATGCCAAAACTCAACGAAATCCGTGGTCACTCCAATAATTCTGTATACTATAAGCTCTAACCTCTAATCACCGTCAAATGTCTATGTAACATAGCATGACAATCTATGTTGTCTCATAAAAATAGTAATCTCAATCCCCTCAAAATCCTTAATAACCCTTTTTAACTATAGGTCCATATTGTTACGTATCCATAAGTCACTTAACAAAATCTGAACCGTTTAGCTCCACATAATAACACATACTCTTACACATCTCACGGGTTTTACCCAAATCAACACTCAATCTTCATAAAAATTGCTGATAAATTCCTAGTAAGTCTATACCAAACAAATTCACATCATAGTCATATTAGAACTATATATGTCCATTCATAGACCCTTTAACTCAGAACCAAGAGTATTCTTATTCCTTCACATCTTCTAAATTCTTTCGATGACACAAATTTTAAATACCTTGAACTCTTTAATACACCAAACTCTTTTTCTCTTCGCTGACTTGCTTACCAATCTTATCCTTTGACCAACAATATGGGAAACCTTAGGTATAACAATCAAAAGTAACCAAATGTACTACTCAATTTTAAGTCCTTCTAAATGATTCATACTCAATGTGATCGATCATTTCTTACCTTACCAATTCATACCTTGACAAGATACACTATCACAAATCTAAACTTGCCATGTAAACTTGAAGTTTTGATCCCAACCATGTAACACAATCCCATCATCTTACAACATTAGCTCATACCAAAA
>NC_028639.1:14773592-14803191 GCF_001406875.1 Solanum pennellii
CCATCGCGGCGCGCGATACGTCCCTCGAAATATAGTATCCATCGCGGCGCGCGATACGTCCCTCGAAATGGTACATCCTCTTTAAGTTATCATTCTTTCTCAATGCACATAACACTTTCATAACCATGTCTCAGAATAATGCAATGACATGTTCACACAAATAATGAGGAGATGACCATTTTCATAACATTGCACAGTTCACAACCACACAAACATGAAATCACATCAACAATGATTCAACAAGCCATCAAACTTTTCTCAACACATCACACATAAGTAATTAATCACATCGCCTTTTGTTATCCCTTTTATTTCATCATTAGAATTAATCAATGTGGACAAGTCAACCCATCACCAATCCCGTTACTCCCAAACATATATCACAAGGAAATACACGCATTTCATACACTTAACAAGAGTTTAGAAATCCACTTGCCTCAATTTATCGAACAATCACTTCGAAACTTTAGCCTTCCTCCTTTGTTGCACTTCCAAATAAAATTCAGTCTATTCAAATAATTAAACACTATAAGGTTTCGAAGTTAACAACACACATATTGCACGTGTCTAGACTAAACCAAAAAAACTCACGCAAATTTATAATTAAGTTCCTAAGTTTCACATATTAGTGTAAATTATACACGTTTTAATCTAAAAATCTACTTCTAATTACATAAAAACTTAATAGAAAGGATGAAAATAATTACCTTGACGCCTTGAGATGAAAATATTGATTTTTCTCCTCCTTTTCCCTTTTCTTTTCTCCCTTTCTTTTCTTTTCTTCTCTGTTCTTTTTTCACATCGTTCTTTTTTTTTTTTTTCTCATATAGCCGTCACAGGCTTTTGTAAGATTAGGGCATTTTGCCCCCTTTTTTTAAATTATTTTATTCATTTATTTAATTAATTACTTTTCTATTTTTTTTTCTATTTCTTTTTTTTTAATTATTTTTTTAGCAATAAAATAATCTTTTATTAAATCTAAAATCATGTCCCTCATTGTTACAAGTTATATAAATTATTTATAAAATCTACTAAAAAGGTTATTATAAAAATAATAGTTGGAATTCTAAAATGACTAAGAGGGTTGTTACATAGGATGAGTGAGATATGTCATTTTTAAATCAGGTTGTCCAAATAAGAAAAGTTAAATCCAAATTGTAAAGGGCATTTTGGTCTTTTCATTACCCAATCAGATTTAATTTATTTTAGTAAGGTTTTAAAAGTCTAATCCTATAAGGTTCAGTTTTATAATCCTAATGTATGCCTAGGATTTTAGTTGAGGATTAAATAAGAGAAAAGATAAGGGGATCAAGGCGTTCGTCGAGGTTCTTGAGTTTTGTTGAAGATTTTTGCCGTGGGTTTGATCCCTAAGAGGTATGTGAGCTTCTATAGTGTTGGATTCTTTCATCCACACGTCATACATGATTTTTCATATCTGAATTCGTCCATAAAGATAGAAAGATTTAAGTTCTCGCAAAGTGTTCTTGAAGTTCCATTCTGAATCTTGTTTTGTTGCGGTTTTGTTAATTCATGAGATTAAATTTAGTGATTTGAGTGTTGTTTTGAGTAAATTAGAGTGTACTTATGTTAAGTAATCAAATTCAAGTGATCGAGAAAGAAAATGTTCGATTCTAGGCGAGTTAGGGTGAGAAAACAAGCAAAGTAGGTCGTCGGGTTTTCTGGGCGGTGCCTGGGGCAACGCACAACCATCACGACAAGGGTGAATGGCGCGCCACGCCAGTCAATACGCCAATAATTATTCTCTGAAGTTTAGGGGCTGGTTCCCCACGCCACTCAGTGCGCTAGGGTCGTCTGTGCAAACCCGTTCTTCATCGTTTCGTCTGTTTGAGTTCTTTCAAAGGGTACCTTTACTCCCCTTTGATTCTACACTAATTATAAACACCTATAAATTATTCATAACCTTGAATTGATAATTCAAATTCAAGGTAGAGTAAGAGTGAAGTCCTGAGAATTTATAACAACTTTTCAAGAGAGTCCTTTTGAATCTTTTGAGGAGTTCTTATAATTTCTAATAACTTATTTGAAGAATCAAACAAGTGAGCATGAAGAGGAGAATTTATTCATGAGTCTACTCTATTAAATAGATCCTTCATATCATGAACCATAACTCTTGAATCCATACTTCACATGCAAGAGAGAGTTAAGAGTAGAGTCCTAGAAAATATTTGAGTTCAACTGTGAATCCTGTGAGATCAATTATTGATTTGAGCTAAGTTTTGAGGAAGTAAGTATAAGAATGAGAGAACTCGGATACATGAGTTCCATATTGTTATGTTGACCCTCGAGTCGAGTCTTTCATGTCCATAAATTCCTCATAAACTTCATAAATTGAGTACCTTTCAGAGGAGTAGTATATTCGAGTTCTAAGTCTTGAGTCCTTGAATTGAGTTTTCAAGCTCATAATTCCGCATGAATGTTATGAGTTGAGAATTCTTAAAATGAGTATTATTATTGAAGTTTTTGAGTTCTTAATTGTTGGGTTTTGAGTATCGAGTTATTTGTATGGTTGTTGAAAACTTTGATTTGAGTCGTTCACGTCCATCATTTGGCATGAACTCTATTTTGAAAAGTCTTTTACAACTTTTTTTAAACTTGTTTTAAGAATTGAGAACTTGAGCCGAGAAAGAATAAAGCCGAGTAAATTTTCCTTAAGTGATATATGGAAACGAAGAATTTCCAAGAGTAAATGTTTTCACATTTAAAAGAGGATTAAGCTGAGATTTCCAAAAGAGTTTTGAGCAATTCAGTAACATCTTTTTTTAGAGAAAGATTTTGAGTAATAATCTCAAACCACATAAAGAGTTATGTTTTTAAACCAAGACATAAATTATTTATTAAGAAAACAATTTTAGAAGCAACAAAGGAATTAAATCCCTATAAACTCAATCAATAAGCAAAATATTTATGTGGAATATACCCCTAAAACTGAACGTGGTATTAAAAAATCTAATGTAATCAATAATGGGGATGGGTGTAGAGGTTGCACATTTTTTAAAAAAAAAATCAGAAGAATCTTTTTTAAAAAGAAATTGGGTTGGGGGAGGTGGTGGGGGTGGGGGTACATGAGTGGGGTTGTGGGGGTAGGGTGAGATTGTATAGGTTCGAGATATTAAGTTTTGATTGAATATTTTTTGGCTTTAAGAGATTAAAGTGGTTTACGACTATTTTACCCAAACCATATTGGATCAAATCCATATTTACCCATATTTTATATGGGTAGATTGTGATTCAATTCATTTTAACTCAATCCATATACAATCCATCCAAATCCGATTCAAATGACTCATTTGCCACCCTCGGCTTACCCTTCTAACAACTCATGAATCTTTTCATAAGTGAAACCTTCGATTGAACGTGATCACTAACCTGAAATGTCATGTCCCTTTCGTTGCAGTGTGCATACTCCTGCCTACTCTAGGCTCCAAATAACATAGCTCATCTTCCCTAACCAAATCAACATCTAAATATTCTCCATAACAACCTTAAAAGATTCCAATTTACGGTTTTATCAATTATTTCAATTTTGATAAATCATGGTGGAGAGTGCAATAGTGTTTTTAATAAAAAATTAAAACATTAAACATTGTTTATACACCTTCTTACTGAATGTTTGTGTTTATAAAAAAGTATAAATATCGTATAACATGTGTAAACATTGAATCACACATGCTCTCACACAAGACACAACACCAAGTCCTTTATAACCCAAAGTTTAGCCATTTGAATCTTATTCAATCTACTCACCCTTAGTAATTTTGGGTGGATCTAGATTAATTCAGCTCAATTAAACTTATCTATTTGATATACCTAGTATACATTCAGTCGATAAGTAGGAATGACCCTTACATATTGAGCTCTATACATAACTAAACCGAATTTCTCGGTCATGTCTAAATCATTTGGCTTCATACCATTTGGTAGCTCCCAATCAAAACAATGAACCAGTTGTGCTAGCACAAGACGAACAATTGTGAGTCCTAATTGTAATTCAGGACAACTTCTTCTTCCAGAGCCAAACGGTAAAAGTTGAAAATCACGTCCAAGAAGATCAATGTTGCTACCAATAAATCTTTCTAGTATAAACTCGGGTTTAGACCAAACTTCTGGATCTCTTCCAATTGCCCAAGTATTTACTAGAAGTCTTGAACCTTTAGGTATATCAAATCCATCAATTGTGCAATCTTCAATGGATTCATGAGGAATCAAAAGTGGTCCGATGGGATGAAGCCTAAAACATTCTTTTATGGCCATTTCAAAATACTCTAATTTTTCCTAAGTCTGATTCTTCTACCATTCTATTTATGCCAACAACTTGTTCCAACTCCTTTTGTAAATTTTTCATTACTTTTGGGTGCCTTATAATTTCAGAGAAAATCCAATTAATTGATGTTGCTGAGGTATCCATTGAAGCCATTAGCATGTCCTGCATAGAGAGTTCTTTTTAGTCATGCTAAACTAATACTAAGTACATTATCAATTATTTTTACCCAATTAGACTTAGGAGGTTTCTAGCACAATTTTGTTACTAGACTCCTTATAAGTTGTGAATGAAGTTCTTTTTACACGTAAGTGAATATACCATGTAGTAAATGGACTTTTACACTATCAAGTTACCAAAGTATCAACAAATAACCCAAAACTATATTTTTAAAAAAATTGGAATTTGTGATCTTAAAATATGACAAATTATTTACTTTAACAAATAAAGATACCTTGCTAATTAATGAAAATCTTCTTATACCATCAACAAAATATTAGTTAAACTCAACTAAAATTAACTTTCAAGATATTACCATTAAAATAGCTTTGATATGGTAACGATCAAACTCGAACTCACCTTTGCCAGAATTCATGATATCCATCATAGTATCAACAATATCCTTAGTTTTTTTCTCCTTTTTGGAATCTTGAAAATGTTGTTCAATAACTCTCTCCGGAAATTCATCAAAAAAATTTGCCAATTCTTTTATATGACGAACAACTCCCTGCAGAAGTCACAAAATTTCTAACTTCTTTCTTTCTCATGGATTGAAATGAATTGATCTTGAGAGTACTAAGAAATTCTTACGTACACAATTTTCGCATATTTCTCCAATAAGGTCCATATTTTGCAAACGTCAAGTTTCTTTGATTGTATGCGGCAAATTGAGCAACTCTATTATTTGGTCGACTCGCAAAAATAAGATCATGTTTTTTCAAGAATTGTTCAGCAGCATGAGGAGATGAAGCAACAATTATAGGAACTAGACCAAATCTCATGCTCATTATGGGACCATATCTTTTGGCTATTTTATATAGATCTTGGTGGACATTTTTGTCAATCATATGGAGATTTCCTATAATTGGAAGCCCTTTTGGGCCTGGAGGGATTTTTTTCTTCTTTTTCATGAATTTATTATGTAATACTTGAAAAATGTATAGCACTACAAGTAGTGCAAGAACTTGTAAGAAAATTGAAGTCATTGGATATTATTGTGTTTTCATTTTGCTTCATGACTCCCACATTATAAAGATGTTAAGAGTTGGTTGGGGGTGAAGGAAATTCAATGAAAAAATTAATTGTTGGGGCAAAAGGACAAAGAAAGAAAAAAACAAAATTTAAAAGTGATAAATTCTTCTAGAAAATTCATGTGTTATAATTTGACTTTCATGGTTCAATATTCACTTTGAAATTTAATTAAGTCAAATTTGCTTTTAAACTTTTTTAACTTGTGGTGTATCAGTAAAGAAGAAAACGAATTATATGTTAAAATTCATATTTTTCATTGCCGATCGTCACTTTCAACATCAAAATATCAGTCACTACAAAAAAGAATACTTCATGCTTTTATGATTAACAACTACTCTCTCCGTTCTTTATAAATAGTTGGACTATAATTATGTCATTTTATAAAATTAATGTATAAATTATCATATTCTTCCTGTTATATGTTTAACAGAGTAGTTAATTAGTCTTGAAAATATATACTTTGACTAACTTAGAAAAACTAATAAGTAATTAATATTCATTGGAGTACTTCATACATTGGTAGCCTCTTCATTCACTATTCTATAAAACCTGATTTTTGAAAATAAACTCAAAAGTTTAAATAGTCATCCAAATGCATTTTAATTTTTGAAATCTAGAATTTTCATTGTTTATTGAAAAGTTGACTTAATAAAACATTAAATAAGGGTAGAAGGGTAAAGTTACTTAATTTCTTAATGCAAGTGCAATTTAAAAAGGTGACATATAAGAAAATGGAGACAATATTATATATCTATATTCAATATTTCACTAATAATATATCATTATTTTTTTCCATTATAAATTACTAACCCACTTTAAAAATGTAGTCATATTTTTTAGAGTAACTTTCACATATAGCAAATACAAATATTATATTTATATGTTATACCTATAGTTTGCATAATTGCGCTATATAGCAAACATAAATATGTATATTTCGCTATACATATACAAATGAAAGCTATGGCTATTCGCTATGCATATATGCAAAAGAAGCAATTGTATTATCTATTTCGACATACTTATACAAAATAAATCAATTGTATAATATGTTTTGTATAAAGCGAGAAAGAGAGAAAGACAAAAGAAAATTGGGTAGGGAAAGATCTTATTTGTATAAAGTGAGAGTGGCGAGCGAGATCTGGAGAGTGGAGAGCGAAATGTGGGAGAGGAGAGACAGGGAAACAAAAATATATGTATATGTACAATTTTCTCTCGCTTTATATAAACACAAACACATATTATACATTTGTTTTGTATAAAAGCGAGACAAGCAGCGCAACACGAGAGTGGCGAGCAAAATTCCACCATGAGACGAAAATAACAACGGTTTGTTGTGGAATACAATTAAATCAAACTATATTTATAATATTTAATTTGAATTAATAGTTTGCTATTATACACAATTTTTTCTATTTTCTTATATGGCTTAACTACTTTATCTATATCAACTTCTAGGAGATCGAATGAATTATAAATATTTATTTTGGTAGAAAAGGATATATATTATATATTATATATAGTTAGAACAGTACATGATCACTGATTGTACTAGTGATTACAGATAAGTTCCTGAAACAAGCTAACTTATTACAAGAGGACCTAAGTAGTTGTTTACTAGATATAACACCTTCTTTGTCTGCTTTGAGGTAATTATCCACAGCTTCAGGAGGAGTGAGTAGAACATAAGATTGAGGGGTAGATGTTAGCTGAGAACCTATCTTACAAAAAAAAAATTGCTGCTTGATTTCCTTGTCAAAGTTATGGCGGACCACTGGATTCCCCAACTTCCTCAACGTTAACCTGCAAGACATGATAAGAGGAGAGTAAAGTGAGTTGGGTTATTCTAAATATTCAAGGAGATCAGTAGAGTCTGTTTCAACATCTATGGGCAAGAGATTATGTACATCTAAGGGAAAGGTTGTGATGGACGCACTGAACTGGTAGAGAAAACACCAGAAGTGGTGTACAACCAATAGGGGATATTAGCTACTCCAACCATATTGCTGAGTCTTATTTTGGAGGCCTCAGCGAGGATGTCCGGAGGGATATCGAAGAAGAGTTTTGACAAGTCCCAGGTTGAGCCATTCCAAAGAGTAGAAAGCTTGAGATGTTCTTCGCCTTTCTTGAGGAGACAGTGAAGAATATTTCTAAGGGGCGGATTTCTATCAATCGAGTGATGATGCCAAAAGTTAATGGATTGACCCAATTTCGGGGACCAAGCAGTACCACTAGATCAGAGATCCCTTTCATGGAGAATGTTCTTCAAGATGAAGGATTGGGAAGTGGTAGAAATTCTAAGATCGTATCTATGGGTAAGGGCTTTTGCCCACGGGGAATTTTTGCTAGATATCAGTCGCCACGCGAGGTTTGTGAGGAGGGTTTTATTCTTAGTTGCTGCACATTGCAGGCCCAAGCCACCGCTATCTTTGGTAGTAGTGATTTTTCCCACACAACATAATGAAGTTTACATTTATGTCTAGTGGATCTCCAAATGAAATCCCTCTGAATTATGTCTATGGTGTTGCAGATTTTTTTAGGGAGTAGAAAATATTACATAGAATACGCTAGAATAACGTCAAGGGTAGTTTGCAAGGGTGACGCGACCAGCAAAGGTCATGAAATTTTTTTTCCAACTAGCGAGTTTTTTTCTCATATTATTGATGATGTACTGGAAGTCCTTCGTTTTAGGCTTATGGTTGAGGATAGGGAAGCCAAGGTAATTCCTGACCAGAGATGAGGGTGGTATACCTAGGAGATGTTGGACAAGGTCTTTAGAGTGAGTGTCACAGTAAGGAGAGAAAAGAGTATTTGACTTTGTGCTATTGATTTTTTGGCTAGAAAGCGTACAGAAGTCATACATACATTTGGAAATTGTGTGAATGGATTTAGCGGTTCCTTTAGTGATGAGGGTTAGGTCATCGACAAAGAATAGGTGGGAGAAGAAGGGTCCATGTGTAGAGAGTTGGATCATGTCCCATCAGAGAAAATCCACCTGATGATGGATACAGGCGGAGAGGAGTTCCATACAGATGATAAAAATATAGGGAGACATGGGGTCGCCTTGCCTTATCCCTCTTGAGGGAGAGAAGAAGGGTGTTCGGTTATCGTTAACCATGA
Organism: Solanum pennellii; assembly: GCF_001406875.1. Classification (NCBI taxonomy): domain Eukaryota; kingdom Viridiplantae; phylum Streptophyta; class Magnoliopsida; order Solanales; family Solanaceae; genus Solanum; species Solanum pennellii. The sequence continues at coordinate 14,782,243 of NC_028639.1, forward strand.
CAGTGATGCTAGAGGTTGTAATACCATTCATGATGAGTTTGCTAATCTTTGGAGGGAATTTAAAATGGATCAAAGCTCAGTAAATGAAAGACCATTCCAGCTGGTCAAAAGCTTTTTCGAGGTCGATTTTGAGCATTATCACACATTTTTTTACTTTTAGTCTGGTTAAGCTTGTTGAGAAGCTCTGGGACTAGTATGGCATTATCACAGGAGCTCCGACCTTGATTTCTTCTACGACGATTTACTACGGAAAGATGAAAATATTTGGTATTGGCGTCTCCATTCTTAAGCCAGTTAATGTGAGACCTAAGTTTTCAGCAGTCCTCTTTAAGTTTGAGAATATCATTGTAGTCTTTCCTAAGGTTAGAGTCCCGATCTTGTAAGAAGGGGCTATAGGGAAAAGAGTTGGAGCTTTGTATACCTTCTAGGAGAGCAAGGACTCTCTTTTTTCTTTTAAAAATATCTCCAAAGTTCAATTTGCTTCATTCAGTAGCATTATTGTATAAAAATTTAAAAATTTCATTAAAAAGATAAAAAAAAAATCAATGAAAAAAATTATCACATGTGTATAAATTATTAAAATTTTAAGATGTTAAATTAATTCATGTTTGTATTAAAAGTTCATTAAAAGATAATCTGACTATTCTAATTTGTTAGAGTTTTGCTTTTACATATATTTTCATTAAAGTGCTCTGAATAAATAGAAAAGTAATTGGATTTTGCATATTTAATCATTTTCCTATCAAAACAGGCGTTCTACAATTTATTTTTCTTTTTTAAAAAAATTACTGGCAATTTTTTATGAACCACATGCAAAGTGACATGTAAATGTTATTTACGTGATGTATCGAATTAATGTTGTCTAACGCAATGTATTAGTAGGATACATCACTTTATGCAATGTGTCGGTAAAATACAATGCAATGTGTCGGTCAAATACATAACTTAAGGTGATGTGTTGGGATGTATGCTATGTATCGACATGTTGAGTGATATATATTCAAAATCAAGATGCTATGTATAAGGGTGTTTAGGGATGTATCTAAAATCGGGACACGATGTATCGCGACATTTTGAAATATATCCGGATTCCATTAATTTTCATAATATGTAAAAGAGTGGAGTTGGGATATAATTAGTTCTTAACACTATGAGATTTGTATAAAATCTAGTAATTGATGTTATACCACATTTTAGCTCGCGTCAAATAGTATATGACATATAAATGATTCTGAAATAATTAACTTAATAGTCTCGACCTAATTATTTTTTAAAGGCTAATAAGGACATGTATTTTCCTAAGTGACGTTGTATTAATTTAAAATTAAGGTCTGCTTAATCTTATGGAATTCTAGGTAAGGTTTCTAATTTATCCTAAAGGGAAGGGGTAAGGATGGGGTAAGACATCCTTAAAGATCCGTTAAAAACAATTCCACTAATTTTTATAATTTGAAAAGAGTGTGGTTGGGATGTTATTAATTCCTAACACTATGAGATTTGTGTAAAATCTACTAATTGATGTCATACCACATTCTATCTCACCTCAAATAGTATATGACATATTAATGATTCCTAAATAATTAACTTAAGAAGTCGCAACCTAATTATTTTTTAAAAGGCTAATTAGGACACCTATTTTGCTAAGTGATGCTAAATTAATTTTAATTAAGCTATGCTTAAATTTATGCAATTCTAGGTAAGGGTTCTAATTTATCCTAAAGGGAAGATGTAAGGATGGGGTAAGGCATTCTTTAAGATCTGTTAAAAATGGTTTCAAGTCAGTTAAAACTTGATTATTATTTTTTGCGAGTCAAACAACTTGAGGAAATGCATGTAACTAGTTGAGTCTTGTTTTTGAAATACATATTCAAAAAATTAGTTTATAAAAATTTCGTGAAGCTCAAGACGTCAAATTTTATATATAAAATTTTAGTTTATCAAAAGTACTATTCAAATATTGATACAAATCTTGTTTTTTGCAATTAATTGTTACATTTTATTAATCACCAAGTAAGCAAATACAGATCCAGAGCATATTCCTTTAAATGTTCATCTAATGCAAAAATCTATCTACCTCCTCACTAACGCTACGTTAAAAATGTGTTTTAGTGGCAATTAATTAACAATTGTCGCTAAATTTGTATTTTTAGCAGCAGTTATCACTCTTTGTATATGTCCATAAAGGCTTTAGTAACATAGGATCCAATTGCCGTTAACTAATGCCAGTAAAGACTATAAACACTCTTTATTGATGTGTCTATTTATTGCTGCTCAAAGTTATTTTTGTTGAAGTAAGATACATTCACACTAGCAAGCATATCAAAGAGTTTCTTATGATCTCTGTAGTTTTAATGCTATGCACCAACTTCTCCTTTCCTGTGCTCCTATTGTTGAAAACTCTGTTGTTTCATCAACCCCCAGAGTTCATAAACACATCTGCAAAAGCTGCCTTTAGTACCCTTTAGAACCCAACTCCTCTCCAAGTCCCAACTGAAGATACTTCTTTTCCATTTCATCAAACTTAATATTGTCGTCCATGTTCCATGAGAGTACGCGCACTCGAAAATTATGTGTTGTAACATTTCAGGACATTCATCACATAGTGCACATGTGGCAGCAATATTCATGCCCCACTGTTGTAATATGTCCTCACCGATCCAAGATATGTTTGTAAGCATACCTCTTAATTGTTTGTAGGCGATACTAATCTGGAATCTTCCTTCCCCAATTACTTTAGGTTGTACTTCCAACTTTTGCCAGTGTTTCCGCATACTGAATATCTTCCTCACCGTCCATGTGGCTTGCTTTGGGGCCTCCATAGATAGTCAGTTATTATGTTTTATATAGTATGTATTCACCCATGTAATCCACAACTTATCCTTCCTTTGACTCAATGCCCATAGTAATTTGCATAAGGCTGCTTTATTCCACAACTTCAGATTTTCATGTTGATTCCACCTGCTCCTTTAGGCATACAAACTTTATCCCATGCAATCAAAGCCCTCCAAGTGATCTTTATTTCTCCCGACCACAGATAGCTCCTGCATACTGCCTCAATAAGCTTAATAACCTTTTGGGGGAGTACGAAGATTTGGGTCCAGTACACTTGTATACCTACGACCACAATCCTGATCATTTGAAGTCTACCTCTATTGCCATACATCCAACATTTAATTTTTGCAGTTATCTTATCCACTAGTGGCTTGCACTAGTCTACTGACAGTTGATATAATGTGAGTTTACGACATTTTTAATACATTTCACTTAATAGTTGTGTGTCTCTAGGACCATTTTGTATTGAAATTTATGCTTATTGTGTTGTATTTGCGGGATATAGGCTTGGACGAGGTCGAGAGAGACAGTTGAAAATTTGCAAAAGCGTCCACCCAAAAAGTGACCTACGGACCGTAGGTCCAGCCACGCTCCATTGATGGGTTGGCGTGGAATGATACTCGAGGAAATTTAACCAAGTATGGAACTACGGAAGGGAGTAACAAACTGTAGGTCAATCCATGGGTCGTCCTACACAACTATCGATTGATTTAGAGATTTTGAGTTCCAATACCTGGGGAAAAGATCTAACTGTGGAGTCACTAAAAGGGACCCACGAACCATTGCATCTTAAAGTTGAAGGTTCCAGCTTCTGAGAAAAAGTCTAAGTCTTGAGATGTGGAAGGGACCTACAGGCCTTAGGTGAATCCATGGTCCGTAGGTCATTCTCGTTGATCGAAGCCGCATCCAGCAGCCTATTTCATTATTTTGTTTCCTTTTTATTCAGGACAAGTTTTTCTATAAATGGGGTATGTAAACCTCGTTTTAGGGGTTACACATTATTGGTTTACATCTAGTTTGGTATTCTCTTGTGGAATTAACCTTGCAACTTTAGCATTTTGATTTCCCAAGTTTGTTTTACAAGATTTTTACTTTGCAATTTGATTCGAGATTTCGGGTTTCTTCTACTCAATAAGTAAGTTCAAGAATTTTCCTTCTACAAATTTCAGTTGGGTTCTTGCAAGTATGATTAACTAAATCCAAAACTAGGGTTGTGGGAACCATGAGCAATAATAACGTATGAATATTAATTGAGTAATTCTTGACTAGTATTGATGCATGTATTGGTAATTCTTTCGTTTAGAACTCTTCTTGTTGCTACTGTCGGACCAAAGAGGTAGTTAAAAAGCAAAGAATTATCAACAAAGATTTAGTGTGATACTATCTAATAATCTAATGTCAATTGGTGCGAGTGTGAAAACTAAGTTATACACTTACGTGATGTCTAATCTCAGGTAAAAATAGAGGTTAGTAAATTATAAGCACGTACCAGACCAAGGTGCGGGGTGAAATTCTCTATTTGGCGGACCAATCACTTAGGGATACGTAACTTACAACTTTGCATGTGATCCACTAGGAAAGGATTACTATTATTAGGATTATCGTTATGAGCTTAAAAAGAACATATAGGCCCTAGTTTATCTCTCTTATTGATCAAAACAAAGTTTGAATCTTGCTCACCTATTACTTAACAATCAATACGTTATTTGTTACATAGAAACTCCCCTCCCCCTTTAGCTTTTGTGTCTCAGAAACAAGTTGTCTAAACAAATATAATCGTAATTTAAGGTTAAGTCTAGACCATATTTCTCGTGGGACTGACCCCAACCAACAAGTTGGGTTCTCTAAATGATAACGATTGCTTATACTTCTTTAGGGATGTATAATTTGAGCATATCAAATATTGACGCGCTGCTGCCGGGGAATAAGGCTTTTAGATTACGTCTAACTACATTATTTAACTTTAGTCATTTATTTCCTAATTTTAGGTTTGTTTTTTGTTTTTTTTTCTACATGTTTCTAATCTAGTGTATGCCAAGTACACAGAGTCGAGGCGAACGAATGACCCCATACGATGTTGAACTAATTTTGAGAAGGATGAGTAGTCAAGGGGTTAAAGTAAACCCAATCATTGGGAATCTAGGTAATTAAGTTGTGTTGCAGCCTCCTGGGGTTGTTAATGAAAATGTGCAGGTTCATGGCGATAATTTACTTGGAGATGCATTTAGGGTGCAAAATCCGCTAGAGCCAAGGCTGCAATATAACTATATGGTCAAGTTTAATGTTGTTGAATTTGAAGGGCCCATTGTTCTCCCTACACTACCTCCAGGGCACACATTTTGTGGTGACTAGCACTCTGATGCAGATGCTTACAACGAGGGTTTTGTTTGGTAGAATTACTTCGGAAAATTTGCATGGGCATATGGACAAGTTGAGGAGCGTTTGTAAGAGTTGTGTAAGGCAACCAGAGTTGAATATGGATGGCATAGGGTTGAGAGTATTACCTCTATCATTGATTAGAGATGATGCGATCTGGTATTCGGAGCTACCATTCAACTCAATTCATACATGGGATCAATTGCACAAGGTGTTCATTGCCAAAAATTTCCTGTTGTTTAAGAATTTGAACCACAAGGATAAACTTAATAACTTCGTGAAACTACCAGGAGAGTGTGTCAGTAGTTCATAGGATGGGTTCACTTCATTCATAAGATGTGTTCTTAATCATCGTATTGATGATGAGCCACTGAAGGAGTACCTCTATAGAGGCCAAGATGACAACGGTAAAGTTGTGATTGATACTAGGTTGTAGGATCAAATGGAGAGTGCACTTTTGAGGAGATCGCGGAGAAATTGGAGATGATTTCCCAAAATAATAATGCATAGAGTACTTGAAAGTCAGAAATAGGAAGAATCATTTTTGCAGTTCAATCTGCACCTAGTCAATCTACTGGTGATATTCATGAGAAAATGGCTCAAATAAGGACAAAACTTAGGTTGGTATCGAAGCATGTAAGCGGAGGTGCCGAAAAGGTAAATGATGTGAATTATTTTACTAGGAATACACCATAACAGGTTAAGGAATGTTATTATGAAGAGGATGTGTATTTTGTGAATGATCAGACGTGGGGTTTCCGAGCCAACGCCCAAGGTTCCAACTCGGGTAATTGGATCCAAGAGAAAGAAAACCAAGGTTAGCACTATGGCAACTACAATATGTCCTAGATAGGAACTACAACCGCGAAAACAACTACAACTGGAACAACTATGGCAACAAGAACGATAGGAGTGGGCCTTATGTTTCCGCACAAAATCGAGAATTTGGCAATAATGAAGTGGGGGGTAGTATGTCAAGGATTTAAGTATGATGCAGAAAATGATGAAGAGGTTTGATTTAAATGATTAGAATGTGAAGGAGATTCTAAATGACTTGTCTGGAATCGATCAAAAAGTTGTTGCACATGCAATGTCGAACAAGCAACTTGAGTTGTAGATGAATCAGTTGTCCACTACAGTCAACCCACTTCAACTTGGCACACTACCGACCAAGAGTATAAAAAATCCAAAGAATGATGGGCATTGTATGGCAGTCACTACTCGAGGGCTAAGCTGACCATTGATCAACCTATGTCGTTCGAGGTTGAAATTGTAGTTGCAAAGATGATGATGACACTAAGGTTACTAGAGAGTACAAATATGCTACTGAGAAGGAAGTGAAGATTACCCAAAAAATTTTCCTCATGCCTAGACCTCCACCTCCATTCATACAGAGGTTCGTATAGAAGAATGAAGAAGGGAAATACTGCAGGTTTATTACTATGTTGAAAAAACTTTCCATCAAAGTTTCGTTGATAGAAGCTTTGGAGCAAATGAATGATATGCAAAATTCATGAAATATTTGGTGACTAAGAAGAGGGTAGTAAGCCTTGAAAATGATGATAGGTTGCAGCATGTAGTGTTATTGCTACTCAGTCGCTTGTGCAGAAGAAAAAGGATTCTAGTGCTTTCACGATTCCATGTACCATTGGGTTTATTCACATTTTTCAAAGGCGTTATGTGATTTGGGTGTTAGTATTAATGAGGTACCGCTGTCTATTTACAAAAAGTTGGATTTAGGGGCTCCGAAACCGGCTGTGATGCAATTACTCAGGGCCAATAGAATTGTCAATAAGCTCATTGGTGTTCTCCAAGAGGTACTTGTGAATGTGGATTCATTTATTTTTTTGGCTGATTTTGTTATACTAGATTGTGAGGTTGATTTTGAGGTTCCCATCATCTTAGGGAGACCAATCCTTGCTACTAGGCACGCCTTTGTCAATATGGAGAAGTGGCAGATGGAGTTCCAAATAAATAGTGAAGAGGTAACTTTTAATTTCTTTAAATCCGTGAAGTAGCAAAGCGATCTCAAATCATTGTGTGTGGTGAATCATAATGTGGAGCGAGGTTTTGATGTGTCTATTGAAGAGAGGTTGGTTGTTGATGCACTAACAGCGGTAATGATGAATTTTGAGGGTGATAGTATTGAGGACTATGATGAATTGATCGCTACACTTGATAGGTTCGAATTTCGTTCCAAACAAAAGAAATTAAAGCTAGATATGAAGAATCGCCACTCTCTACTCGCAAAACTGTCGTTGAAGAGGCTCCGAAATCGTAGCTTAAGGCTCTACCATCACTTTTGAGATATGCATTCTTGCGGAGATATGGTACTTTACCAAGCATCATTGCGGTAGATTTGAGTGAGGTGCAAGTTGAGGCATTGGTTATGTGTTGAAAAGGTTTAAGAGGAAAATTCGGTGGACTATTGCAGACATTATTGGGATCCCTTCTGGCATTTGTTCTCATAAAATCCAAACTATGCCGGATCACAAGCCTAGTATTGAGCACCAAAGAAGACTAAATCCTCTTATGCAAGAGGTAGTGAAAAAGGAAATAATCAAGTGGTTGGATGCTGGAGTTATTTATCCCTTTGCAGATAGTAGTTGGGTGTGTCATGTTAAGTGTGTGCCCAAGAAAGGTAGGATTACTGTGGTTATGGGGTCTGTTCAGGTTTTACTTAAACTTACGCATAAGTGTACCTTCGGATTTTCTGGGCGGTGCCTGGGGCAACGCACCACCATCACGACAAGGGTGAATGGCGCGCCACGCCAGTCAATACGCCAATAATTATTCTCTGAAGTTTAGGGGCTGGTTCCCCACGCCACTCAGTGCGCTAGGGTCGCCTGCGCACACCCGTTCTTCATCGTTTCGTCTATTTGAGTTCTTTCAAAGGGTACCTTTACTCCCCTTTGATTCTAAACTAATTATAAAAACCTATAAATTATTCATAACCTTGAATTGATAATTCAAATTCAAGGTAGAGAGAGTTAAGTCCTGAGAATATATAAGAACTTTTCAAGAGAGTCCTTTTGAATCTTTTGAGGAGTTTTTCTATAATTTCTAGTAACTTATTCCAAGAATCAAACAAGTGAGCATGAGGAGGAGAATTTATTCATGAGTCTACTCTATTAACTAGATCCTTCATATAATGAACCATAACTCTTGAATCCATACTTCACATGCAAGAGAGAGTTAAGAGTAGAGTCCAAGAAAATATTTGAGTTTAATTGTGAATCTTTTGTGATCAATTATTGATTTGAGCTAAGTTTTGAGGAAGTAAGTATAAGAATGAGAGAACTCGGATACATGAGTTCCATATTGTTATGTTGACCCTCGAGTCGAGTCTTTCATGTCCATAAATTCCTCATAAACTTCATAAATTGAGTACCTTTCAGAGGAGTAGTATATTCGAGTTCTAAGTCTTGAGTCCTTGAATTGAGTTTTCAAGCTCATAATTCCGCATGAATGTTATGAGTTGAGAATTCTTAAAATGAGTAGTATTATTGAAGTTTTTGTGTTCTTAATTGTTGGGTTTTGAGTATCGAGTTATTTGTATGGTTGTTGAAAACTTTGAATTGAGTCGTTGACGTCCATCATTTGGCATGAACTCTATTTTGAAAAGGCTTTTACCTGTTTTTTCAAACTTATTATAAGAATTGAGAACTTGAGCCGAGAAAGAATAGAGCCGAGTTAATTTTCCATAAATGATATATGGAAACTTAGAATTTTCAAGAGTAAATGTTTTCACATTTAAAAGAGGATTAAGCTGAGATTTCCAAAAGAGTTTTGAGCAGTTCAGTAACATCTCTTTTTAGAGAAAGATTTTGAGTAATAATCTCAAACCACATAAGAGTTATGTTTTTAAACCAAGACATAAATTATTTATTAAGAAAACAATTTTAGAAGCAACAAAGGAATTGAATCCCCATAAACTCAATCAGTAAGTAAAATATTTATGTGGAATATACCCCTAAAAAACTGAACGTGGTATTAAAAAATCTAATGTAATCAATAATGGGGATGGGAGTAGAGGTTGCACATTTTTAAAAAAAATCAGAAGAGTCTTTTTTAAAAAGAAATTGGGTTGGGGGAGGTGGTGGGGGTGGGGGTACATGAGTGGGGTTGTGTGGGGTAGGGTGAGATTGTATGGGTTCAAGATATTAATTACTTAGTTTTGATTGAATATTTTTTTGGCTTTAAGAGATTAAAGTGGTTTACAACTATTGTACCCAAATCATATTGGATCAAATCTATATTTACCAATATTTTATATGGGTAGATTGTGATTCAATCCATTTTAACTCAATCCATATACAACCCATCCAAATCCGATTCAAACGACTCATTTGCCACCCTCGGCTTTACCCTTCTTAACAAATCTCATGAATCCTTTCATAAGTGAAACCTTCGATTCAACGTGAACACCAACCTGAAATGTCATGTCCCTTTCATTGCAGTGTGCATACTCCTACCTACTCTAGGCTCCAAATAACATAGTCTGGATTACCCTCACCATTAGCTCATCTTCCCTAACCAAATCAACATCCAAGTATTCTACATAACAACCTTAAAAGAACCCAATTTACGGTTTTATCAATTATTTAATTTTGATAAATCATGGTGGAGAGTGCAATAGTGTTTTTTAAAAAAAATTAAAACATTAAACATTGTTTATACACCTTTTTACTGAATGTTTGTGTTTATAAAAAAGTATAAATATCGTATAACATGTATAAACATCGAATCGCAAATGCTCTCACACAAGACACAACACCAAGTCCTTTATAACCCAAAGTTTAGCCATATGAATCTTATTCAATCTACTCACCCTTAGTAATTTTGGGTGGATCTGGATTAATTCAGCTCAATTTAACTTATCTATTTGATATACCTAGTATACATTCAGTCGATAAGTAGGAATAACCCTTACATGCTCAGCTCCCAATCTAAATAATGAACCAGTTGTGCTGGCACAAGACAAACAATTGTGAATCCTAATTGTAATCCAGGACAACTTCTTCTTCCAGAGCCAAAAGGTAAAAGTTGAAAATCACGTCCAAGAAGATTAATGTTGCTATCAATAAATTTTTCTGGTACAAACTCGGGTTCAGACCAAACTTCTGGACCTCTTCCAATTGCCCAAGTATTTACTAGAATTCTTGAACCTTTAGGTATAGCAAATCCATCAATTGTGCAATCTTCAATGGATTCCTGAGGGATCAAAAGTGGTCCGACGGGATGAAGCCTAAAACCTTCTTTTATGACCATTTCTAAATAATCTAATTTTTCCAAGTCTGATTCTTCTACCATTCTATTTATGCCAACAACTTGTTCCAACTCCTTTTGTAAATTTTTCATTACTTTTGGGTGCCTTATAAGTTCAGAGAAAATCCAATCAATTGATGTTGCTGAGGTATCCATTGAAGCCATTAGTATGTCCTGCATAGAGAGTTCTTTTTCAGTCATGCTAAACTAATACCAAGTACATTATCAATTAATTTTACCCAAGTAGACTTAGGGGGTTTCTAACACAATTTTGTTACTAGACTCCTTGTAAGTTGTGAATGAAATTCTTTTTACAATATAAGTTAAACTCAACGACAAATAGACCATGTAGTAAATGGACTTTAACACTATCAAGTTATCCAAAGTATCAAGAAATAACCCAAAACTATATTTTTTTAAAAATTGGAATTTGTGATCTTAAAATATGACAAATTATTTACTTTAACACTTAAAGATACCTTGCTAATTAATGCAAATCTTCTTATACCATCAACAAAATATTAGTTAAATGTTGCGGAAGCCGAATATATAGAGAGTGATGGAATCACAACTACTATATCTAAAGGTAGCTAATAAATAGTAAATGAGACAACAAGAGAAAGAACACCAGGAATTAACGAGGTTCGGCAAACTTTTGTTTTCTTTTGCCTACTCCTCGGACACAACCAACCAATATTTATTTCACTCCAAAAGAGTACAAGTGAAATACTACAAGAGAGAAAGAAGAACAAATGCCTTAGGAGATGAGAAGGCAAGGGAGAGGTGTGTTACAAATGAATTAGGAGCTACCTATTTATAGGAGTAAATTCTTCCTATTGATGTCATCCATGACATCACAATATGTCAAAATGTCAACATTTACCTTGTGAAATCAATTTATGGTTCACCTAAATTTCACCTATAAAAGTTGCTATATTGACTTTTATACCAATGAAGAATTATCCTCCTAACTACCATATCTTCTCATTAATCCATTTTTGAATCTTGTCAAATTTAACAAATCTCCACCTTGGCAAGATTCTCCATTTTCAACTTTCTCCCAACAACAATTTTGATTGTGTCTTCAACCCTAATCCTCAATGTTCAACAATGTTGATCAAGTTCAAACAATGTTGAAACTTGACTTCAGTCACCACTTTTGTCAACATATCGGCAGGATTATCTGTAGTATGAATTTTCTGCATTATGACTCCACCATCTTCTATGATTTCTCGTATGAAATGATATCGGACGTCAATGTGCTTCGTCCTTGCATGATAAACTTGGTTCTTTGCTAATTGAATAGCACTCTGACTATCACAAAATATTGTGATTTCTTCTTGTCCAATACCAAGCTCTCTAAGCAATCCTCGAAGCCAAATTGCTTCCTTCGCAGCCTCTGTAATTGCCATGTACTCTGCCTCAGTGGTAGACAAAGCAACTGTTGACTGCAAAGTAGACTTCCAACTAACTGGTGCATTTGCAATAGTGAAAACATAACCAGTAGTTGATCTTCGTTTGTCCAAATCACCTGCATAATCTGAGTCACAATATCCAACAAGATATTGACTATCGTTCTGCTAGAAAACCAAACCAACATCTACAGTATTATGAATGTACCGTAGAATCCATTTTACAGCCTGCCAATGATCCTTTCCAGGATTGTGCATGTACCTGCTTACAACTCCAACAGCGTGTGAAATATCTGGCCTTGTGCAAACCATTGCATACATCAAGCTACCAATAGCATTAGCGTATGGTACTCTTGACATATATTCTCGTTCAGCTTCATTATTAGGTGACATAGCATCACTAAGCTTAAAATGAGGAGCAAGCGGAGTGCTAACCGACTTCGTTTTTTTATTCATACCGAATCGCTTTAGTACTCTCTTCAAATATTCCTTTTGAGATAAATAGAGTTTCTTTGAATGTCTATCTCTTTTTATCTCCATGCCAAGAATCTTCTTTGCCTCACCCAAATCCTTCATCTCAAACTCCTTTCTTAGTTGAATCTTTAGCTTCTCAATTTCCTCTTGACTCTTAGAAGCTATCAACATATCATCAACATATAGGAGAAGGTATATAAAGGAATTATCTTCAAGCTTGCGCAAATACACACAATGATCGTATTTGCTTCTTATGTACCTTTGCTGCAACATAAACTTGTCAAATCGTTTGTACCATTGTCTAGAAGATTGTTTCAATCCGTACAATGATTTTTCAAGTTTGCACACCATATTTTCTTTTCCATCAACTTTGAATCCTTCTGGCTGAGTCATGTAGATTTCCTCTTCCAAGTCTCCATGTAAAAATGCAGTTTTTACATCCAACTGAACTAGTTCCAAATTTAACTGCGCTACCAAAGCCAACAAAACTCTAATGGAGGAGTGTTTCACAACTGGAGAAAACACCTCATTATAATCAATTCCCTCCTTTTGAGCATATCCTTTGGCCACCAATCTTGCTTTGTAGCGAATATCTTCTTGGTTAGGAAATCCTTCTTTCTTTGCAAATACCCATTTGCACCCAATTGCTTTCTTGCCCTCTGGGAGATTGGCCAATCTCCATGTATGATTCTGATGAAGGGACTGCATTTCTTCATCCATGGCAATCCTCCACTTATCTTCTTCTGAACTTTGGACTGCGTCTTTATAAGTGGTAGGAATGTCATCAGCTGCAATTGAGTCCGACAAGCCACCATCTATGAGTCGAGCAGGTTTTCTTAATGTCCTTTTTGGCTTGCCGGTTGCTATTTATTCAAGTTGTGGTTGAAGTTCTTGAGATGGAACCTTTTCTTCGACTGGCTATCCTTCAAGAGAAAAATTTTCTGTTGTTTCCTCGTTTGATCCCTGTGTTGGGAAAATTATCTTTCCCTCAAACTCCACCTGCTTTGAAGCACCATCAATTTGGTTGACTTCTTCAATTGTTACCTTATTTGTCAAGGTAGATTCATCAAAGGTAACATCCCTGCTGAAAATGACTTTTCTTGTCTCTGGACACCATAAACGGTATCCTTTGACTCCAGAAGTAATTCCCATAAATAAAGCTTTCTTTGCTCTTGGGTCCAATTTTGACTCTCTTACATGATAATATGCAATTGAGCCAAATACATATAAAGAACCATAATCTTCAGCAGGTTTTCCATACCATTTTTCAAATGGTGTCTTCCCACCAATAGCAGCAGATGGTAGACGATTAATGAGGTGGCACGCATATGTTATTGCCTCAGCCCAAAATTCTTTGCCCAAGCCAGCATTGGACAACATACATCGAACTTTCTCCAGCAAAGTTCGGTTCATGCGTTCTGCCACTCCATTCTGTTGTGGTGTATTTTTTACGGTGAAATGTCTAACGATGCCATTTTCCTCACAAATTTTCTGAAAAAGATCATTTTTGTATTCGCCACCATTGTCTGTGCGAAGACACTTGATCTTTCTGCCACTTTGAGTTTCTATCATCGCCTTCCATTTGAGAAAAATTCCCAATACTTCATCTTTTGTTTTCATCGTATACACCCACAATCTTCGAGAAAAGTCATCAACAAAGGTTACAAAATAGTGTTTCCCACCTAATGAAGGTGTTTTGGAAGCACCCCAAACATCCGAATGAACATAATCCAAAATACCTTTAGTATTATGGATAGCTGTTCCAAATTTAACCCTTGTTTGCTTTCCCTTGATACAATGCTCACAAAACTCCAAGTTGCAAGTTTTTACTCCTTTTAGCAATCCTTGATCTGATAAAGTTTTCAAGGATTTCCCTCCAGCATGCCCCAAGCGCATATGCCACAACTTGGTCATTTCTGCCTCCTTCTCGTCATTGGATGTTGTTGCCGCTGTCCCAATAACTGTACTACCTTGATAGTGGTACATGTTATTATTTCTTCGAATTGCCTTCATTACCACCAGTGCACCAGAGCATATTCTCATCACGCCATTATCTGCAATGACTTTGAACCCCTTTGATTCTAGGGCTCCTACAGAAATGAGATTTTTCTTCAAATCTGGTACATATCGAACATCTGTTAATGTTCTACTTAATCCATCATGGTTCCTTAATCGGATTGAACCAACACCATATGCGGTAAGAGGATTATTGTTTGCAGTGTGAATAACTCCACATTCTCCTTCTTGTAAATCAATAAACCAGTCCCGATTGGGACACATATGATAACTACAAGCTGAATCCATCAACCATACATCAGATGATTTGGATGGATCTGTTGTAACTAGTGAGTAATCGGAATCATCACAATCAGCCACATTTGAATCCATGACAGCCTTCCCATTATTTGGTTTGGCTTTGCTATTCAACTTTGGGCAGTCTTTCTTCCAATGCCCTTTTTCTCGGCAAAAGGCACATTCATCTTTGCTGAGTCTCGATCTTGACTTGGATCTCCCTTTCTTCGTTCTCATATGATTTTGAGAACGACCTCTCGCAACTAGTGCTTCTGCTTCTCCGCCTTTTTGTTTTTCTCTCTTTCTTTGTTCATAACTGTATAAGGCAGAACAAACTTCTTTGAGAGATACTTCATCATTCCCATGCAGTAGAGTCGTTTCAAGATGCTCAAACTCATCGGGAAGTGAACTTAACAACATTAAGGCCATATCTCCATCCGTAAAAGTCACGTCCATATTTCGCAAATCTGTCGCCAACTTATTAAAGCTGGTGATATGATCATTCATTGTGCTACCGGGAACATAAGTGAAGCGTAACAGTCTTCTTTTCATGTAAAGTTTATTTTGACTGTTTTTCTTCAAGAATTTCTCCTCCAATGAATTCCATAATTTATTTGCAGATGTTTCCTTCGTGTATGGATACTTTTGTTCTCTTGCAAGGTAAGATCGAATGGTACCGCAAGCAACACGGTTGATAATCTTCCAATCTTCTTCTCCTACACCGTCTGGTTTCTTTTCTTCAATGGCAATATCTAGCCCTTGTTGAAAAAGAACATCAAGGACCTCGCCTTGCCACATTCCGAAATGTCCTGACCCGTCAAAAATTTCAACAGCAAATTTCGCATTTGACACAATTCTTGTCATAAGCGAAGATGCCAATGATGACGTATTATTGACACTTGATGTGGACTCATCATTTTTCTTGTCTCCCATTTTACTACAAATACTATTTACTAGCTAATAATTCAAAGACCAAAGTAAATCTTTTTCTGATGTGGAAGTTCAGACTATGCTGCAACCACAGAGCATACTCAGATAATACCTTGGCTCTGATACCAATTGTTGCGGAAGCCGAATATATAGAGAGTGATGGAATCACAACTACTATATCTAAAGGTAGCTAATAAATAGTAAATGAGACAACAAGAGAAAGAACACCAGGAATTAACGAGGTTCGGCAAACTTTTGTTTTCTTTTGCCTACTCCTCGGACACAACCAACCAATATTTATTTCACTCCAAAAGAATACAAGTGAAATACTACAAGAGAGAAAGAAGAACAAATGCCTTAGGAGATGAGAAGGCAAGTGAGAGGTGTGTTACAAATGAATTAGGAGCTACCTATTTATAGGAGTAAATTCTTCCTATTGATGTCATCCATGACATCACAATATGTCAAGATGTCAACATTTACCTTGTGAAATCAATTTATGGTTCACCTAAATTTCACCTATAAAAGTTGCTATCTTGACTTTTATACCAATGAAGAATTATCCTCCTAACTACCATATCTTCTCATTAATCCATTTTTGAATCTTGTCAAATTTAACATTAAACTCAACTAAAATTAACTTTTAAGATATTACCATTAAAATAACTTTGATATGGCGACGATCAAACTCGAACTCTGCTTTTCCAGAATTCATGATGTCCATCATATTATCAACAATATCCTTGGTTTTTTTCTCCTTTTTGGAATCTTGAATATGTTCATCAATAACTCTCTCCGAAAATTCATCAAAACTTTTGCCAATTCTTTTATACGACGAACAACTCCCTGCAAATCAAACACATCAAGAAATGGAAAAAACTCACCAATATTTGGTGTTGCTGTTATTATCATAATTTCTTGAATAACATCTTTAAAACCTCTTTTATCAAAGTCATCATCCATATATTTTTTCCCAAATATCATTAAACAAGCCATGTTGGCATTTAGTGTAGCAACTTTAGCACTAATATCAACTTCAACACCACTAGTAGCTGCCCGATTGATAAAAGTCACAAAATTTCTAACTTCTTTCTTTCTCATGGATTGAAATGAATTGATCTTGAGAATACTAAGCAATTCTAACGTACACAATTTTCGCATATTTCTCCAATAAGGTCCATATTTTGCAAACGTCAAGTTTCTTTGATTGTACGCGGCAAATTGAGCAACTCTATTATTTGGTCGACTAGCAAAAATAAGATCATGTTTTTTCAAGAATTGTTCAGCAGCATGAGGAGATGAAGCAATAATTATAGGAACTAGACCAAATCTCATGATCATTACGGGACCATATTTTTTGGCTATTTGATATAGTTCTTGGTGGACATTTTTGTCAATTATATGGAGATTTCTTATAATTGGAAGCCCTTTTGGGCCTGGAGGAATTTTTTTCCTTCTTTTTGATGAATTTATTATGCAATACTTGAAAAATTTATAGCACTACAAGTAGTGCAAGAACTTGTAAGAAAATTGAAGCCATTGGATATTATTGTGTTTTCATTTTGCTTCATGACTCCCACATTATAAAGATGTTAAAAGTTGGTTTGGGGTGAAGGAAATTCAATGAAAAAATTATTTGTTCGGGCATAGGACAAAGAAAGAAAAAAACAAAATTTAAAAGTGATAAATTCTTCTAGAAAATTCATTGTGTTATAATTGGACTTTCATGGTTCAATATTCACTTTGAAATTTAATTGAGTCAAATTTGCTTTTAAACTTTTTTAACTTGTGGTGAATCAGTAAAGAAGAAAACAAATTATATGTTAAAATTCATATTTTTCATTGCCAATCGTCACTTTCAACATAAAAATATCAGTCACTACAAAAAAGAATGCTTCATACGTTTATGATTAACAACTACTCTCTCCGTTCTTTATAAATAGTTGGACTATAATTATGTCATTTCATAAAATTAATGTATAAATTATTCTTCCTATTATATGTTTGACAGAGTAGTTAATTAGTCTTGAAAATATATACCTTGACTAACCTAGAAAAACTAATAAGTAATTAATATTCATTGGAGTACTTCATACATTGATTAATTAGCCTCTTCATTCACTATTCTATAAAACCTGATTTTGAAAATAAACTCAAAAATTTAAATAGTCATCCAAATGCATTTTAATTTTCGAAATCTAGAATATTCATTTTTTATTGAAAAGTTGACATAACAAAACATTAAATAACGGTACAAGGGTAAAGTTACTTAATTTCTTAATGCAAGTGCAATTTAAAAAGGTGACATATAAAAAAACAGAGACAATATTATATATCTATATTCAATATTGCACTAATATTATATCATTATTTTTTTTCATTATAAATTGTAAACCCACTTTAAAAATGTAGTCATATTTTATAGAGTAACTTTCACAGATAGCAAATACAAAAATTATATTTGTATGTTATACCTATAGTTTGCATAATTGTGCTCCATAGCGAACATAAATATGTATGTTTTGTCATACATACACAAATGAAAGCTATGGCTATTCGCTATACATATATGCAAAAGAAGCAATTGTATAATCTGTTTCGGCTTATATATACAAAATAAATCAATTGTATAATATGTTTTGAATAAAGCGAGAAAGAAAGAAAGAAAGACAAAAGAAAATTGGGTGGGAAAGATCGTATTTCTATAAAGTGAGAGAGGAGAGTGAGAGTGGCGAGCGAGATCTGGAGAATGGAGAGCGAAATGTGGGAGAGGAGAGACAGGGAAACAAAAGTATATGTATATGTACAATTTTCTCTCGCTTTATACAAATACAAACACATATTATACATGGTTTTTGTACAAAAGCGAGACTAGTAGCGGCCAACTCGAGAGTGGTGAGCGAAATTCCACCATGAGACGAAAATAACAACGGTTTGTTGTGGGATACAATTAAATCAAACTATGTTTATAACATTTAATTTGAATTAATAGTTTGCTATTATACACAATTTTCCCTATTTTTTATATGGCTTAACTATAAGTTACTTTATCTATATCAGTTTTTAGGAGATTGAATGAATTAGAAAATTTATTTTGGTAGAAAAGGATGTATATTATATATTAGAGAAAAGACATAAAGTCACCACTAAAGTTGTTCCGAATTTTCAAAAAGACACTTTAACTTTGCGGGTGTGCTATTACCCCACGAAACTATCTAAATCCACAATAAATATACCTTTTTGACTCATTTTAACACCACTGGTGTTGTCACGAAATTTGGGTGTGTGAAGGACTGTCCATGTAGCTTCAGACCAGCGTAATATTGCAATGTGGCACTCCCAATTTGACTTATTTTGAAAAAAAATACAAAAACCTATGTATTAATTTTTTAAAGCTTTATTAGGAATAATTTTTAATTTTCAAAAAAAAATTCGCATCTTCCCTACCATCATTAACTTACTCATGTTTCTTGGGCATCTATGTCTTCCTTCATTTTTTTTCTAAACTAATGTATTGTGTTCATTCTTATTCTTTTTTATTTTGAAAAACAAATTAGTTTAGTGATTTTATTCTTCCTACAAATCAAGTTTGAAATTTGGGAATAGTGAAACTATGAAAAACTCGTTTGGGAGTAAGAAGTTGGAGAAGAAGGTGATTTAAATGTTAGATTTTGACTTGATGATATCCTGAATGTTAGGACCGTAAATAAGCAGGTATAACGCGGAATCTAGCAATGCAAACCTCGAAAGACCACGAGTAAGAGACAACGAGAAATATACCAAAAGACACAAAGATTTAACGTGGTTCGGTCAATCGACCTACCACAAAGGATATGAGCAATCCACTATAAATATGAGAGTACAAAATACAGAGGGAAACAACCTCAACCAATTCACTCAGAATACATGGGAGGTTCACACAAGTGATAACGTATCGAGCTTGTGACCCATAAATTCTTCCCCTAATCAAAACTCTCAAAGCCTTTAAGACTACATTGTGAATGCTGATTAAGTTAGAAGGAACATTCCTCTATTTATAGAGTCCTAAACTTTTTCCTACAAGAAAAGGATTAGTCAATCTTAAACCTTCCCCTTAAAGGAAAACCTATTTATGGTAAGAAATTTAGAGCAAATAAAACCCAACAAATCTCCCCCTTGGCCTGAATTTCTGACAAAATAAATTTGTCCACCTTCTTTACTTAATCTTCAACAAGTTGGTTCTCCTCTCCATAATCTCCTTTGCAAAATATGTGTCTCAACACAGAGAACCTCTCTGAAACAATTTCTCCAACAGAATCTTCATTATTGTCAAAAAGGTTGCGGCTAGAACTACACCCGTCAAGATGAACACCTCGTTCTAACTCTGGTTCAATCATCGATTATCGAACCACTAAACCTGACTCCATCATTGAATCTGGCTCTAATACCACTTGTTTTGTAATCTCTAGAACCTTCTGCTCTCTGTCCTTGTACAGGACAGACTCATCAAATGTCACGTCACAATGTCTCAGGATCTTTCTGTTCTTGTCATCCCAAAACCTGTAACCAAACAAATCAGAACCATAGCCTATGAAGTAACAGTTCACCCAGCCTTGGCATCAAGCTTGTCTCTCTTTTCTGGATCAACATGAAAATAAGCAGTGCAACAAAAAGTCCTCAAGTGTGAGTACTTGAGTTCTTTTCCTGTCCACACCTCCTCTGGAATCTTGAACCCTAAAGGAACTGATGGTCCCCTGTTGATCAAGTATGCAACTGTTCTCACAGCATCCGCCCAAAGTGTTTTGGGCAGGCCACAGTGTATCCTCATACTCCTTGCACGCTCATTCAATGTTCTGTTCATCCTCTCAGCAATTCCATTCTGCCTTGCCTTTCCAGGAACTGTTCTCATCAATCTGATTCCCTCAGCTGCACATAATGCCTTGAACTCTGATTTGTCATACTCTCCTCCATTGTAGACCTTAGGCATTTGACTTTCAAACTGGTCTGATTCTCAACTTCAGCTTTCCACTTCTTGAAAGTTGCAAACACATCTGACTTATGCTTCAAGAAGTAAACCCATACCTTCCTGCTGAAATCATCAATGAAGGTAACATAGAATCTGGATCCTCCAAGTGATGATACTGGAGATGGTCCCCAAACATCTGTATGGACCATTTCCAACCGCACTTTCTTTGGCTCTCTAGGAGTCTTTGTGAAGCTTACTCTTTTCTGTTTGCCCATAACACAGCTCTCGCAAAGACCCATATCAACAGACTTCAGACCCTCTAATGCTCCTTTTGCAACCAGCATCTTCATTCCTTTAGTACTCATGTGTCCAAGTCTGTTGTGCCACAGACATGAACCGGAAGCACCTTCAGCAACAGCG
>NC_028639.1:14803485-14841759 GCF_001406875.1 Solanum pennellii
TGAATGGTAAGATGCACCAGAATCCAAAATCCATGATTCATCTACTGAAGCTGAGTATGTGGCAATAGCTGAAGCTGGGAAAGAGATGATATGGCTGGCAGATTATCTTGAGGAATTGGGCAAGAAGCAGAGCGAGAAGATTCTTTACTCAGATAGCCAGAGTGCCATACAGTTGGTGAAAAATCCAGTCTATCATTCGAAGACAAAGCACATCAGAAGGCGATACCATTTCACTCGCAGGGCAGTGGAGGATGGTGATATGTGCTTGGAGAAGATAGAGGGTGCAAAGAACCCGGCAGACATGTTGACGAAATGTGTTGATGTTGGGAAACTGAGGTTATGTAAAACCTCGGTTGGTCTTCTGTAGTTTTTGCTATAGATGTTGCGGTGCGGTAAAGATGTTGATGATGAAGAGATTTTTTTTGAAAATGTATTTTTTGGATGACTGAGTCAGTCTCCAAGTGGGAGAATTGTTAGGTAGTGGAGCCTGATACCACTTGTTAGGACCGTAATTAAGCAGGTATAACGCGGAAGCTAGCAATGCAAACCTCGAAAGACCACGAGTAAGAAGACAACGAGAAATATACCAAAAGACACAAAGATTTAACGTGGTTCGGTCAATCGACCTACGTCCACAAAGGAGATGAGCAATACACTATAAATATGAGAGTACAAAATACAGAGGGAAACAACCTCAACCAATTCACTCAGAATACATGGGAGGTTCACACAAGTGATAACGTATCAAGCTTGTGACCCATAAATTCTTCCCCTAATCAAAACTATCAAAGCCTTTAAGACTACATTGTGAATGCTGATTAAGTTAGAAGGAACATTCATCTATTTATAGAGTCCTAAACCTTTTCCTACAAGAAAAGGATTAGTCAATCTAAAACCTTCCCCTTAAAGGAAAACCTATTTATGGTAAGAAATTTAGGGCAAATAAAACCCAACACTGAATATTTAAATTTTGATTATTTGACGATATTTATTTTCATAAATAACTTAATTGGTAGTAATTTTACAAATAATTAATAATGTTGCTGGAAATTTCCATCCCACAACAGTGGGTTTGGCGACTGTTCTTATGGAAGAAGGAACGGTAGAAGCTACAGGATTGAGGCAAGAAAAAAGAGAACCAGAAAAAAAAGATAAGAAAAAGGAAAAAGGAAAAGAAAATCAAAGAAGTTAAATAAAAATTAGTTTTAACACGTGTCAAGTGATTATTAGTGCGTGACTTACAAATATTTTTGTATAAGCACTATTGGCTGAAAATGGGGTATACATACTATTGTGAAATTGTTCAATGGGGTAATAGGACACTCGCAAAGTTAAGGTGTCTTTTTAAAAATTTGAAACAACTTTGATGGTGATTTTATGTCTTTTCTCCAAATATTATATATAGTTAGAACAGTACATGATCACTGATTGTACTAGTGATTATAGATAAGTTCCTGAAACGAGCTAACTTATTACAAGAGGACCTAAGTAGTTGTTTACTGGCTAGAACACCTTCTTTGTCTGCTTTGAGGTAATCATCCACAGCTTCAGGAGGAGTTAATAGAACATTTGATTGAGGGGTAGATGTTAGATGAGAACCTATCTTACAAAAAAAAATCTGCTACTTGATTTCCTTGTTGAAAGTTATGGAGGACCACTGGATTTCCTAACTTCCTCAACATTAACCTGCAAGACATGATAAGAAGAGAGTAAAGTGAGCTGGGTTATTCTAAATATTCAAGGAGATCAGTAGAGTCTGTTTCGACTTCTAAGGGCAAGCGATTATATACTTCTAAGGGAAAGGTTATGATGAAGGCGGGTTGAGTAGGTGACGGACTGAACTGGTAGAGAAAACACCAGAAGTGGTGTACAACCAATAGGGGATATTATCTACTCCAACCAAATTGTTGAGGCTTATTTTGGAGGCCTCAGCGAGGTTGTCCGGAGGGATATCGAAGGAGAGTTTTGAGAAGTCCCAGGTTGAGTTATTCCAAAGAGTAGAAAGCTTGAGATGCTCTTCGCCTTTCTTGAGGAGACAGTGAAGAATATTTCTAAGGGGAGGATTTCTATCAATCCAACGATGATGCCAAAAGTTAATGGATTGACCCAATTTAGGAGACCAAGCTACACTACTAGATCAGAGATCCTTTACATGGAGAATGTTCTTCCACATGAAGGATTGGGAAGTGGCAGAAATTTTAAGATTGTATCTATGGGTAAGGGTTTTGAGAGGAGGGTTTTATTCTTACTTGTTGCACATTGCAGGCCCAAGCCACCGTTATCTTTGATAGTAGTGGTTTTTCCCACGCAACATAATGAAGTTTATGTTTATGTCTAGTGGTTCCCCAAATGAAATCCCTCTGAATTTTGTCTATGGTGTTGCAGATTTTTTTGGGGAGTAGAAAATATTACATAGAATACGCTAGAACAGCGTCAAGGGTAGTTTTTGCAAGGGTGACGTGACCAGCAAGGGTCATGAAATTTGTTTTCCAACTAGCGAGTTTTTTTCTCATATTATCGATGATGTGTTGGAAGTCCTTCGTCTTAGGCTTGTGGTTGAGATAGGGAAGCCAGGGTGATTCCCAACTAGAGATTAGGGTAGTATACCTAGGAGATGTTGGGCAAGGTCTTTAGAGTAAGTGTCACAGTAAGGAGAGAAAAGATCCATTGATTTTGTGCTATTGATTTTTTGGCTAGAAAGCGTACAAAAATCATACATACATTTGGAAATTGTTTGAATGGATTTAGCGGTTCCTTTAGTGATGAGGGTTAGGTCATCGGCAAAGAATAGGTGGGAGAAGAGGGGTCCATGTGTAGAGAGTTGGATAGTGTCTCATCGGAGAAAATCCACCTGATGATGGATAGGCGGAGAGGAGTTCCATACACATGGTAAATATATAGGGAGACATGGGGTCTCCTTGCCTTATCCCTCTGGAGGGAGAGAAGAAGGGTGTTCGGTTACCGTTAGCCATGACAGCGATGCTAGAGGTTGTAATACCATTTATGATGACTTTGCTAATCTTTGGAGGGAATTTAAAATGGATCAAAGCTCGGTAAATGAAAGACCATTCCAGCTGGTCAAAACCTTTTTCGAGGTCGATTTTGAGCATTATCACACATTTTTTTACTTTTAGTCTGGTTAAGCTTGTTGAGAAGCTCTTGGACTAGTATGGCATTATCACAGGAGCTCCGACCTTGATTTCTTCTACGACGATTTACTACGGAAAGATGAAAATATTTGGTATTGGCGTCTCCATTCTTAAGCCAGTTAATGTGAGACCTAAGTTTCCAGCAGTCCTCT
Organism: Solanum pennellii; assembly: GCF_001406875.1. Classification (NCBI taxonomy): domain Eukaryota; kingdom Viridiplantae; phylum Streptophyta; class Magnoliopsida; order Solanales; family Solanaceae; genus Solanum; species Solanum pennellii. The sequence goes on from NC_028639.1 coordinate 14,806,787, forward strand.
TTAAGTTTGAGAATATCATTGTAGTCCTTCCTAAGGTTAGAGTCCCGATCTTGTAGGAAGGGGCTATAGGGAAAAGAGTTGGAGCTTTGTATACCTTCTAGGCGAGCAAGGACTCTCTTTTTTCTTTTAAAAGTATCTCCAAAGTTCAATTTGCTCTATTCAGTAGCATTACTGTATTGAAATTTGAAATTTTCATTAAAAAGATAAAAAAAAATCAAGGAAAAAATTATCGCATGTCTATAAATTATTCAAATTTTAAGATATATCATTAATTCATATTTGTATTAAAAGTTCATTAAAAGATTATCTGACTATTCTAATTTGTTAGAGTTTTGCTTTTACATATATTTTCATCAAAGTGCTCTGAATAAATAGAAAAGTAATTGGATTAAAAATATTTAATCATATTCCTATCAAAACAGGCGTTCTACAATTTATTTTTATTTTTTAAAAAAATCAATGGCAATTTTTTATGAACCACATGCAAAGTGACATGTAAATGTTATTTACGTGATATATCGGATAAATGTTGTCTTACGCAATGTATTAGTAGGATACATTACTTTATGCAATGTGTCTATCAAATATATAACTTAAGGTGATGTGTTGGGATGTACGCTATTTATCGAAATGTTGAGTGATATATATTCAAAATCAAGACGCTATGTATCAGGGTGTTTAGGGATGTATCTAAAATCGGTACACGATGTATCGCGACATTTCGAGATATATCCGGATTCCATTAATTTTCATAATATGTAAAAGAGTGGAGTTGGAATATAATTAGTTCTTAACACTATGAGATATGTATAAAATCTAGTAATTGATGTTATACCACATTTTAGCTCGCGTCAAATAGTATACGACATATTAATGATTCTGAAATAATTAACTTAAGAGTCTCGACCTAATTATTTTTTAAAGGCTAATCAGGACATGTATTTTCCTAAGTGACGTTGTATTAATTTAAAGTTAAGGTCTGCTTTATCTTATGGAATTCTAGGTAAGGGTTATAATTTATCCTAAAGGGAAGGGGTAAGGATGGGGTAAGGCATCCTTTAAGATCCGTTAAAAACAATTCTACTAATTTTTATAATTTGAAAAGAGTGGGGTTGGGATGTTATTAGTTCTTAACACTATGCGATTTGTGTAAAATCTACTAATTGATGTCATACCACATTTTATCTCTCGTCAAATAGTATACGACATATTAATGATTCCTAAACAATTAACTTAAGAAGTCGCAGCCTAATTATTTTTTGAAGGCTAATTAGGACACCTATTTTGCTAAGTGATGCTCAATTACTTTTAAATTAAAGTCTGCTTAACCTTATGCAATTCTAGGTAAAGGTTCTAATTTATCCTAAAGGGAAGAGGTAAGGATGGGGTAAGGCATTCTTTTAGATCTGTTAAAAACGGTTTCAAGTCAGTTAAAACTTGAATTTCTTTTTACGAGTCAAACAACTTGAGGAAATGCATGTAACTAGTTGAGTCTTGATTTTGAAATACATATTTTAAGGAAAATCTGTTCACAAAATTAGTTTATAAAAATTACTTGAAGCTCAAGACGTCAAATCTTATATATGAAATTTTAGTTTTATCAAAAGTACTATTCAAATATTGAAACAAATCTTGTTTTTGGCAATTAATTGTTACCGTTTATTAATCACCAAGTAAGCAAATATAGATCTAGAGCATATGCCTTTAAATGTTCATAAAATGCAAAAACCTATCTACCTCCTCACTAACGCTACATTAAAAATACGTTTTAGCGGCAATTAATTAACAATTGTCGCTAAATATGTACTTTAGCGGCAATTAACACTCTTTGTATATGCCCATAAAGGCTTTAGCAACATATGATCTAATGACCCTTAACTAATGCCGGTAAAGACTTTAAACACTCTTTATTAATGTGTCTATTTATTGCCGCTCAAAGTTATTTTTGTTGAAGTAAGATACATTCACACTAGCAAGCATATCAAAGAGTTTCTTATGATCTCTGTAGTTTTAATGCTATGCACCAACTTCTCCTTTCCTGTGCTCCTATTGTTGAAAACTCTGTTGTTTCATCAACCCAGAGTTCATAATCACATCTGCAAAAGCTGCCCTTAGTAGCCTTCAGAACCCAGCTCATATCCAGGTCCCAACTCAAGATACTTATTTTCCATTTCATCCAACTTAATATCGCTGTCCATGTTCCATGAGAGTACGCACACTCAAACAATATGTGTTGTAACGTTTCAGGACATTCATCACATAGTGCACATGTGGCAGCGATATTCATACCCCGCTGTTGTAATATGTCCTCTTTGATCCAAGGTATGTTTGTAAGCTTACCTCATAGTTGTTTGTAGGCGATACTAATCTGGAATCTTCCTTCCCCAATTACTTTAGGTTGTACTTCCAACTTTTGCCAGTGTTTCCGCATATTGAATATCTTCCTCACCGTCCACGTGGCTTGCTTTGGGGCCTCCATAGAAAGTCAGTTATTATGTTTTATATAGTATGTATGCACCCATGTAATCCACAACTTATCCTTCCTTTGACTCAATGCCCATAGTAATTTGCACAAGGGTGCTTGATTCCACAGCTTTAGATTTATCATGTTCACTCCACCTGCTCCTTTAGGCATATAGACTTTATCCAATGCAATCAAAGCCCTCCAAGTGATCTTTATTTCTCCCGATCACAGATAGCTCATGCATACTGCCTCAATAAGCTTAATAACCTTTTGGGGGAGTAAGAAGATTTGGGTCCAGTATGCTTGTATACCTACGACCACAATCCTGATCATTTGGAGTCTACCTGCATTGCCATGCATCCAACATGTAATATTTGCATTTATCTTATCCACTAGTGGCTTGCACTAGTCTACTCATAGTTGATATAACGTGAGTTTACAGTATTTTTAATACATTTCACTTAATAGTTGTGTGTCTCTAGGACCATTTTGTATTGGAATTTATGTGTATTGTTTTGTATTTGCAGGAAATAGGCTTGGACGAGGTCGAGAGAGACAATTGAAAATCTGCAGAAGCGTCCACCCACGAAAATGACCTATGGAGCATAGGTCCAGTCACGCTCCGTTGATGGGTTGGCGTGGGATGACACTCGGGGAAATTTAACCAAGTGTGGAACTACGGAAGGGAGTAACAGACCGTAGGTCAACCCATGGGCCGTCCTACACAACGTTTATTGATTTAGAGATTTTGAGTTCCAGTACCTGAGGAAAAGTTCTAAGTGAGGAGTCACTGAAGGGGACCCACGGACCGTTGCGTTTGAAAGTTGTAGGTTTCAACTTCTGAGAAAAATTCCAAGTCTTGAGATATGGAAGGGACCTACGAAGCATAGGTCAATCCATGGTGCGTAGGTCAGTCTCGTCGATCGAAGTTGCATCCAATAGTCTATTTCATTATTTTATTTCCTTTTTATTCAGGAAAAGTTTTTCTATAAATAGGGTATGTAAACCTCGTTTTAGGGGTTAGACATTATTGGTTTACTTCTAGTTTTTGGTATCTCTTGTGGAATTAACCTTGCAACTTTAGCATTTTGGTTTCCCAAGTTTGTTTTACAAGATTTTTACTTTGCAATTTGATTCGAGATTTCGGTTTTCTTCTACTCAATAAGTAAGTTCAAGAATTTTTCTTCTACAAATTTGAATTGGGTTCTTGCAAGTATGATTAACAAAATTCAAAACTAGGGTTGTGGGAACCATGAACGAATAATAACGTATGAATAATAATTAAGTCTTGAGTAGTGTTGATGCACGTATTGGTAATTCTTTCGTTTAGAACTAACCTTGTTTCTACTGTCGGACCAAGGAGGTAGTTAATAAGCAAATAATTATCAACAAAGATTTAGTGTGGTACTATCTAATAGTCTAATGTCAGTTGGTACGAGTGTGAAAACTAAGTCATACATTGATGTGATGTCTAATCTCAGGTAAAAATAACGGTTAGTAAATTATAAATGTGTAGCCAAACCAAGGTGCGGGGTGAAATTCTCTATTTGGCGGACCAATCACTTAGGGATACGTAACTTACAACTTTGCATGTGATCCACTAGCAAAGGATTACTATTATTAGGATTACCACGTTATGAGCTCAAGAAGAACACATAGGCCCTAGTTTCTCTCTCTTATTGATCAAAACAAAATTTGAATCTTGCTCATGTATTACTTAACAATCAATACGTTATTTGTTACACAGAAACTCCCCTCCCCCTTTAACCTTCGTGTCTCAGAAATAAGTTGTCTAAAAAAATATAATCGTAAGTAAAGGTTAAGTCTAAACCATATTTCTCGTGGGACTGACCTTAACCTACAAGTTGGGTTCTTTAAATGATAACGGTCGCTTATACTTCTTTAGGGATGTATAATTTGAGTGTATCAAATTTTGGGGCGCTGTCGTCGGGGAATAAGGCTTTTAGATTACGTTTAACTACATTATTTAACTTTTGTCATTTATTTCCTAATTTTAGGTTTATTTTTGTTTTTTTTCTACATGTTTCTAGTCTAGTGTATGTCAAGTACACGGAGTCGAGACAAACGAATGACCCAATATGATCCAGAGTTAAAAAATTTTTGAGAAGGATGAGTAATCAAGGGGTCAAAGTTAACCCAATCAGTGGGAATCTAGGTGATAATGTTAAGTTGCAGCCTCATGGGGTTATTAATGAGAATGTACAGGTTCATAGCGATAACTTACTTAAAGATGCATTGAGGTTGCAAAATCCGCTAGAACCAAGGCTGCAATATAACTATATGGTCAAGTTAAATGTTGTTGAATTTGAAGGGCCCATTGTTCTCCCTACACTACCTCCAGGGCACACATTTTGTGGTGACTAGCAGTCTGATGCAGATGCTTACAACGAGGGTTTTGTTTGGTGGAATTACTTCGGAAAATTTGCATGGGCATATGGACAAGTTGAGGAGCGTTTGTAAGAGTTGTGTAAGGCGACCAGAGTTGAATATGGATGTCATACGGTTGAGAGTATTACCTCTATCATTGATTGGAGATGATGCGATCTGGTTTTCGGAGCTACTATTCAACTCAATTCATACATGGGATCAATTGCACAAGATATTCATTGCCAAAAACTTCCTGTTGTTTAAGAATTTGAACAACAAGGATAAACTTAATAACTTCGTGGAACTACCAGGAGAGTGTGTCAGTAGTTCATGGGATGGGTTCACTTCATTCATAAGATGTGTTCTTAATCATCGTATTGATGATGAGCCACTAAAGGAGTACCTCTATAGAGGCCAAGATGACAACGGTAAAGTTGTGCTTGATACTAGGTTGTAGGATCAAATGGAGAGTGCACTTTTGAGGAGATCGCGGAGAAATTGGAGATGATTTCCCAAAATAATAATGCATAGAGTACTCGAAAGTCAAAAATAGGAAGAATCATTTTTGCAGTTCAATCTGCACCTAGTCAATCTACTGGTGATATTCATGAGAAAATGGCTCAGATAAGGACAAAACTTGGGTTGGTATCGAAGCATGTAAGCGGAGGTGCCGAAAAGGTAAATGATGTGAATTATTTTTCTAGGAATCCACCATCACAGGTTGAGGAATGTTATTATGAAGAGGATGTGTATTTGGTGAATGATCAGACAGGGGGGTTTCCGAGCCAACGCCCAAGGTTCCAACTCGGGTAATTGGCTCCAAGGGAAGGAATACCAAGGTTAGAACTATGGCTACTACAATATGTCCTAGATAGGAACTATAACCGGAACTATGGCAACAAGAATGATAGGAGCGGGCCTTATGTTCCCGCACAAAATCGAGAATTTGGCAATAATGAAGTTGGGGGTAGTATGTCAAGGATTTATGATATGATGCAGAAAATGATGAAGAGGTTTGATTTAACTGATGAGAATGTGAAGGAGATTCGAAACGACTTGTCTGGAATTGATCAAAAAGTGGATGCCCATGCAGTGTTGAACAAGCAACTTGAGTAGCAGATGAATCAGTTTGCCACTACAGTCAACCCAATTCAACTTGGCACACTACCGACCAATAGTATCAAAAATCCAAAGAATGATGGGCATTGTATGACAGTCACTACTCGAGGGGTAAGCTGACCATTTATCAACCTATGTCGTTCGAGGTTGAAATTGTAGTTGCAAATATGATGATGACACTAAGGTTACTAGAGAGTACAAATATGCTACTGAGAAGGAAGTGAAGATTACCCAAAAAAATTTCCTCATGCCTAGACCTCCACCTCCATTCATACAGAGGTTCGTATAGAAGAATGAAGAAGGGAAATACTGCAGGTTTATTACTATGTTGAAACAACTTTCCATCAAAGTTCCGTTGATTGAAGCTTTGGAGAAAATGTCTGGTATGCAAAATTCATGAAATATTTGGTGACTAAGAAGAGGGTAGTAAGTTTTGAAAATGATGATAGGTTGCAGCATTGTAGTGCTATTGCTACTCAGTCGCTTGGGCAGAAGAAAGAAGATTCTGGTGCTTTTACGATTCCATGTACCATTGGGTTATTGCATCTTGCGAAGGCTTTATGTGATTTGGGTGTTAGTATTAATGAGGTACAATTGTCTATTTACAAAAAGTTGGTTTTAGGGGCTCCAAAACCGACTGCGATGCAATTACTCATGGCCGATAGAATTGTGAATAGGCTCATTAATGTTCTCCAAGATGTACTTGTGAATATGGATTCGTTTATTTTTTTTCGGCTGATTTTGTTATACTAGATTGTGAGGTTGATTTTGAGGTTCCCATCATCTTAGGAGACCATTCCTTGCTACTAGGCACGCCTTTGTCGATATGGAGAAGAGGCAGATGAAGTTCCAATTAAATAGTGAAAAGGTAACTTTTAATTTCTTTAAATCTGAGAAGCAACAAAGCGATCTCAAATCAGTGTGTGTGGTGAATCATAATGTGAAGCGAGGCCTTGATGTGTCTATTGAAGAGAGGTTGGTTGTTGATGCATTGGCAGTGGTAATGATGAATTTTGAGGGTGATAGTATTAAGGACTATGATGAATTGATCGCTACACTTGATAGGTTCAAATTTCGTTCCAAACCAAAGAAATTAAAGCTAGATATCAAGAATCGCGACTCTCTACTCATAAAACCGTCGTTGAAGAGGCTCCGAAATCGGAGCTTAAGGCTCTACCATCTCATTTGAGATATGTAGTATTGGGGAGATGTGGTACTTTACCGAGCATCATTGTGGTATATTAGAGTGAGGTGCAAGTTGAGGCATTGATTATGTGTTGAAAAGGTTTAAGAGGACAATTCAGTGGACTATTGCGGACATTACTGGGATCCCTCCTGGCATTTGATCTCATATAATCCAAACAATGCCGGATCACAAGCCTAGTATCGAGCACCAAAGAAGACTAAATCAGGCTATGCAAGAGGTAGTGAAAAAGGAAATCATCAAGTGGTTGGATGCTGGAGTTATTTATCCCTTTGCAAATAGTAGTTAGGTGTGTCATGTTCAGTGTGTGCCCAAGAAAGGTAGGATTATTGTGGTTATGGGGTCTGTTCAGGTTTTACTTAAACTTACGCATAAGTGTTCCTTCTGGTCTTATAGAGATCTAATGAGTTTGAGACTTTACTCATTTGAGGCTTTTTAGTTCAAGAATTGGTATACTCAATGCCTCCATAAATTAATGTCTAATGATACATTGTCTTTTGTATTTATGAAGTCTTATGGACAAGTCAATGATGAATTCATACAACAAAAGGCTAAAAACATGGAAAACACCAAAAGGCACTTGGCGACTCATCGAATGTACTAGACCTCGCAAAAATGGACAGAGTCCTTGACTCAAATTTTCAAGATAGGTTGATGAGAAAAAGGTTTAAATGGTGAATCTGTGAACTCAATCGACGGACTAACAAATACTCGCCAAAATTGACATTGCGTATAAGCCAAGTTGAAGGCCAAAAAGGCGGAACTAACAAATACTCGCCAAAAGTCTACTTGCCGAATATTACCGGCGTACTCTATTGAGCTCACCAGTTGTGGTTCAAAAATCTGATTTATTTTTATTTCCATAGATTTAATCGGGTTACCATGTGTTTAATTTATGAATTAAGATTGTGAACTTATTCTAGTTTTACATCTTTGTATATTTCTTGAGATAGAATATATGAATTGCTTAACTGCATTAATACTTGCATATTAATTGTAAATTCATTATTTGCTTGAGAAAGGAACTTGGGGTTTCATCTCTAATTGCAAATCTTGCTCGAGATAAAAGATTAATGTCAAGGTATTAGGTCGCTTAATTCATAATACATGAGAGTGTCCGAGAGAAATTCTTGTGATGAGCATATTATTATTGAGAAATATAATATTTTCTTGCTATTAATCCAGCCTATACACGGGTAATTAAGGTTATTGAGCAATCGCATTGACCCACTTTTGAAATCGATAACCACTTCTGCACACTCATAGATTTTCACTTTGATTTCTTGTCAATTGCTTGTTTTTAATCTAATTGATCGAAATATGTTATTTAACCATCTTAATTTGAACATTGGAAATATTTCTGTTCTCGTACTATCTACTTGTAATGAATTGGGACACAATTTGACTTCATAATGGAATTCTTTCATATGCCACTCTCAATGTCATAGGAAGTACGGAAGCTATTCAGTTACCCCCAGCTGAGGAGACAGTTATATATCATGTTACTGAAACCATGTGCCAACTACTTCAAATGAAGGGACTGTATGAAGTCCATTCACACCGCTTCTTTTTCTTTTTTCTCTAATAAAGGAAGCTTCAAAATGGTTGGATTAACTACCAAGGTACTTGATCACTACTTGGGATAAGTTAATTGAGTTGTTTGAGAGAGTCTTTCCGCCTTCAAGGATGGTGAAGCGTTGAGACAGCATCCAAAATCTTTTTTACTACATAGCAAGGTCATTATATTTTATCCTACAAGTAATTTTTTTTTAAAAAAAATCTTCTAGTAGCACTTGTGTTGCAACAGTGTTAAACTATGCATGTTCATCCTGCAAATAAAAGATAAACATAATTATATTAATAGTAAGTTATAAAGTACTCATATATAAATTTAATAAGTAGAAGAAATCACATAATTAATGATACACAACTAAGTATGCCCCAACTAACTTTGATCCTTGGGTAAATGTTCTTATTTCATTTGCACTAAAGAAAAATCATAATGATAATATCTTTAGGAGAAAAAACATCTGGTGTTCACATACTTCCAGTGTGAGTTGCTAGAATTTTATTACTTAAATATTAATAACCTTTGAAAGAAGTCAATGAAGTAATTGCAAAGCTTACAAGTTCCTGATAGGACAAATGTGTGATAGGTATTTCTAGAACCAAGTTCAGCTATGTGAATTTAATTTTTCAAGTCATTGTGCAGAATAATACAAGGAGATGAGTATTATCATAATGAAACGATTTCAGAGCATGCATTGAAGAAATATTTACCTTATAAATTGGACTCCATAATGTTTTTTGGTTCCTTCGAAGTTCAAACTTCAAAGGAACTTGAAAGAAAAGTAGTAAAATTTTCTTATTGCACAATACAATTTAAGTGGTGTTACTGATGGTATAAGTTACTAAATGATGAGAGATGCTCTTATTTCTATTTTAAAACAATAAAAATCTATATGAGCGATTTGAAGTGGTTCATTTGAATTTGAAGAATAACTACAAAACAAAAATCCTCACCTTTCATATTCGAGTCCTTAGTAAAATATCAAAAAATATTGATCGACCCACCCCAATAGACATAGAAAAAAGGAATTACAACTTTATTCAATAATCCAAATCTTAATATCTCCATCGCATCTTTGTTACATTGAGGAAACTCTATCACAAGACTAAATACATACATTGCTACACTCTGTCGTTTCTGCAGAACCCTCTAAAGTAATCAATGTCGTAGAGTATAATCATATTCTTTAAAAAAATCAACCTTTTTACATTGATACTCAAGCTAATAGTTTTTGTAAATAAATATTTGATTTCTTGTATGAATTCACAAATAACAATTAAGTCAATGTTTTTCTCCAACGACAGAGCATTTCACTTGCGGAAGTGAAGATAAATCTCACCGCTCTTATAAGTAGTAGAAACATAATAATTGTTAGTTCACAATGAAGAAATACTTTTGACATGATAAAGTATTTATCTTATTAGTTGAGGTCAACTCACTAACAATTTCTCATATGATTATTCTCGTGAATCCAACGCAGCCATTTCATGGAGACTGTAACATTCCACAAAAAAATTGAGGTAAGACTTGAACTGTTCTTCGTACTGAGTGAGGTTTTAGCTAGATATTAAAAGTTTCTTGAGTGTTAAGGTCACTAGATATAGCACTTTGAGTTCAAAAAAGAACTAAATTGAAATAGCAAAAATCTAAAATATTGCAAGTTATGCTTAAATTATGAGTTTTTGTTCAACTTTATATTGCCATAACTCCAAGTACTTGATGATCTAGGTGGGCAAAAATAGAGAAAATAAAAGGTTTTTGAATTATCTTTCCAAATCCATCGAGTTTTCTAAGTTTCGAGGTCGGATGACTGAGATATGTAATTTTAAAGTCAGGTTGTCCAAGCAAGAAATGTTACCCAAAATAGTACGGGGTATTTCAGTCTTTTCCTTACCCAATCAGATTTAATTTATTTTTAGTAAGGTTTTAAGGGTCTAATCATATTAGGTTATATTAGGTTCAATTTTATAATCCTAATGTATGCCTAGGAATTTAGTTGAGGGTTCAAGAAGAGATAAGAGGAAAGGATCAAGGTGTTCGTCGATGTTCTTGAGTTTTATTGAAGATTTTTGCCATGGGTTTGATCCGTAAGAGATATGTGAGCTTCTATAGTGTTGAGTTCATTCACCCACACGCTATACATGATTTTCATATATGAATTCGTCCATAAAGATATAAAGATTTAAGTTGTCCAAAAGTGTTCTTGAAGTTTCATTCTGAATCTTGTTTTGTTGGGGTTTTGATAATTTCTTGAGATTAAATTTAGTGATTTAAGTGATTTTTAAGTAAATTAGAGTGTACTTGTGTTCAGTAATCGAATTCAAGTGATTGAGGAAGAAACTGTTCGATTCTAGGCGAGTTAGGGTGAGAAAACGAGCAAAGAAGGTCGTCGGGTTTTCTGGGTGGTGCCTGGGGCTACGCGCCACCATCACGCCAAGGGTGAATGGCACGCCACGCCAGTAAATATGCGAATAATTATTCTCTGAAGTTTAGGGGTTGGTTCCCCACGGCACTCAGTGCGCTAGGGTCGCCTGCGCACACCCGTTCTTCATCGTTTGGTCTATTTGAGTTCTTTCAAAAGGTACCTTTACTCCCCTTTGATTCTAAACTAATTATAAACACCTACAAATTATTCATAACCTTGAATTGATAATTTAAATTCAAGGTAGAGTAAGAGTTAAGTCCTGAGAATTTATAAGAACTTTTCAGGAGAGTCCTTTTGAATCTTTTGAGGAGTTTTTCTATAATTTCTAACAACTTATTTCAAGAATCAAACATGTGAGCATGAGAGTGAGGAGAATTATTCATGAGTCTACGCTATTAACTAGATCCTTCATGTCATGAACCATAACTGTTGAATTTTTACTTCACATGCAAGAGATAATTAAGAGTAGAGTCCAAGAAAATGTTTGAGTTCAACTATGAATCCTTTGAGATCAACTATTGATTTGAGCTAAGTTTTGAGGAAGTAAGTATAATAATGAGAGAACTAGGATACATGAGTTCCATATTGTTATGTTGACCCTCGAGTCGAGTCGTTCATGTCCATAAATTCCTCATGAACTTCATAAATTGAGTACCTTTCAGAGTAGTATATTCGAGTTCTAAGTCTTGAGTCCTTGAGTTGAGCTTTCATGCCCATAATTCCGCATGAATGTTATGAGTTGAGAATTCTTGAAATGAGTAGTATCATTGAAGTTTTTGAGTTCTGAACTGTTGGGTTTTGAGTATCGAGTTCTTTGTATGGTTATTGAAAACCTTGAATTGAGTTGTTTACATCCATCAGTTGGCATGAACTCTATTTTGAAAAGTCTTTTACAACTTTTTTTAAACTTTTTTTAAGACTTGAGAACTTGAGTTGAGAAATAATAGAGCCGAGTTCATTTTCCTTAAATGATATATGGAAACTAAGAGTTCCCAAGAGTAAATGTTTTCACATTTAAAAGAGGATTAAATAGAGATTCCCTAAAGAGTTTTGAGCAGTTCAGTAACATCACTTTTTAGAGAAAGATTTTGAGTAATAATCTCAAACCAAATAAAGAGTTATGTTTTTAAACCAAGACATTAATTATTTATTAAGAAAACAATTTAAGAAGCAACAAAGGAATTGAGTCCCCATAAACTCAATCAATAAGCAAAATATTTATGCGGAATATACCCCTAAAAAACTGAACGTGGTGATAAAAAAATCTAACGTAATCAATAATGGGGATGGGAGTAGAGGTTGCAATTTTTTTTTTAAAAAAATCAAAGCAGTCTTTTTTAAAAAGAAATTGGGCTGGGGGAGGTGGTGGGGGTGGGAGTACATGGGTGGGGTTGTGGGGGTAGGGTGAGATTGTATGGGTTCGAGATATTAATAACTTAGTTTTGATTGAATATTTTTTGGCATTAAGAGATTAAAGTGGTTTACAATCATTTTACCCAAACCATGTTGGATCAAATCCATAGTTACCCATATTTTATATGGGTAGATTTGATTCTATCCATTTTAACTCAATCCATATTCAACCCATCCAAATCCGATTCAAACGACTCATTTGCCACCCTCGGCCTACCCTTCTTAACAAATCTCATGAATCCTTTCATAAGTGAAACCTTCGTTGAAAGTGATCACCAACTTGAAATGTCATGTCCCTTACATTGCAGTGTGCATGCTCTGCCTACTGTAGTCTGGATTACCCACACCATTAGCTCATCTTCCCTAACCAAGTCAACTCCTAATATTCTATATAACAACCTTAAGAAAAACCCAATTACAGTTTTATCAATTATTTCAATTTTGATAAATCATGGTGGAGAGTGCAATAGTGTTTTTTCTTAAATTCAAAACATTAAACATTGTTTATACACCTTTTTACTGAATGTTTGGGTTTATAAAAAAGTATAAATATCGTATAACATGTGTAAACATTGAATCACACATGCTCTCACACAAGACATAACACCAAGTCCTTTATAACCCAAAGTTTAGCCATCTGAATCTTATTCAATCTGCTCACTCTTAGTAATTTTTGGGTGGATCTGGATTAATTCAGCTCAATTTAACTTATCTATTTGATATACCTAGTATACATTCAGTCGATAAGTAGGAATAACCCTTGCATGTTCAGCTCTATACATAACTAAACCGAATTTCTCGGTCATGTCTAAATCATTTGGCTTCATACCATTTGGTAGCTCCCAATCAAAACAATGAACCAATTGTGCTAGCACAAGACGAACAGTTGTGAGTCCTAATTGTAATCCAGGACAACTTCTTCTTCCAGAGCCAAACGGTAAAAGTTGAAAATCATGTCCAAGAAGATCAATGTTGCTACCAATAAACCTTTCTGGTACAAACTTCTCGGGTTCAGACCAAACTTCTGGATCTCTTCCAATTGCCCAAGTATTTACTAGAAGTCTTGAACCTTTAGGTATATCAAATCCATCAATTGTAATCTTCAATGGATTCATGAGGAATCAAAAGTTGTCCGACGGGATGAAGCCTAAAACCTTCTTTTATGACCATTTCTAAATACTCGAATTTTTCCAAGTCTGATTCTTCTACCATTCTATTTATGCCAACAACTTGTTCCAACTCCTTTTGTAATTTTTTCATTATTTTTGGGTGCCTTATAAGTTCAGAGAAAATCCAATCAATTGATGTTGCTGAAGTATCCATTGAAGCCATTAGCATGTCCTGCATAGAGTTCTTTTTCAGTCATGCTAAATTAATACTAAAGTACATTATCAATTATTTTTACCCAAGTAGACTTAGGGGGGTTGTAACACAATTTTGTTACTAGACTCCTTGTTAGTTGTGAATGAAATTCTTTTTACACGTGAGTGAATATAAGTTAAACTCAACAACAAATAGACCATGGTGTAAATGGAGTTTTAAACTATCAAGATACCCAAAGCAAACAACAAATAACCCAAAAATATTTTTTTTTAAAATGGAATATGTGATCTTAAAATATGACAAATTATTTACTTTAACAAATTAAGATACCTTGCTAATTAATGCAAATCTTCTTATACCATCAACAAAATATTAGTTAAACTCAACTAAAATTAACTTTTAAGATATTACCATTAAAATAGCTTTGATATGGTGACGATCAAACTCGAACTCTGCTTTGCCAGAATTCATGATGTCCATCATAGTATCAACAATATCCTTGGTTGTTTTCTCCTTTTTGGATCTTGAATATGTTCATCAATAATTCTCTCCAAAAAGTCATCAGAAACTTTTGCCAATTCTTTTATACGACGAACAACTCCCTGCAAATCAAACACATCAATAAATGGAAAAACTCACCAATATTTGGTGTTGCTGTTATTATCATAATTTCTTGAATAACATCTTTAAAACCCCTTTTATCAAAGTCATCATCCATATATTTTTCCCCTAATATCATTAAACAAGCCATGTTGGCATTTAGTGTAGCAACTTTAGCACTAATATCAACTTCAACACCACTAGTAGCTGCCCGATTGATAAAAGTCACAAAATTTCTAACTTCTTTCTTTCTCATGGATTGAAATGAATTGATCTTGAGAGTACTAAGCAATTCTAACGTACACAATTTTCGCATATTTCTCCAATAAGGTCCATATTTTGCAAACGTCAAGTTTCTTTGATTGTATGCGGCAAATTGAGCAACTCTATTATTTGGTCGACTCGCAAAAATAAGATCATGTTTTTTCAAGAATTGTTCAGCAGCATGAGGAGATGAAGCAACAATTATAGGAACTAGACCAAATCTCATGCTCATTATGGGACCATATCTTTTGGCTATTTTACATAGATCTTGGTGGACATTTTTGTCAATCATATGGAGATTTCCTATAATTGGAAGCCCTTTTGGGCCTGGAGGGATTTTTTTCTTCTTTTTCATGAATTTATTATGTAATACTTGAAAAATTGTATAGCACTACAAGTAGTGCAAGAACTTGTAAGAAAATTGAAGCCATTGGATATTATTGTGTTTTCATTTTGCTTCATGACTCCCACATTATAAAGATGTTAACAGTTGGTTGGGGGTGAAGGAAATTCAATGAAAAAATTAATTGTTGGGGCAAAAGGACAAAGAAAGAAAAAAACAAAATTTAAAAGTGATAAATTCTTCTAGAAAATTCATGTGTTATAATTTGACTTTCATGGTCCAATATTCACTTTGAAATTTATTTGAGTCAAATTTGCTTTTAAACTTTTTTAACTTGTGGTGTATCAGTAAAGAAGAAAACGAATTATATGTTAAAATTCATATTTTTCATTGCCAATCGTCACTTTCAACATCAAAATATCAGTCACTACAAAAAAGAATACTTCATGCCTTTATGATTAACAACTACTCTCTTCGTTCTTTATAAATAGTTGGACTATAATTATGTCATTTCATAAAATTAATGTATAAATTATCATATTCTTCCTATTATATGTTTGACAGAGTAGTTAATTAGTCTTGAAAATATATACTTTGACTAACTTAGAAAAACTAATAAGTAATTAATATTCATTGGAGTACTTCATACATTGATTAATTAGCCTCTTCATTCACTATTCTATAAAACCTGATTTTGAAAATAAACTCAAAAATTTAAATAGTCATCCAAATGTATTTTAATTTTTGAAATCTAGAATATTCATTGTTTATTGAAAAGTTGACTTAATAAAACATTAAATAAGGGTAAAAGGGTAAAGTTAGTTCATTTCTTAATGCATGTGCAATTTAAAAAGGTGATATACAAAAAAAACGGAGACAATATTATATGTCTATATTCAATATTGCACTAATAATATATCATTATTTTTTCATATAAATTATAAACCCACTTTAAAAATGTAGTCATATTTTCTAGAGTAAATTTCACATATAGCAAATACAAAAATTATATGTGTATGTTATACCTATAGTTTGCATAATTGCGCTCCATAATTACCATAAATATGTATATTTCGCTATACATATACAAATGAAGCTATCGCTATTCGCTATACATATATGCAAAAGAAACAATTGTATAATCCTTTTCGGCATACATATACAAAATAAATCAATTGTATAATATGTTTTGTATAAAGCGAGAAAGAGAAAAAGACAAAAGAAACTGGGTAAGGAAAGATTGTATTTGTATAGAGTGAGAGAGGCGAGTGAGAGTGGCGAACGAGATCGGGAGTGTGCAGAGCGAAATGTGGGAGAGGAGAGACAGGAAACAAAAATGTATGTATATATACAATATTCCATTGCAAATCCGTTGCTATATTCTGAATTATTTTTTTTTTAATTTTGCAACAAAATGATTATTTCGCCGCAAATTCCGTCATTATATAGTGACGGAATATTGTTCGTCGCTAAACACTGTTTTTTTAGTAGTGAAAATTCATATGTTTTATTGCCAATCGTAACTTTCAACATTCAAATATCAGTCACTACAAAAAAATATTTCATGCTTTTATGATTAACAACCACTCTCTCTGTTCTTTATAAATAGTTGACCTATAATTATGTCATTTCATAAAATTAATGTATAAATTATCATATTCTTCCTATTATACGTTTGACAGAGTAGTTAATTAGACTTGAAAATATATACCTTGACCAACCTAGAAAACTAATAAGTAATTAATATTCATTGGAGTACTTCATACATTGATTAATTAGTCTCTCCGTTCACTATTCTATAAAACCTGATTTTGAAATAAACTCAAAATTTAAATAGTCATCCAAATGCATTTAAATTTTTGAAATGTAGAATATTCATTATTTATTGAAAAGTTGACTTAACAAAACATTAAATAAGGGTAGAAGGGTAAAGTTACTTAATTTCCTAATGCAAGTGCAATTCAAAAGGGTGACATTAAAAAAATGGAGACAATATAATATATCTATGTTAAATATTGCACTAATAATATTTCACTATTTTTTTCATTATAAATTATAAACCTACTTAAAAAATGTAGTCATATTTTCTGGAGTAACTTTCACATATAGGAAATACAAAAATTATATTTGTATGTTCTACCTATAGTTTGCATAATTACGCTCCATAGCGAACATAAATATGTATATTTCGCTATACATATACAAATGATAGCTATGACTATTTCGTTATACATATATACAAAAGAAGCAATTGTATAATATGTTTTGGCATACACATACAAAATAAATCAACTGTATGATTAATTTTGTATAAAGCGAGAAAGAGAGAAAGACAAAAGAAAACTTGGTAGGGAAAGATTGTATTTGTATAAAGTGAGAGTTGCGAGCGAGACCTGGAGGGTGGAGAGCGAGATGTGGGAGACTAGATACAAGGGAACAAAATTATATGTATACATGCAATTTTTTCTCACTTTATATAAACGCAAACACATATTATACAATTGTGTTTGTATAAAAGCGAGACTAGCAGCTCAACAAGAGAGTGGCGAGCGAAATTCCACCATGAGACGAAAATAACAACGGTTTGTTGTGTAATTATATTAAACTATGTTAATAACATTTAATTTGAATTAATAGCTTGCTATTATACACAATTTTCCTTGTTTTTCGTATGGCTTTAACTATAAGCTACTTTATCTATATCAGGCTTTAGTAGATCGAATGAATTAAAAGAATTGGTAATAAAGGATATATATTATATATTATATATAGTTAAAACAGTACATGATCACTAATAGTACTAGTGATTATTAATAAGTTCCTGAAACGAGCTAACTTATTACAAGAGGACCTAAGTAGTTGTTTATTAGCTAGAACACCTTCTTTTTCTGCTTTGAGGTAATCATCCACAACGTCAGGAGGAGTGAGTAGACATATGATTGAGGGGTCGATGTTAGCTGAGAACCAAAATCTGCTACTTGATTTCCTCATCGAAAGTTCTGGCGGACCACTGGATTCCCCAACTTCCTCAATGTTAACCTATAAGACATGATAAGAGGAGAGTAAAGTGAGTTGGGTTCTTCTATATATTCAAGGAGATCGGTAGAGTTTGTTTTGACTTCTAAAGGCAATGGATTATGTACTTCTAAGGGAAAGGTTGTGATGAAGGCGGGTTGAGTAGGTGACAGACTGAACTGGTAGAGAAAACACCAGAAGTGGTGTACAACCAATAGGGGATATCAGCTACTCCAACCTTATTGTTAAGGCTTATTTTGGAGGCCTTAGCACGGATGTCTTGAGGAATATCGAAGGAGAGATTTGACAAGTCCCAGGTTGAGACATTCCAAAGAGTAGAAAGCTTGAGATGCTCTTCGCCTTTCTTGAAGGGACAATGAAGAATATATCTAAGGGGAGGATTTCTATCAATCCAGCAATGATTCCAAAAGTTAATGGATTGACCCGATTTAGGGGACCAAGCAATACCACTAGATCAGAAATTCCTTACATGGAGAATGTTCTTCCAGATGAAGGATTGGAAAGTGGTAGAAATTCTAATATTGTATTTATGGGTAAGTGCTTTCGCCCACAGAGAATTTTTGCTAGATATCAGTAGCCACGCGAGGTTTGTGAGTAGGCTTTATTCTTAGTTTCTTCACATTGCAGGCCCAAGCCACCGTTATATTTGTAGTAGTGATTATTCCCACGCAACATAATGAAGTTTACGTTTATGTCTAGTGGATCACCAAACGAAATACCTCTGAATTTTGTTTATGGTATTGCAGATTTTTTGGAGAGTAGAAAATATTACATAGAATACGCTAGAATAGCGTCAAGGGTTGTTTTTGCAAGGGTGACGAGACCAGCAAGGGTCATAAAATTTGTTTTCCAACTAGCGAGTTTTTTTCTCATATTCTCAATGATGTATTGGAAGTCCTTCGTTTTAAGGCTTATGGTTGAGGATAGGGAAGAAAAGGTAATTCCCAACCAGAGATGAGAGCGGTATACCTAGGAGATCTGAGACAAGGTCTTTAGAGTGAGTGTCACAGTAAGGAGAGAAAAGAGCCTTTGATTTTGTGTTATTGATTTTTTGGCCAGAAAACTTACAAAAGTCATACATACATTTGGAAATTGTGTGAATGGATTTAGCGTTTACTTTAGTGATGAGGGTTAGGTAATTGACAAAGAATAGGTGGGAGAAAAGGGGTCCATGTGTGGAGAGTTGGATCATGTCCCAGCGGAGAAAATCCACCTGATGATGGATATAGGTGAAGAGGAGTTCCATACAAATGATAAAACTATAGGGAGACATGGGATCTCCTTGCCTCAACCCTCTGGAGGGAGAGAAGAAGGGTGTTCAGTTACCGTTAACCATGACAGAGATGCTAGAAGTTGTAATACCATTCATGAGCCGTTATGATGAGATGTTTAGGTAAGGGTCCAGTAAAGGCTAATGTGTCTTTTGTTATGACTAAGATGGTTACTAAAGGGAATAGATTCTTAGCAACGAAAGGGCATGTAAATGAGTTTGGAGTCTCACGTTTAGTAAGTCTTGCTCTCCACATGGGTTTCCTCACGTTTAGCAAGTCCGATTTCCCAAGAGATGTGCTGTCTCATAAGATGGAAACATCCACGTTTAGCAAGTTAGGGTTTCTTGTAACAATCTCCTTGACCCTTAACTATGTGCCCACATATGACTCTAGCTCAGTGGACCCACCTATATAGCTACATAAGAAAGGTTACACCTTAGGCAAGTGTTAACCCTCTCTTTTCGGTGTGGGAGTTGAACACCGGATTCCATGTAGATCACATGGTCTAATGTCAGTTATTGCAACCTCTTTCCCTAATGTAAAAGTAAATGGATATAGAAGTGTATGAACTCTCTCTAGAGCTTTCTTAAGGGTTTCTACATAGTGTGAGGGAAGGTATGGGCGTCTCTTATACATTGCAATTGTGGGATCTTAAGAGATGGTTTAGTAGTGTTTCTTTATAATTATATTGATTATGACTTATGTTGTTAAGATATTTTCAATCTTTATGAATAAAGCATGTCATGATGAAATATGAGATTATGAGTGTTGCATGTAATGGGTTGCTTAATATGATACTTAGCTTTGGATAGGTTATGGGGTTCTATTATTTGCATTGCACAAGTATTGCTTGGGTTGCCTACATGTTAGGTTGATGTTATGTTGGGATTACTTAAAATGCTTACTATATTTGGATGTTGCATAAAATTGATGAAAAGCATGTTTTTGGCTAAAATGTCCTTTTATACATGCATTGATGATTTTTATGCATAGAAGTCGTACTTAGTACGTGTGATGTACTAACCCATATTTTTATCCCTTTTTCCCAAACAATGTAGGTTCGGGCCGTTAAGGATTTCGAGGCCACTTCTGAAGACACTTGGACTTGCTTCTCCAAGTTGGTGAGTCCTCAAGTCCGAGGATAAAACCCCATGTTCTAGTTTTCTAGTTTTGTAATGTTGAAGGACACTATTATACTTTACTAATTCGAGACGTTCTCATTAATGTATGGGCTATGTCCCAAGTTTATATTTCTTCATGTGTAGATGGTACATTATGACAAAGTTAGATGATAGTTTCTTATATGGAGTGAAATTAAACTTCCAAAATAAAGTTATTAATTTTTCCGCATTTTTATTCTATGATACAAGTTATGACGTATGCTAAGGGCTTGTATAAGACCTCTTCGAGGTTGAATACGCCGGTAACGACTAGGGGGTACTCTTGGGTCGTTACAACTAGGTGCGCCTTGGTCGATATGAAGAAGAGGCAGATGAAGTTCCAATTGAATAGTCCATGATGTAGGAAAGTGATCTCAAATCAGTGTGTGTGGTAAATCAGTGTGTTCCCAAGAAAGGTAGGATTACTGTGGTTATGGGGTCTGTTCAGGGTTTACTTAAACTTACACATAATTGTACCTTCTGGTCTTATAGAGATCTAATGAGCCTGAGACTTTTACTCATTTGAGGCTCTTTTAGTTCAAAAACGGGTATACTCGATGCCTCTTTAAAACAAATATCTAATGATATATTATCTTTTGCATTTATGAAGTCTCAAGGACAAGGCAATGATGAAATCATACAACAAAAGACTAAAAACATGGAAAACACCAAAAGGCACTCGGCGACTCATCGAATGTGCTAGACCTCGCAAAAATGGACATTAGAGTCCTTGACTCAAATTTTCAAGATAGGTCGATGAAGAGAAGAGTTAAATGGTGACTTGGTGAACTCAACCTAAGGACTAAAAAGTACTCGCCAAAAGTGACAGTGCATATAAGCCAAATTGAAGGCCGAAAAGGTGGGACTAACAAATACTCGCCAAAAGTCTACTCGTCGAATGTGACCGGCTTACTCTATTGAGCTAACCAATTGTGGTTCGAAAATATGAATCCTGAATCCAATAAAAGGTGAGAAGCGGAATAGGTCAGGGACTCATTGAATGAGTCAACAACCATTAATTATGTCGCCAAGCGAGAAATATGATGAAATTCTAGCTAATTTTGGGAAAGTATAAATAGCTTAAAGGATAGAAAAAATGTATCATTTTGCTCATATAATTGAATTTGAAATTTTTCTAGAGTAGAGTACAATAGAACTTCTATTTTTTAGTGTTAAAAACAATCTTGTAACCCATAATTTTGGGATTTCATAAGTAGGTCTCTCAACTTGAAGTTGCAAATTATCAATCTGATTACCGAGAATGTTTTTAGTATATTTTGATGTACTTTTATCATGATTGGCTAAAACTCTTATTCTAGGGGTGTGCATATGAGTTGTGGGATAATGTGTATTGCTCTGATTTATTTTTGTTTCCACATTTAATCGGGTTATCATGTGTTTAATTTATGAATTAAGATTGTGAACTTGATTCTAGTTTTACATCTTTGTATATATCCTGAGAGAGAATATATGAAGTGCTTGATTCCATTAATACTTGCATATTAGTTTGAAATTTTTTATTTTCTTGAGAAAGGAACTTGGGATTTCTTCTCTAATTGCAAATCTTGCTTGAGATAGAAGATTTACGTCAAGGTATTGGGTTGCTTAATTCATAAGACATGAGTGTTTGAGAGAAATTCTTGTGATGAGCATATTATTATTGAGAAATATAATATGTTCTTGACATTAACTCAGCCTATGCATGGGTAATTAAGGTTATTGATTAATCGCATTGACCCACTTTTGAAATCGAAAACCACTTACTTGTTTAACAGTTTTACAAGTACTAATACACTACTAAGTATGCCCCAACTCACATTGATCTTTCGGTAAATGTTCTTATTTCATTTGCACTAAATAAAAATCATAATGATAATATCTTTAGGAGAAAAAACTTCTAGTGTTCACATACTTCCAGTTTGAGTTGCTAGAATCTTATTACTTGAATATAATAACCTTTGAAAGAAGTCAATGAAGTAATTGCAAAGTTTACAAGTTCCTGCTAGGACAAATGTGTGACAGGTATTTCTAGAAGCAAGTTCAGCTATGTGAATTTCATTTTTAAGTCATTGTGCACAATAATGAGTATGATCATAATCAAACGATTTCAAAGCAAGCACCGAAGAAACATTTATCTTATAAATTGGACTCCATAATCTTTTTTGCTTCCTTCAAAGAAACTTGAAAGAAATGTAGTAAAATTTTCTTATTGCACAATACAATTTATATGGTGTTACTGATGTTATAAGTTACTAAATGATGAGAGATGCTCTTATTTTTATTTTAAAAACAAGAAAAATCTATAAGAGCGATTTGAAGTGGTCATTTGATGTTGAAGAATAACAACAAAACAAAAATCTCACCTTTCATATTCGGGTCCTTAGTCAAGTATCCAAAAATATCAATCTACCCACCCCAAAAGTCATAGAAAAAAGGAATTACAACTTTCTTCAATAATCTAAATCTTAATATCTCCATTGCATTTTTGTTACGTTGAGGAAACTCTAACACAAGACTAAGAACATACATTGCTACACTCAAACGTTTCTGCAGAACCCTCAACGTCGTAGACTATAATCATATTCTTGAAAAAAAAATCAACCATTTTTAAATTGATACTCAAGGTGATAGTTTTTGTAATTAAATATTTGATTTCTTGTAGGAATTCACAAATAACAATTAAGTCAATGTTTTTTTCCAACGACAGAGCAATTCACTTGCAGAAGTGAAAATAAATCTAACGCGCTTATAAGTAGTAGAAACATAATAATTGATAGTTCATAATGACAATATAGGTTTACATGATAAATTATTTTTCTTATTAGTTGAGGTCAACTCACGAACAACTTTATATATGATCATTCTCGTAAATCCAATGCAGCCATTTCATGGAGAGTGTAACATATTCCACAAAAATTTTGAGGTAAGACTTGAACTTTTCTTCGTACTGAGTGAGCTTTTACCAAGGAATTAAAAATTTCTTCAGTGTAAAGGTCACTAGATGTACTACCTTGAGTTCCAAAAAGAACTAAATTGGAAATAGCAAAAATCTAAAATTTTGCAAGTTATGCTTAAGTTATGAGTTTTAGGTCAACTTCAAATTACCATAACTCTAAGTACAGGATGATCTAAGTGGGCTAAACGATAGATAATAAAAGGTCTTTGAATTATCTTTCCAGCTCACCCAGTTTTCTAAAATTCGAGGTCGGATGGGTGAGCTATGTCCTTTTCAAGTGAGGTTGTCCATATAAAAAAAGTTACCCTAAAATAGTAAGGGGTATTTTGGTCTTTTCCGTACCCAATCAGATTTATTTTATTTTTAGTAAGGTTTTAAGGATCTAATTCTGTTAGGTTCAGTTTTATAATCCAAATATACGCCTAGTTGAGGGTTCAAGAAGAGAAAATAGGAGAGGATCAAGGCGTTCGTGGAGGTTCTTGAGTTTTGTTGCAGATTTTCGTCATGGGATTGATCCCTAAGAGGTATGTGAGTTCATATAGTGTTGGTTTCATTCACCCACATGAAAAGCATGATTTTCATGTACAAATCCGTCCAGAAAAATTGAAAGATTTAAGTTTTTGAAAAATGTTCTTGAAGTTTAATTATACAACTTTCTTGAGATTAAATTTAGTGATTTGAGTGTTGTTTTGAGTAGATTATTGTTTACCTACACTAATTAATCGAATCCAAGGGATTGAGGAAGAAACCATTCGATTCTAGGCGAGTTAGGTGATAAAACGAGCAAAAAAGGTCGTCAGATTTTTTGGGTGGTGCCTGGGGTGACGTGCCACCATCACACCAGGAGTGGCTGGCGCGCCACACCATTAAATATGCCAAGAATTATTCTCTGAAGTTTAGGGGCTGGATCCCCACGCCACTCAGTGTGCTAGGGTCGCCTGGCCATACTCGTTCTTCATTGTTTCGTTCGTTTAGGTTCTTTCAAAGGGTACCTTTACTCCCTTTGATTCTAAACAGTCTAAACTACTTCTAAACACCTATAAATAATTCATAACATGAATCATAACCTCAAATTCATAATTCAAATTCAAAGTAGAGTAAGAGTTAAGTATTGAGAATTTATACAAACGTTTCGAGAGAGTCTTTTTGAATCTTTTTGAAAAGTCTACTACAATTTCTAATTACTTGTTTCAAGAATCAAATAAGTGAGCATGAGAGTGAGGAGAATTTATTCATGAGTCTACACTATTATCTAGATCCATCATATCATTAATCATAACTCTTGAATTCATACTTCACATTCAAAAGAGAGTTAAGAGTAGAGTCCAAGAAAATATTTGAGTTCAACAGTGAATCCTTTGAGATCAACTATTGATTTGAGCTAAGTTTTGAGGACATAAGTATAAGAATGAGAGGACTCGGATACATGAGTTCCATATTGTTATGTTGACCCTCGAGCCGAGTCGTTCATGTCCATAAATTCCTCATGTACTTCATAAACTGATTACTTTTGAGAGGAGTAGTGTATTCAAGAAATTTGAGTTCTCATGCCCATAATTCCGCATGAACCTTATGACTTGAGCATTCTTGAAATGAATAGTTTCATTAAATTTCTTGAGTTCTGGAAGCTTCCTATTAGGAATAGCTTCCTTTCAGGTTGTGTTGTTACAGACCAGACTGTTCTAACAGCTTTTTTAGTTTCTCTCCTTCCGAACCCGGGGCTGGGCCGTCCCCTTCGATTCGCGCACCGGGAATGAGCTCCAGACCGGAATTCTCTGGTGCATGTTGAGTTCCGAGTATTGAGTTCTTTGTATGGTTATTGAAAACTTTGAATTGAGTTGTTCACATCAATCATTCGGCATGAACTCTATTTTGAGAAGTCTTTTTACAACTTTTTCTTAACTTGTTTTAAGACTTGAGCACTTGAGTTGAGAAAGAGTAGAGCCGAGTTCATTTTCCTTAAAATGATATATCGAAACTAAGTATTCCAAGAGTAAATGTTTTCACATTTAAAAGAGGATTAAACTGAGATTTAATTTCAAAAAGAGTTTTGAGCAGTTGAGTAACATCTCTTTTTGGAGAGAGATTTTGAGTAATAATCTGAAACAACAGAAAGAGTTGTGTTTTTAAGCATAGGACCTGAGTATATTTTGGTAGAAGTATTAAGAACCGATATGGGGACGAGTTCAAATAACTCAAGTCTCCATAAACCATATAGCCGACGTCGGTATAAAGGGTCATACTTTTAGTTGATCCTTTAATGCTATTTGGCATAGACTACTGAATCCACTTCGTCGAGAGGTCTTATATTGTGGCAAAGCATAGGACAGTTCTGGTAGCGTGGGTGAGACAATGTATCATTACCTAACTCATAGTGATGGTTGTCGGCTAGAGAAACTCCAACATAGTTATATTGTATTTTTATATACACACTAAGTATTATTATATTTTTCAATACATTGAGTTGCTATCTACAGTTTTACAGTGTTCCATATGTATTGCATCTTTTACTATTGCTTTATAGTTGAGTAACTTCGAGTTGAGTATCTTGAGTTGAGTACCTTTGATTTGAGTATCTTGAGTTGATATGTGCTTCATTCTGTCGAGTACCTTATCGTTGAGTTTCACTAGGTTGATGAGTATCTTATCCTTGTTTATATTTGAGTTGAGTAAGTTTGAGTAGTTTTCAGTATCCTTGAGTATTACTTGAGTTGAGTAAGTTTGGAAAGCGGTAAGGATGTTTCCTTTTATCAAGTTCAAGCTTATGTTATGCTTTAAAATCCCCCCTACATGCTCGTATATTCCACGTACTGAGTCATTTGTTCAGCATGGTTTCATGATGCAGATACATGTATTTAGGGTCATCAACAGGAGATTAATCTATACCATATGAAGTTCGAGTTAGCTATGGTGAGTTCCTTGCTTTCGGAGGATTTCATTTACTTTTTAGTTTAGTCAGGATGTTGTGGATTTTGTCCTGAATTCCATCCTTGCCGTTTCGAGGCTTCATAGATAGTCAGTATAGTTGAGAAGTCAGTATCATTTGTTTTGTTAAATGTTTTAAAGACTTAAATTGCCTATTCTATGGTGAGTTGAACATATTGTTTTATTCAATGTTTTTCTCATTTAAGTTAAAGCTTTTTACTTCAGTTTCATGAAATTTTTTATTCAGTTTTAAGCTTTATATGCTTGAGTTAGTCTTCTGATTGTAGTTAGCCAGCAGGAGGTTCGCTCGGAGACCAACAATGGTTCTTGAACGTCAGCCATGTCCAGGGTGTAGGCTCGAATCATGACAGCTATCATCAAGTAGAAAGTTTTCAATAGTGCTTGATATATTGGTAAGCATCCTATTGTGATATACGCCAAATTAAACACATATTGCTTGAAGTATAGTACTACTAACATAGTCAAAGAAGGAGCTTTCAAACACATTTTTTCTCCAATTCTTTTTACTCCTTTTCAATTGATTCTTCACCTTAACTAATTGGATAAATGTTGGCAACAATTTTAATAATTACTTCAGCAGAATGTGTTTTGTAGTTCATATATCTAAATATTCACAGGGGAGAAGTGGAAGGGGCATCAAAATTTTAATAGAAAGCAATCAAAATTTTAATAGAAATCAAATAAGTAACAATGGGTATCACTCAATATTGATAATTCAAGATAACTTTAAAAAAGAAAAATATTTTAGTTTCCTCCTTGTAATACCTATCTTTAACACATCTCTAGATATCTAAGACAAAGAAATTGAACTCTTTCTTCTCTACAACCACCACAACAAATGTAATTTTTCCAAGTTTGTAAAGTTATAATTCAAGAACACAATGAAAAAATGATTAGCAATGTCACGACCGGAGAACACCCCTTAGTCGCGACTGGCGTCGTCGTTCTCTCAGAAGACTCAAATAAGTCCTTAGCATTCGTCATAACATGTCATCAGTTAAAAATGTAGAAAAATTAAAAACTTTTACATATACTAAGTAAGGTATACTTAGACTCTCACATAGAAGCTTACTTAGGCTTTTCTTATAGTAACATGATAACATACATATGAAAGTCTAAAAGTTGTCTCACATAAAACCATCTAAAAAGAGTACGAGTTGGACTTAACCAATAAAACGTCAATATGCCATCTAGGCCTTAATTCAATAGAATCCAAAGAACATAAAATTTAATAAAGAGTATTCTTAAAACTACTAAAGTATTCGTAAGCTAGAATAACGAAAAGATAGCATCCCCGAATATGAGGAGAAAATGAGGACCTACCAACACTTGGAGAAAGAATCACAAGCTTCATCAATCGACCTTCTTAATCTTCAATGGTCGGACCCTAAATCTGTAGTTATATAAAGTAAGGGGTTAGTACATCACATGTACTAAGTATAGGTATATGCACATAAACATTTAAGGACATGCACGGAACATGACCATTTCTTTAGAAAGCATGCTAAGTCATTTAAAAACCTTTAATGCACATACAATAGAGCATATACAAGATAAGGATCACAACAACATAAAGCATGATCATAACCAAAGACATAACATCATAAAATCATATTAACATTTTATGTTCATTAGATCATATAACATAACATACAAGACACTTACCAATGATCCCATCCCAAGCCTACAAGTGCAATGATCATGTGAATCCACATAAAGGCACATAATCAAGTAAACAAAATAGGAGACCATAAGTAAAGCTTTGCTTCATAAAACGTATATCATAGGTAGTTATCTCCACATATAGCAATATAGACCAATAACATGTTCATCAACATAACCAACTATGATACAATAGTAACACCATATATCATAAGCATTATACATTTTATATCATCATATTACATAAGAACAATCTCCTAGGACTTCATTCAGAGTCAACTTGTGCAATGTCTAGGTAGAGTCCATACCCCTACCTATACTAAGTAGACTTCTCAAGTCACCCTAGTCAATGTCCGTTTACTTGTCTTTCATTTTACTTGAGGGAACAATCGCCTTACCCGACATTATACCATGTGAGCTAAACATGGAACCCGGTGTCATGAAACCCCACACCGAAAGAAGGTGGCCTACCGGCCAAAGTAGAACCAAAACATGAACATAACATTCTAGGTGGATCCACTAGTTAGTATACCTATGGTGGAAACATAGTTCAAGAACTAGGAGATATATTAGAGACCCATAGTTCCACATTACATGGCAGCCTCTATCTCACGAGAGTCATTGTGAACCTACTTCCACTAGGGAAGGGACACCTCTCATATCTAGTTTATCGGTGCAAAGCTAAAGTCCTTTTTCGGATAACCTTTGAGTCATCATTTATCATAAAACGTATCTTAGGCCATAGGAGATTAACTCCTCGTATAAACATGTCATAATCTCTTTAGTTTACATGAGAATTTCCTTTCATCACAACCTTCATTTGTGAGATTAACATATCATAATCATAGTGTGTAAGGCATACAAGATAAGCATCATCAACTTGCATTATCATATCCATACCATGATCCCACATTTAACATATCATAGGACAACATATATGCATATCAACATAATATATACTTCAATTTCATAGCTACATCAATTTATAGGACCACATCAACATAATAGAGAAATTATGACTTTAGAAGACTTACCTATTGCTTCCAAGGATCTTCATCAACAACTTACATTCAGTTCATCACAATTATTCAATAATATAATGAATTTCACAATAAAATATCCAATACCAACCATTCTAGTCATGTACAAGACCAATTCATAACTGGGGTTAAGGGGAAGGGCTATTAAGAGTTAATTCAAGCTATAGTTCCAATTCCAACAATTACATGACATTAAGTGATAGATATAACATAATTGAATCCATTATTTAGAGAAGGAACATGCTTCACACAAAACCCAAAATTACATATCAATTACCCAACAAATACATACTTAATTAATCATAGAAAATAATAATTTTTCATCATTAGTCATAAATCTCAAGTTTGGAAGAAAACCCGTTTGTAGAGTAAAACCCCTAGGAATTGAATGGTTGGAAATCATCGTTGAAAGGACCTCTCGGGAAAATGAATCCCAAGAGTGAAGAACCATACCTTATTGACGAATATTGCACGAATTTCGAATGAAAATCTTGAAGTCTTCGTCTGCTTCCTTAAGTTTTTCTTGTTCTTCAATGGAGTTTGAACAAAGAGAGTTCTTGAGAGAGATGAGAGGAATTTGTTTAATCTGATTTGAAGTGCGTGAAAGTGGTCTAAAACTGACCTAAAATCATTATGAACTCGTCCTCTAAAATACCTAAAAGACCCCTTACTTAAATGAGTTTTATTGTGAAGTTAAATTGCTTAAAATATGACTTTAACAAATCTGGAAAGTGGTTGCGCGTCGTGGGGCCAATTAAAATTCTTTTTCTGAAAATTTGGATCGAGGCAGTGAGCCTTTGGAGTCCCTGCATTGCGAGGCAAAATTTTCCTAGACAGTGTTGGCTGCACGACGCGCAAGGGGACTCCACATCTTGGCTGTCACAAGCTGCTTTGGCAGCTTGCTTTCCAATGTTTGGGTCCTCCTCAAGGACCCTTCAAGCAGTCCTTCGGGAGTCGTTATCGGACGATTGGACCCCTTTGTATTATATTTTACCTATTTAAAGTCCTTTTACAAGTTTTGGACTTCATTTGACACTCTCAAACCTTCACCAAACATAGTGACGTCTACTAGTTCAATTTAGCTAGTTTCCGGACGTCAAGGTATTTCTTTATTGGTTTGGCTCTAAACTTTTCTAATTGAGTTTAATACATTAACGTAGGTCTGAAAAAATCATTTAAATCATTATTTACATAGGATAAACTCAAGTCTAAGTCATGGAACTTCCGGAGTATTACAAGCAATCTATATGAAGAATCCAACTCTTACAATCACAAGCATGACATGGGTGAATTTTGACATTTTGGAGGTGATATAACAAATAGTGAACAATTAACATGAATGAGTGTCGGCGTAAAGTTTGCATGTCGACATAGACTCAATTGAATTGACTCTACATTCACTCCACCACAACCCAATTTCTATACCCTAATTAAGAACATTCAAAGAAATAAAAAAAATTACAAACTAAAATTAGAATAAACTTACCATATCAGTCTTAATCAAAGCATAAAAATAGAAGTAAAATTTGTAATTTCAAGGTCTGAATGAATTGGAAAAGATGACAATAAAACGTCGAATTAAAAGAGGGAGTGAAATTTTGGAGGAAAGTACAAAGAGTGAAATATTACTGCTTTATTTTCACCAACAGTTGAGAAAGATTAATTAATTTAAGTCGACAATCAAAAACACATTGTTGAGAAAGTAAAATATTTCACTAACAATGAAAAATAATTTGGTAACAGTACAAATGTTTTGTTGCAAACTTATTTATATTTTAATATTTAACTTATATAATATGGCAACAAGATTATAATATTTGGCAATAAAAAAACTCACTGTTAAAAGTTTTAGTATATGACAACAATGAAATTACGTTGTTTTCTTATATTTAGCAACAAAATTATGATTGTTGAGAAGCAATTGTTGCTAATTCTATATTTTCTTGAGTGTGGGTTCAAGGGAGATAACACTTCATTATTGGCTTGGGTCGTCACGGCATGAGTCAACACTTGAAAAGCGGACCGAAGAGCTTGGGGAGGAACTTCTTGATTCACATTGTCTTCCTCATTTCTTCTAGCATTATCCCTTGTAGTAGCCATATCATGTAGACCATCGGGTAAGGATTAGGAGATAGACCTTATAGATCAAACTCTATGACACGACTTAGAGTAACAAAGAAATGAAGTTTCTTAAGCATCTTGTAGCCTCTCATTCATAAATGAGGCGCACTGCACACTCGTGAACTAGAATCTACTTTACGTGGTTTTGAGACATCCTAGGACCATTCTAAATCTTGTGCTCTGATACCAAGTTTGTCAGGAACCAAGGGTACACTCATACAAGCCACTTAGCTTTCATAACATAAGATAATGAAAATAGTGCGGAAATTTAAAATATTTTCAACTAATATCAAAGTCATTTATAAAACGAAGCAAAAGTCTTTAATACTTGTCTCAAACCATCTAATCCATGAAGTATTAGGGACACAACCCATACAATAGTTCTAAAATATAAAAAAGAAAGATATAAAGGGAAGGTGGTCAAATCATTGATGGTATGAGGACTCACAAAATCTTCACTCTTTGCTCTACTATGAACCTAGCCACGATGATGGAAGTCAATATCGCCAAACTCTACATTTGATAAGAATGTAGGCAAGAGTATGCGTTAGTACATGTACAAAATATGATGGCTAGCATAAATAATAAACATAAACATAAGATAGACATTAGTCAACGCAAGACATATACCATAAGCATAATAGATAATAACATAAGTCATAAGTATATTTAATTCACATAAATCACCATATCATAATACGAGCACTTCTTAAGTAACCTCAACTTGTTCTTACTCAATACATAGGTCATCCACCTTTATTCATACATATCAAGGAAGGCAACTCATGCAGCAATCCAAGCTAATCATGCATTATACAAACAAATCTTATACTTTGTTGAAATAATCTTGACTCATCATAAACATGCTACTTTGATTAGGGACTAGTCCATCATTAGCTATTTTTTCTATTCATGGTGAGTATCTCTTACTAGTCCAATGATATATCATCACTCATGACTGATTACGATTTACCAATTCAAGGCTACCAAGGAAAACACCTTATAGACGAAGCTATCATGGAAAACATACACTCATACAAGTCCAAGCTACTCAAGGAAGGGTACTATTGCTCAATCCAAGCTACAATGAAATGGTGTGGCCTCACCAAGTCAAGTTATCATGCAAGCATACTTTCATGCTAAATCAAGCTAGCCTTTGAAAGGGTACGATTTCTCAATCCAAGGTTATCCCTGAGTTCTACTATCTCAAGTTACCATGCATGGTCTTGTCTTACCAAGTCAAGCTATTCATGAAGGGATCTCATATCACAACTTCAACCTAATATAGTTCATACATGGTTTGATTCATTTTAGATTAGCAAACCTTTCAACCTAGAATTAATCAATGTGAGAAAACTTTTCATATTATCCATTCATACATACATAAGGTAGATCATGTGGGTTAGTCCTTCCACAAACATTCTATCTACTAGTTTACCATTATCATATAATCTTTACTCTCAAAGTCTTAGCAGTCATAATTCATCATGTTAGCTTTACTCTAAAAGCCCTAACAATTCAACATTTATAACTACAACCCTTACTCTCAAAGTAATACTTCTCATGTTCATCACATATGCCTAGATCTCAAGACATTCTAATTACATGTTTCATTCTAAAGCAATATTCATATATCATTTGGTTCAATGTCAAGCACTACTAGTTATGATTCATCATATATGTACTTTAATCTGTTTAAATTGATGCCTACATGCTTACTCTCAAGAAATTCACATCCATATACTCTAACCTCAAGCAATTTATCATATATTTCATCAATCCTAGAAGATTACATCTAATTCCTCAATTTTCCCTTTCATGGAATAAAATTCAATTACATCAATTTTATCTTTCTAGACATGGGTTAGACATGTGTACATGTAAATTCACCCTAAAATCATGTAAATCTATCAATTCAATCAATTCAATCATAAACCATCATAATCCACTCAACTGGATCAACATTCATCATAACCCACGACATTGAAAGAAACCCTAACTATAATTAGGGAATTCTTCTTCAAATGGTGAAATTATAGGGGTCTCCATGGATGAACAAGACATCATAACATGATTACAAAGCCTACAAAGATTGGAAGATTGGAGACTTGACTTGACCTAGCTTGAACCCTCTTCTTCTTCAACTTTCTTGAGAGAGAATTATTTGACAAAGGAACTCAATTCTTTTGGTGAGTTTGAGAGAATGACTTAAGTGACTTAATTTAGGGGTCTAAAGTACTTATATAGGTGGTTTAGACTAGGGTAAAACTACACCACTTAATTCTAATTAAATTCGTAAAGTCCTAAAGTGCCCCTAAACTAACTGCCTCAGCTGCCCAAAAAGGTCCAACTACGACCCCGTTGACGGACTGTGGATGGACCTACGGTCTGTTCTGGCGGGACATGGTCTTGGTAGAGATTTGGAGTCGTTGATGGACCTGTAGCCATGGGGTGTGGGTCCTGGCCGTTGTTCACTGCTTCAAGCAGTTTTCTTTGGGCCCATGGTTGATCCCTTGTAGGGTGACACCTTGAAGTTATAACATGCTATTTGCTCTATTTTTGAATCCAGTTTGTTACATATATTTTCAAAAGACCCTTATAGAAATATATAGTCCCATTAATATCATAAATTAATAATTCTCTGAAAGTATAAATATATCTAAGAAATTTAGTAAATATGATTTTATTATGTTTTTTTTTTGGTTAAAATTTATACCTAGTTGAAGTTCATTTCTAACTTTTCTTATTTCATCTAAAAGTTTCAGTGTTATCATTTCTAATTGCATCATAAAATTGTGAAGAGTTACATATGCAAATGTTCCTTACATGTAACTGCTTTTAAAGGTATCGTGTCATCTTCAAGTTTATCATCAACATTGTTATTTCAATGGTATCTACAATTTCTTCTAAGCTTTGGACCTCTAAACATGTATCATTCTCACCCATCCAATAAGTTATTAACGTTCATTCTATTGCGTTAATCAAGATCGTTAATCATCACCTGAAGTTCATAAATGACATTTTCACAAGTGATTTCTTTCAAATTCTTTGAGATTTTATCCATGAACAATTTTTGGGTGTCGAACACTCTTTAAATTAATAAGTGGTAATTTATCAATTAAATAATACATTTATAAAATAATAATATTTTATAGTCTCGACTATATTAATTTAGAGAGATTTTACTGTAGTGCTAAAATCTCAAATTCAAACAAGTCATTGAATACCTTAAGTCAAACTAGTCCTTAAATACCCTAATTCAAACTAGTCCTAAAATCTCAAATTCAAACTAGCTAGTCCCAATATAAGAAAATCAAACTAACTCAAGAAATACCCAAATTCAAAAACTAATAATAAAATACCATAATTCAAACTAGTCCTACAATATCCTAATTCAAACAAATCATAAAATTAAAAATCTCAATTCACTCATTAACTAATAATCCCTAATTCAAACTAACAACCAATAAATACAAATTCAATAAATTAATTACAACTAAAAATATTTTGACCAAGAAACGACAGATATAAAGATGTCATTCGTCACTTTGTTTAAAAATAATTAATAAAATAAAATAAAATAAATCAAAAGCAATGGACAATGTGGTTATTGTTTAATTTTTATATAATTATTTTTGATAAAAAGCTTTTATATATATATATATATA
>NC_028639.1:14842384-14871145 GCF_001406875.1 Solanum pennellii
ATATATATATATATATATATAAAAGCTTTTTATCAAAAATAATTATATAAAAATTAAACAATAACCACATTAAATTATATATATATATGGCAACAGACTAAGAGATGTTTTTCGTTGCTTTTTGTAAAATAATTTTAAAAATAATTATTTTTATTAAAAAACGATAGACAAAGAACCCTTTTTTTGTGCAACATCGTCCGTGGTGTTTCAATGATTTATAGTAGTGTAATTCTTTCGTAATCACTTGATTAAAACGAACATATAATACACATACAATTAAACAAAAAGGAAACACAATACAGTGAAACCTTTTTAAATAAATAAAAACGGGACCATAAAATTTTATTATTTTGTAGAGGTATTATTTAATCGATAAATTAAGTGATCGACACCAAAAAAATTGTTCAAATTCATCTCAAAGAATTTGAAAGAGTCCACTTGTGAAATCATCATTTTTTGAACTGGACGTCATGATTAATGATTTCGATTACTGCAGTAAAATGAACGTTAATAACCTATTGGATGAGTAAAAATAATACATGTCCAGATGTTCAGAGCTTATAACAAATTGTGGATATAATTGGAAAAACAATGTTGATGATAAAGTTGAAGATGATACAATACATTTGAAACCAGTTATGCGTAAGGAAACAATTACATCTAGAACTCATCACAATTTTATGGTGCAATTAGAAAAGAAAACACTGAAACTTTTGTATGCAATAAGAAAGGCTAGAGATGAACTTCATCTAAATATAAGTTTTAACAAAAAACAAAATATAATAGAATCACATTTCACTAAATTCTCTTAGATATATTTGTACTTTTAAAGAATTACTTATAATATTAATGAGACCTTATATATGTATATAGGGGTCTTCTAAAAATTATATTATCTTATTATCTTATTGAAATAAGTGATTTTTCCCATTGGCCTAATTCGAAACCGGATAAAATTCTTATCTTAGAGAGATTATCAATTAACCAAATATTAATTTAGTAAGATTTTATTGTATATTACCCTAGTAGTGACTTTTATTTTTATTACATAAAGAAATATAACACA
Source organism: Solanum pennellii (assembly GCF_001406875.1). NCBI lineage: Eukaryota > Viridiplantae > Streptophyta > Magnoliopsida > Solanales > Solanaceae > Solanum > Solanum pennellii. The sequence continues at coordinate 14,843,451 of NC_028639.1, forward strand.
ATATTACTATTTAATATAAGAGTCTACAAGCAGACCGTTGTTCGTCAACATGCCTGCTTGTAGACATGGATATTATTGGTATTTTCTTTATCTTTTGCTGCTCAAGTCTCTTGTGCCTTAGAACTTTATGTATGTACCTTTCTCCATAAGACCAAAAAGACAACCAACACATCTAAACAATTATCCATATGTCCCGTAAAAAATTTGCTTTGCTTAGTATAAGAGTCTACAAGCAGGCAGCTATTCGTCAACATGCCTGCTTGTATGACAGGGGTATTATCGATATTTTCTTTGCTGCTCAAGTCTTTTGTACCTTAGAGCTTTACAAACGTACCTTTTCTCCATTAGACCAAAAAGGCAACTAACATTTAAATAATTACTCATATGTCCCGTAAAAAATTTGCTTTACTTTAATCTTTGTGTGGCCTAACTGTGTTGGTTGAGAATTATTTACTACATATATTGTTCACGATATCATATCCATTTAGTGGTCATTACTATTTATTACTACTATTTTGTACTCCATTTGAGATTGTCATTTACCCTTATTAGTTATGAACTGAATCAATTAAAATTTTAAAATTTTCAAGTGGATGAATTAAAAATTTATAATTTTCAAAAAGTTCTATCTTTTTCAAAGTATTAAGTGAGAGTATAATATGTAAGAAAAAAAATTGTCCTTTTTCCATTTGTCAAAATGAACAAGTAATTGGAGATAACAGAAAAAAAAATAGTTGAAATAATTAGGGAGAACGGGAGTATTATTTTTCTATTAATTTATGTCTCGCTTTTGTTTTAGATGATTATATATTTAGAAATCTACATTAAAAACAAAACAGTACTATGTAACAATAATATTATTGACTATTCAATACATTTTAAAATAAATTATATCAAACTATAAAAAAAAGTACTATATATCACAGTTCACAATAATTAACAATTGTTTGACTCTCCAAATTCTATGAATATCACTTAAATTAGAACAAATAAAGTAACACATGCATTTTAAAAATATATATATATATATAAACTATGATAAATAACATTAAGAAATAAAAATAATAATTTTTAAATAACATGAGGGTATTATGTCATATAAATGGGGAGTAAAAAGGAGTAACATGTATTATTTGAAAAGATAATATAAATCATAATAATTAAAAATATAAAATATATTTAAAACTTAACGAATATTAGATTGACTCTAAAAAAATTTATTTGTGTTATATAAATTAAGATAAAAAAATATATATATGTTGAACTGGTGTTGACACAAGTTTTGTATATAGTATCTTAAAATAAAACTCTTGTTTTTGTAATTTTCCAAACATGGCTCTATGTATACTAATTTTATTTTTTAAAAACACAAATGAAGCCCAATTTAAACCTATCAAAACATCCACTTAATTGGAATTTTTAACAAAAAGTGACAATATGGTTTTAAAATAAATGGGCTGTGACATAAGTCTTAAGTATTGGGTGTAGGTGACAATTATGTGATTAATGATTAAGGATTGTGGAGTTGCTCTCAAGTTTATAAGTTGATAGTTTGGTCCACTGAATTAAATGAAGGGTAAAAGGATAAATTCACACAACCTAATTTAACTAACTTTTGTGGGAATTAAAATTGAGGGGAAGCCACCAGCAAGCTGTACCAAAAGGGGAAATAAAATATTTTCCCCCCTCCTCTCGTCGTATTCTTCTTCTCCCTTTTCTTCTTCTTCTTCTTCTTCTTCTTTTTCTTCTTCTTTGCTTGTCTTTCTTCCCATTCTCTTTATCTTTTTCTTCTTCTTTTCGTAAATTATTGGTCTTGACTGCTAGTCCTTGAGCTTTCTTCTTTTCTTCTTCTTGAATCAGATTTAACTAATTTAATTAGTGGATCAGATTTTGTTTTGTATTAATTGTAATTACTTCATAAATGATTGGGGTGTCACACCATTGTTTTGATATGTAAAACTAATAGTTCTTTGAAATCATTAATCATCTGGATACCTGCAATTTTTTTAATAATTTGCATTCGTGTTTTCAACAGATTACTATATGTTGCAACAATTGACTATTGGAACAAATTATAGTCATATGTAGCAATAGAAATGTTATTTCAATAGCAACAAATAGACATATGTTACAACATTTAACTTACACAAGCTGCAACATATAAGTTAGACATGTAGCAACATATGACTTACATGCCGCAACTGACATGATAGTTATATAACACCCTCGTAAATCATTGTTTCAAGTGTCATAACATATTTTTATTGCTTAATTATGGTTCAAAATACTAAAATTTTGTCCAGTTTGACATTTATTCAATCCTAAATCTCTCAATTTATCGATTAAGTCATCCTTGGAGTGACATATGTGACAACATATGCACGTTCTATTAGAAAAATTGCGACAGGAATGTCATATGTGACAACATATGTATATCATAAAATGATCCTTTTGGGGGTTAATTCAATTAAATTGTCACGTATTCAATATGTAACACTAATATATAGTCTTACAACATGTCTAAGTACAAAATTATGGTCTAATACGACAACCTTCATCAAATTGTATAAATTGTTTTTACAAATATTATCATATCACTAGTTCATCATACAATGACCAAGTAACTACATATGATAGTTATATAACACCTTTGTAGATCGTTGTTTCAAGTGTTATAACATATTTTTATTGCATAATTATGGTTCAAAGTACTAAAATTTGGTCCAATTCGACATTTTTCCATTCTAAATTGTTCAATTTATCGATTAAGCCATCATTGAAATGATATATGTGACAACATATGCACGTTATATTGGAAAAATTGCACCAGAAATATCACATGTGGCAACATATGTATATCATAAAATGGTCTTTGAGGGGTTAATTCAATTAAATCGTCACTTAAGTCAACATATAACACTTATATATAGTCCTACAACATATCTAAGTACAAAATTATAGTCTAATATAACAATCTTCCTCAATTCTATCAATTATTTTTCAAAGATTATCATATCACTAGTTCATCATACAAGTAACTTCATATGATAGTTATATAACACCATTGTAAATCGTTGTTCCAAGTATTATAGCATATTATTATTGCTTAATTATTGTTCAAATTACTAAAATTAGGTCCAATTTGACATTTTTTTTATTTCTAAATCATTCAATTTATCGATTAATTCATTCTTAAACTGACATATATAGCAACATATGCATGTCCTGTTGGAAAAATTGCAACAGACATGTCAAATGTGGCAACATATGCACGTACTGTTGAAAAAATTGCAACAAACATGTCATATGTGGCAACATATGTATATCATAAAATGGTCTTTTTGGGGTTAATTTAATTAAATTGTCACGTAATTCAACATGTAACACTAATATAGTCGTACAACATGTCTAAGTATAAAAATATGGTCTAAAGTACAACAACTTTCATCAATTTTATCAATAATTTTTACAAAGACTATCATACTACTAGTTCATCATACAATGACCAAGTAACTTCATATGATAGTTATATAACACCATATAAATCGTTGTTCCAAGTGTTATAACGTATTTTTATTGTTTAATTGGTCTAAAGTACTAAAATTTGGTCTAATTTGACATTATTTCATTCCTAAATCGCTCAATTTATCGATTAAGTCAACCTTGAAGTGACATATGTGGCAACATATGCACGTTCTATTGGAAAAATTGCAACAAATATGTCATATGTAGCAACATATGTATATCCTAAAATGTGTCTTTTGGGGTTAATTCAATTAAATTGTCACCTAATTCAACATTAACATTAATATATAGTCATACAACATGTCTAAGTATATAATTATGGTCTTAAACAACAACCTTCATTAATCCTATCAATTATTTTTACAAAAAATATTATATTGTTAGTTCATCATACCATCAAATGATACTTATATAATACCCTTGTAAATCGTTGTTCCAAGTGTTATAACATATTGTATTACTTGATTATGGTTCAATGTACTAAAATTTGGTCTAATTTGATATTTTTACATTTCTAAATCGCGCAATTTATCGATTAACCCATCCTTGAAACGTTATCTGTGGCAACATATGCACATTCTAATGGAAAATTGCAACATACATGTCATATGTGGCAACATATATCCTATATGTTGGAGCACATGTAGATAATTTTGTGGTATTTTTAGAGTAAAGGTTATATATGTTGTCACAGACACCTCATTTTTTCATTTCCATCATAATTTACATTTATTCAAACATAATAATAATAATAATAATAATAATAATAATAATAATAATAATAATAACAATAATAATAATTATTATTATTATTATTATCGGCAAATTGAACAATTGGTGACAATATAATGTTGCCACATATCTCCTTTCTGTGACATATGTTGCCACAAATCTTTTTTCTGTGACATATGTTGCCACATATATCCTTTCTATTGTGGCACATGTAGATATATCTGTGGTATATTTACATCAGAGGTTATATATGTTCTCCCAAACACCACATTTCTTCTTTTCCGTCAGAATTGACATTTGTTACAACAAAATAATAATAATAATAATCATTAATATTAATATTATAAGAAAAAATGAACAATTGGTGACAATGTAATGTTGTCACATATCTTCTTTATGTGACATATGTTACCACATATTTTCTTTATGTGACATATGTTACCACATATCTTCTTTCTGTGACATATATTACCACATATTTGGTGATAATGTAATGTTGCCACATATCTCTTTTATGTGACATATGTTACCACATATCTTCTTTATGTGACATATGTTACCACATATTTTTTTCTGTGACATATGTTGCCACATATATCCTTTCTGTTGGGGCACATGCAAATAATTCTGCGGTATTTTTTACAAAATAGGTTATATATGTTGCCACAGACACCACATTTTTTATTTTCATCATAATTGACATTTGTTCCGACAACACAAAAAAAATCATTAATATTATCAGCAAGAATGAACAATTCTAATTATTTTATACAATTTATCAACAAAAAAATAATTCACAATTGTATACATAACCATCAATCTAATCAATGGTGGATACTGTTGCTTCACATCACCATTGACGACTTCGACTTTTTTTTCTTTCTCTTTCACTTTCTTTTTCACTTTCTGCTTCTCCTCCTTCTCTTTCTCCTTCTCTAGGTCATTCTCCTTCTCCTTCTTGTTGACCTTTCTTTTTGGGTTTGAGTGTGATAAGGAGCAGTAGTCATTGATTTTTTTTTCTTTCACTAATTATAGATAGTGATTGAGAAATAGATTTTTTCAAATTCCTACACTTCAAATATATGTTGGACAACTGAACAAAACTATATTTCTAAAATCATATGAACAAAATGGTCACAAAAAGAACAACAAAAAACAACAGAACATGAATTTTCATTGAATGTTAACAATATATATACATTTTCTCAAATTAGGGCTTTTTGGGTTTGTTAACTTTCTTTAAAAATAATAAATAATAGGTATCATTACACCATTATTCATTTTTTCACATCTATATAATGATTTATTCTTTATTAAACCAAGAAAAAAATTTAGTATTTTTCGAAAATTGTAAAATCTCCCAAAAAAATGACTTACCCATTTTAAGTCGAACAAAATCTTCAGTTTAGAAAGAAGAGAGAGTCACGCTCGAAGATGAGGAGAAAGTAAGATAATGGAGAAGAATGTTTGTTTTGATTGTTGAACTTTCAGATTTTCTAAAGGAAGAAAGAAGAAGAGAAGAGAGAATATTGGGAAAAAGAAGAAAAGAAAATTCTATTTTTATCTATATTTTTAAAAAAAAATTGGTTTGGATAGAATTATAAAAGTTCAAAAATAAATGATTTTTTATATTTTATAAAAAATTAAAAAGTTTTAAAAATATTAATTTGATCCAAAATTTACTTAATTATATTTTAAAAAATATTTGACCACTCTTGATCAATTTGTGACCAAAAACCAAACCAGTACTTATTTGACACCTTTCATTTAATTTTCTCCACTTAATTGCCTAGGGTTTCCAAAAATTAGCTATACAACTCACATTTCTCTGTAGTATATATATAAGTTTTGCAAGTGTTGTTGATAATCGGAGCCTTTTAGCGAAATCGCCAGTCTCTCTGTTTAATCTTCTTTTGTTAACAGCTAATAAGTTGTTGTTTCGACTGAATTTTGTTAGCTGGTTTCAGATTTTGAAATGGTGAGGACTGTGAAGAATCATCATGAAGAGGACGAAGAAGACGATGAAGAGTTTTCATCTAGAACTCCCGATGGCTCTTCTCAAAAGGGTATTTAATTTGCTATTTCAAAAATAACTGGGATTTGATGTTTTCTTTTTTGTTGATAAAAGCAAAAGGGGTTTGAGTGTGACAGGGAAATTAGAAGGGAAGAGCAATGATGGGAAGGTAAGTGCTCATCGTTCGAAGCATTCTGAGACAGAACAGCGGAGGAGGATCAAGATTAATGAGAGGCAAGTCTATCAACACCTTTTCCTTTTGGATATCTCAAAATTATTAACATTGTTCAATAACCGCTTGTTTGGATGGTTATTACCTGATGTATTGTTTTGTGTTCTTAGTTTAAATAGGATGTTAGTTTTGATTTGGTGTGATTTCATGATCATCTTATTTTTAGTTTTGATTTGGTGTGATTTCATGATCATCTTATTTTTTTTTCTTATTTTGTGGTTATTTGTTATTTGATAATTCTATTTTATCATTTACCATACCTTTTGGTTCTACCCCGTATCCTACTTTTGTTTAGGTTGTGTTTCAAATTGCTAATGTGTGACATTATGTAACGATGAGAAATGATAAATCTATCCAAACATAACATTGATTAAAACAATGCAGTAGTATACTATACAATGACATTATGTAACGATGAGAAATGATAAATCTATCCAAACATTACATTGATTAAAACAATGCAGTAGTATACTATACAATATGAAACAATATATAACGACCATCCAAACAAAGTTTAAGGGTTTAGGACTTGTTAGAAGTTGCACTACATGTATAAAAATCAACAACATTCCCACTGTAATACCCACAAGTGGGGTCTGTGGAGGGTAGGATGTAAGCGGAACTTACCCCTTTCTATTGTGGTGTAGAGAAAAATTGTTTTTGAAAGACCCTCATCTCAAAAGAAAAAGAATTCAAAGTAGGTTTTGCAAGAAAAAAATATGACAACAAAATAACATTTTACATGAGTTTTTGGCCAGAAACATCCTCCAACTATATTCAAAACTTAAGCCACATCCTTGAGGCTTGAACCACCATAGTTAACAAAATACATCCTTGAAGTATTTAATGCTTAACAACTTTTATTTTTTTGTTTAGCACCTACTAACTAAACCAGACATATGAATCCACATACCGATATAAGCATAAACCAATATTCAAGTTGCTTTCACAGCTTCACATCATTTTCCACAAGATCCAGCCAAAAATCTTCTTCTATCTTTATACCATTAAAAATTGTCAATAATCATAACTGATCAACCCCGTCACATAGTCTAAAAGAAATGAGGTATAAAGCTGGAGGAAGAAATTTTTCTAGGTCTTGTGGAAAATGATGTGAAGCCATGAAAACAACTTTGAATATGGTGTGGACACTCACCTGGGTTGTTCCATTAGTTCTCTAACGGTGTCAAATAGAAAGATGAAAGTTGGTAAGTATTAAATACTACAAGAATGTATTTTTTTTTTTAACTATGGTAGTTCAAGGATCTAGCTTAAGTTTTGAGTATAGTTGAAGGATGTTTTTGGCCAAAAACTCCATTTTACAACAACAAAATAAGAGTGTACGCTTACCTCACCCCTATTTTAGGAGGTAGAAAGGTTGTTTTCAATACTCTTAGCTCAAGAAAAGACATTTCAAAGTTGTTCAGAATTGACCTATTATTTTATGGGGATATAATGTGGAGTAAGTATGTGGGTAATATTCATATATGGATTAAACCATTGAAATTACAAGGATATCCTTCTAATTTATATCTTCTTTCACTTCAATTTTAAAGTATACATATTTATTCACAACAAACTAGAGGTCCAGAAATGCAATAATCCCTATAATATAATGCAATAATCCCTATAATGTAATGCAATAATCCTTGCATAACTTATGTTTGTACTAAACGACCCCGGATCGTATTACTATACTTTACCACTTTCAAATATTCAAAATTATTTGATTGTAAACTTTGATGTGATGTGATCTCCATTATATTGACTTCTCAATTATTACTTAAATATTTTCTCTTGCTACTACTTATATAAACATAAATAAAGTTAACATTGTTAGGGAGAAATGGACCTTGGATCTAACTCAGCTCTCCCAAGCGTAGCTCATGAGGAGAGAATTTCTCAAACCATATAAGAAGACCACAACTCAATCCCTCTACAAAAATTGGATTTGACATCCTCCTGCTTACCCTAGACTGGACAATTGAAGATGGATAACAGAACGCAGGTGCCCAACCTTGAGAAACACATTTGACTCAACCACAAAAGCTAGTTCATGAGAGGAGTTGCTCCCAACATTATATGAGGAGATCTCAATCCATTCCCTCAATAATTGTCATGACAAATTTTAAGTTCATGTGACAAACACATCAACAAAAAAATGACCGGGAAGGATATGAAATGGAGTGATTATTATTTTCTTTACCTCTATTTAGACGCCCAAACCCCCATCTGTGTAACATATATGACTGTCGCGTGGAATTGGAAACACTATAATAGTGCTCTTCTTTGTTTGATCATTAGCTCTTTCCAAATGTTAAAATATCCTTGAGTTGTTGAACTAGTCTTTTGGTTTGTTTGTAAGCTTTTCAAATGGCACTTGGGGACAGCTCTCACAGTAATGATTAACAACACATCTATATATGAATCTAAGTAAGAAGTGATATTTTGCTTATATTCTTTTGGCTAATTATTGGTTCAGCTGGTATTTTAAAATTCAAAGTGAAGAGGCATTGATTATTGTCAACCAGCCTGGAAAGCTGTTGGTGTTTTACTTGCACGTAGCTTTTCGGTTATTTTGTAGAAAAGGATCAACATTGTACTTTACACATTTGCATATGTATATCATGTAACAAGACTAGGTTTTTATAGTCTCTTTCTATACATGGTGAACTTTAGTTGCCTACTCAGTCACTTCTTCAGGAAAATCTTCCCAAAGCTAACTAATACTTAATAATTTGTAGATTTCAGACTCTAAGAGATCTCATACCACAAAATGATCAGAAGAGAGACCGAGCGTCATTCATGTTAGAGGTTGTGAGTTGTGACATTGCAGTTCCTTGCCAATCTTGCTGTTTTTTCAATTCTGTATACTGCATCGTCACAAAGATGGCCTCAAGATTTAATGCAAAATACAGGTTATACAATATATCCAGTTTTTGCAAGAGAAATTACAGATGTATGAGGGAACCAACCAAGGATGGAGTGCAGAACCCTCGAAGTTGCTGCCATGGGTATGATCTCTGTTACACTTAATTCACTTTTAGATTCTTAGGTTATGTGGATGGCTTCTTGGGCTGTGTATTTTACTTACAACTCTTGTTCTGATCTCACTCACTACCTTTAGCATTGATACAACAATTTGCTTTCCTTATTACAAGACAATATCTTGTTTTTCTGCAACGAGCTTCGTGATGTTTGCCTGGTTTGGTCCAACATTTGCTGGTTGTCGATTGGTTATGACTAACTAGAATCAAGTCTTTGCTCTTTGTTGTATGTTGAATCCTTCACACTATGAGGCCGAAGATAGTTAAGGTAGACTTTCATTCATAGTATACACTCTAATGCATTTAAAAGTAACAAGTGCAAAGAGGCGACAATGGCCCCACGACTCTAAGAAAGAAGCAAAGTGAACACAATTTTAGAAGAAAGCAAAATGAACCTCGCACAAATAAATAAGATTATAAATAAGCAAAAATGGCATGTTTGTCCATAATTGTGAAAACAGGAAATCAAGATTAGCAAACTGAAAGAAGAAAAGAATGCCCATGGCATTCTCTCGGAAAAGGAAAAGATTTAAAGTAGTCCCATTGAATTCTTTAAAGAAAGCAAAACAAGATCTGAACAAACTGGGAAAGAGAAGGACAAACAGAGGAAATAAATTTGAGAAGCATTGAGAAAGAAGAAAAAAGAAAGACGAAGTGAGTAAATGAGTAAATGAAACCTGAGAAGCAAACCTAATATCTTATTTATGTACAATTTGTTAAAAAGACTTATAAAAGCTCTTAGCCACTATTTTTGATGCTTTTACCTAAAGTCCTTTTGGGTTTAAAGATCTACACTCTGGTGGACTTCTTCCAAAGGAATAGTACTTTCGCCACCCTTATTTAACTCCTCTCAATCTCTTTCATTTTTCTTTACCTCTTCCATTCTACTCAAAAAGGATGGACAATAGGATATTTTTTCATTCGGGGAGAGTCCTTTTACCTTAGTTGTTGCAGACTCTTCACTTTTGATGCTACAGCCATGTCAGATTCTCCAAAAATACACTACTTTTGGAGAATCTGACATGCACCCGTTGACATTTTTAAGAGTTCGAGCAACTTAACTTTTTACGTCACAAAGCCAAGGTTAGAGAGAGGTCTGCTACAACTGGTTGGAAGTGGCAGATACCATATGCAGAGGATGGTGTTGAGTAGAGGTGTTCTCTGGATTTGCAAGAGATCTTGCGAAGCATAAGTGATGGAATTCTTTTAAAACATGGAATTATTTCAACTACAGGCTACATCCCTCTTTCTTTGAAGTCCATCAAGTATGGAAGGTTTCTCTCTCTGATAACAGTTAAAAGGGCCACGACATTATTATTCCAGAAAGTGCATTTAATGATGGTGGGAGGAAACTTGCAGGCAAATGAGGTGACTGTCACCTGAGGTTGGGGTTTGGAAGTCAATCAAGAATCTTTGGTTGTCACTCAAGCATAACACTAGAGTTAGAGTTGGAATAGGAGATATGATACTTTTCTGGAAAACGGATTGGAGTGGTCGTGGAACTCTTCAATCTCTGTTCATTGATCTGTTTAATATGCTTCCGGATTGCAGTATACATGGAGTGTGATCTCCTCAAGGATGGAACCTAATCTTTAGAAGGCTCTGAAATGATTGGGTATCAGAAACTTCTTAATTTGATAAGAAAATTCCTAGGTATTAATCTAGAACCAAACAACTTCATTTGGGAGCACCGCAAGGATGGAATTTTCACTGTTAGCAGGGCATAGAAGAGGGGTTTGAATGAAGCTGCAGGTAGGTCAACAAGACCTTGGACTGCTATTTTGAAGATTGTGGCTCCTACTAAAATGAAGTGCTTCACTTGGATCGTAGCTAGGAAAGCATGTTTGACACTTAAGGCATTACAAAAGAGGGGGATCAACATAGCTTCTAGATACCTTTTATGCAAGGAGGCAATAGAAACCAACAAACACTTCTTACTGCATTGTAAAATAACTACAGAAATATGAGCCTTTTTCACTACCATTGCCGGAGTCTATTGGATCATGCCTGAACATACTACAGATTTGCTTAGCTGTTGGATCAGTAGAGGAGGAAGCAAGAGCCAGAAAAGATGGTTGAGGACGGTCCTAGCTTGCATCTAGTGAACATTTTTGTATGGAGAGGAACTAGAGGATTTTTGAAGGAAAAGAATGTACTATACTGAAGATTAAGTGGAAAGTTGTTATTTCACTAGGTTTTTGGTGTAAAGAACAAAATATGGAAGAGGAAATCCAACTAGTGGATTTTATAGTATCTTGGTAAGTATCTTTGTTCTCTTTACTGTGTCTTTTTGGAGGTGGTCAGCATAGTCCCTAGTATTAAAGAATACAAATTACCAGTTTCAAAAAAAAAAGAAAAGGTGAGAAATAGCGAGAAAGAGAAAAAGAAGAAAGAAAAGATGCCACAACACCAGATGCCAAGGAAGAAGCAGAGGACGGCGAAACTAGTTAAGGCAGTAGCGTCTGTGAGTCTGAACTCTGAATTTCTCAATTTTTTTGAGTCTAAAAGGCCTCCTTTTCTTTTGCTTTTGAAAAGTTGCTCCCTAAAATATTACAGATCAATGCTTCATACCTGTTCAATTGAAGCACTCACTTCTTCAGTGTCGGCTCTCCTTGCAACCTGGAAAGGGACTTGCCTGCGCTTCGCGTTGCTCCGGCGCTTTAAAGGGGCAAAGTGCTCGCTTTTCACAACACTACTCTCCATTTCTTCATGATCGATAGTAGAATGGGCGGAGTTTAAGATGTAAACTTAACTTTTATACATTGAAATAGTAGTGGGAGAAATTATTAAGGTGATGGATAAAAGTTAGTTTAAGATTTGAATAAGAAATAATTTTAGCCTTCAAGATTGTGGAAATGGTAGGAATCGTATTATTTGTAAAAGGGGAAACTGTTCAAATGTGCACTTAAGTATTCAATTTGTCTTATATCTGCCATCACTATTATTTTTAATCCCTCACACCAAATGAGTCCTTAATGTTTTCCCGCTTGGCTCTGGCTTTTTTCACGGTGGAGCCACATAGACAAATATAAGATTCAAATCACCCCTAAACTATTAACTTGGTTTATATATACCCTCTGTAAAATAATTTGAAGCATGCCCATAGAACAATTGAATAAGTTTAAACATACTTCTGCATAACTGAATAAGATTCAAACATACTACTATGTGGCTATATCAACCAAATAAGTCCCATTCTTTGACGGCCGAAAATATTTTAAGTTGCTCGGACTCGGGTGCGGGTATCCAAGATGGATGCCAATCCGAGAGTCGGATTCGGCGAAATTCAAATTTTCAGATTCGGTGATGCGAATCTAAGTATGATACGAGTGCGGGGATACGGCTAAAAATTTTCAATATTATAAATATATAGTTATAAAGATATTCTAAATTTGAAAGCTATGTTGTGATAAACTTATTATTTTTAGCGTATCTTTAAAAATAATTATATCAATAACAATATATCTAGTATAATCAAGTAAATGGGATCTATATAGTACTAAAGTATCACTAAAAATATTTGTTAAAGAAGAGAGAAAATATAATAAATATGAAAATTATAATTTATTTTATAAAAAATGACACTTATTTCGAGAAACTCTTCATATTTGGGAGTTCTTTGGATTTCCTTGTACTTTTTCAAGAAAACTTTCTTTCTTCTCTGTATTTTTATATAATGAAGCTTGAGAAAGTAAAAACTCTGTATTTTGTGAAACCCTTCATCTCTGGGAGTTCTTTTTCAAAAAAATTGAGAAGACTCTGCACTTCTTCAAGAAAGATGAAAAAGACGGTAATTTCCTCTTAACTTTCTCAAGCTTCATCATAAAAATAGCTCCGCCTACTCTCTAAAGACGTCGCCGAAAACTGATCTTTTTTTCCAAATCTTTTCTCTTTGGCCAAAGTGTCCAGATCAGATTGACTGAATCCTACCCGCACCCGCACCCGCACCCGCACCAGTGTCGCGTCGAGACGGGTTCGCCGAGAAATATGAAGAGTCCGCGCAACATAGAAAATACGAAAAAGGGCCTAAATATCCTCGAAGTATTAAAAATGGTACAAAATTACCCTCCATCCACCTATTGGCTCCAAAATGCCTCTTTTATCCACCTATTGGCTCCAAAATACCCTTGTCATCCACCTTTGGGTTCAAAATTGAGCACTTATTTAATTGTTTTAAAATTAAAATGTTTAAATGTTTTTTAAAATACTTGGCGCTCAACTATTTTTTATAATTTAATTTATTAATATAATTTATAAACCAACCCACTACCCAATCATTACTAACTAAACACCACCTAATTAATAAATCAATTATAATATCAAAATTGCCATAAACAATACTAAAACACGACGAAATTATAGATTCCTGAAAATGACATCCAAAATTATTCGAATCAGAATCAAAGCCCCAATTAAATTTAGGTTGAGCCGTTTATTTAGGAGGACACTTTCAATATGATTCTCTTTCAAGCTTTAATTATAAATTTATGATTAAAGGTAAAAAAGTAGTACATCCCGAATTAATTCATGGACTTTTTTAAATATAATTTTATAAATATTTATGATTTGTTTTAAAACCTTTAATATATTTTTTTGAAAAAAAGTTATCTATGAAGTAACATCACATAATTGAGACGAAAGAATAATTAAGATGAACATTGTCAGAGTTTTAAGTTTATCGGTAATTTTTATTTAGACTATTGAAGTTTTGAATGTATGATAATTTACTTCTATCGATATTTTCGCTTCAAATTTTTAAGTACACTCATTGGCAGTAACTTTCCTGTTGTTGCATTAGTAATGTGACGGGTTTATTAATTTAGAGGGGTTTAATTAGTAACGGGTGGGTAGTGGATTGATTTATAAATTATATTAATAAAGTCAAATTGTAACAAATAGTTGAGCGCCACGTATTTAAAAAACTATTTAAATAGTTTAAATTTAAAATTGTTAAATAAGTGGTCAATTTTGAACCCAAAAGTGGATGATTATGGAGCCAATAGGTGGGTGGGAAGGGTATTTTGGAGCCAATAGGTGGATGGAGGGTAATTTTGTACCATTTTCAATACTTCGAGGGCATTTTAGGCCCTTTTTCGTAGAAAATATTAGTTGGAGGGGCATATTTGAGACAAGAAGATTGTGAAGGCTTTTATGGACTTATAGGTGAACATAGGATAAATATAGAACAAATTGCAAGTGACTTTTAAATCTTTTCCCTTGGTAGAATGATGTCAAACATTTTGGAATGTTCTAAAGTAGGAAGTGTCATATTAATCTGAATACAGGAGTATTACGAAGAGATAAATATTGAAAACACTCCTAAACTTGGTGTGAATTATTACTTTAGTCGCCCAACTATTGATAGCTTTAAAAATACCCCTCTACTTGGTTAAGTAATTTAAAAACATCCCTCTTATGCCACATGTCATCCACCTATGCTATATGTGCTTTTTTCTACTAATGTGGCGTACACATATATAGTAAAAAAAACATTCAAATAATTAAATGCTAAAATATAGTAAAGAGGATTTTTTTCTTACCTTACCCCATCCCCTACCCAGGTACCCCAACCCCATCCCCTCACCCCTCCACCCCAAAAAAAAAATTCAAAAGTTTTTTGTTCAAAAACTTTTGATCCAACACCACCGAGTAGCCTGACTTCTCCCCTAAAAAAATATTTTTAAACTAAAATATATTTCTTTTTCTTATCCCACTCCCCTCCCCTCGAGAAACAGAAGTTCAAAAGAATTTTTTAGGGGGTTTAGGGTTTAGGTGTGAGGCTAGGTGTACTTGGTAGAGGATGGGGTGGGTGATAAGTAAATCTTTAAAAAGAAAACATCTTTTATCTTCTTAAATTGCTAAATTATTAACACATTTATTTAATGTTCTTTAAAAAAAAATTCAATTACATATATTTATGTGTATGTCAGGATTATCAAAGGCGCGCTTTAGGCGTGCTTAAGCCCTGAAGCGAGGCTCAGAACGTGTTGAGCGCTTCCCTCGCTTTATGTGCTCTTCTGCGTCGTCATCATGGTTTTAAGGCAAACGTTTCCTTGCCAATGAGCCTCGTATGGAGAAGTGACACTAAATAATTTGTATTTCACGTTATCATAATTTATTTTTTCGATTTCTTTGGACATATATTTGTCATTTATGTTTGTAATTATTAGTCTTTGACTAAACATATATATTTGTATTCTTTTCTCCCTTTGCGCCTTTTTTCATAAAATCCCACGCTTATATTTGCGCTTTGCGCTTAAAGCCCTCACGGACCTTAGAGATTTTTTGCGCTTTTAACACTATATGCCACGCCAACAGAAAATTCTGCATATATGCCCATGTGGCATAAGAGGGGTGTTTTTAAATTCACTTAATCAAGTAAAGGGGTGTTTTTAAGGCTGCTTATAGTTGGAGAACTAAAGTAATAATTCATGCCAAGTTTAGGGGTGTTTTCAATACTCATCTCTAGAATGGCTTGCTATATCGTTGTTAATTTAAGTTCTCTTATTGCTATTTCTGCTGTTGAGTAAAAAGCATAGTAGTTCCTTGCATCATTTGCACTTTCATCTGTTTGATGTTATGCTGTGGATTCTTTTCCTAAGTGTTGACTTTTTCTCTACCTCCCTATTTAGGAAAAAGAGGCAATAGTATTTTAAGTCCATCTCTTAAGGAATGGCTAATGTTGAAATATAACAAAGAACTTCCTTCTTTGGCAACACATGGTTGGCTTCTTGTCCTTTAGCTATGTGATTTTCTGTACTTCGATTTTTATTCCCTCCTCCACTTCTTATTAGGCAGTTTAGTTGTAGCATTAAAATAGATTCATTCTAACCAGATGGCTTACTTATGGAATCTTCAACTCTTTAATAATAGTAATGGAAAATTATGAAGTCAGTGCACCATGAGAAAGAAGACATTGTTTGACCCAAGAGAAGTAAACTGAGCTATATAAAATTGGATTGAGCGCTTTAATTACTGCAGATATTACCCTCTGAAAAGTACTGGATCAAAGAAAAAAATGTTCTCTGATGTTACCCTATACCTGTATGCCCCAGTTGCTGTACAGTAAAGTTATAATTCAGTATTCATTTCGTATGCTTGCCAAATACAGAAAAATGCAGACGTTAGCTGTATTTCTAGGGGAAACTCCTCGCCTACAGTTCAAACAAAGGTTTTACATTTGCTTATAATTTCCTCCCTCCAAAGCAAAGTGACCGGATTTTGGGCTGTTTTAGGAGGAGAGTTGGGCACAACTTTAGGATGGAAGCAGTAATGCTTTTCTGGAAGTAAAACTAATGCTCTTCTCTTATTATTGACAGAGAAGTACTCCTGGGCCCGTGGAAGGCTCTGTTGAACATTCTCAAATAATCAGAAACGGCTCTACTCATGAGGATGATATTGTCATTAACCCAACATTGGTTGCAAGTGTCCAGAGCTTTGTAGAACCGAACTTGACTGCTGCTGCTTTATATAGAGCAACACACGGTTCTCATATGGCAGCGGATGAAGCAATTGCCTTTAACATGCCACTGCAACCTAATTTATTTGAAAATGCATCTGTTGAACCATCTCCTGATGCTGAGCACCCTTCTCAGACACAATCATTATGTTGGCCAGATAAACGAGATACAATTGAGTCGGAGGTTCTGAGCTATGGCAGAAATGATCAAGAAGAAGTGAAATTCGATGGTGAAGCAGTTGGAAGATCACATGCATATAGTCAAAGGTAAGATGATTTATCAGGAGTTCAATAGCTATGACTTGATGTCCTTGTAAGGTGGAAATTCAAATTTATTTCTTCTATGACCCCATGACTTGCTAATTTCTGTAATGATGCCAAACTTGTATTACACCTACGAAGTAGGCATGTGATACAGTATCACTTTAAGTCCCTTGGACCCAGTGGGCCTAGTGGCAGTCACGGTCTTAGAAGAATTATCCTATGATTGTCAAGTGCATGAAATAGATTTAGACTAGTTAATGTTTCTCGTGGTTATTAGCTGGTTGGCTAGAATGCAAAGTGTAGCCTTTTTAAGCCCCTTCCAGCATGCGTTTTTTTGTAAAACCTGCTGTAACTTGTGGGTTTGCATTTTTTTTGTGAATAAAATTGCCAGTTCAACAAAGATTTCAGTGGCTTGAAGGAAGTCATTTTATATGACCCGGCATGGTTTACCTGAGCAATCAAATATCAATCAGGTTTCCCTATGTTGAAGGTTAATAACAAGCGGAACCCTGGATTTCGAGATTTGAGTCTCACTTTAGGATTTTTCAGACTTCCCATTAAAACAAAGTCATGTATAACAAACATGTTCATATCATTCTTACTTGTGCAGTTGTCCTTGTACCTTTAGGCACATTTTAATCTGAACTCGGTTGATCTGAAATTATGTTATGATGCCAGTAAACTACTGATTTTGGATTCTATTTATGTGACATATTGGGTCTTGGTATTGAGCAGGTTGCTTAATATCATAAACCAGACTCTAGCATCTGTGGGAGTGGATCCGTCACTGGCCGATGTTAGAGTACAGCTTGATATCAGCAAAAAAACAAGCAGTGGAGCCACAGCTACAAGATTAAGCAGTGGAGAGAACTATGGTGGTGCTCCTAAAAGGCTTAGGACAGAAGGTAGTATCTGATTATTAATCTAGCATGGCTCCACTCCTAATTTTTCTGCATCTTGTCATCGTTTCGATGGGGAGATAGTTGAAGTGGTTGGTCTCTGTGGATGAGGTGGTGCACAAACAGCTTATGGTTGTCCAGTTAGGTTTCCATTTAAATATGAGAAGCTGCATTGTCATTCTTAAGGGTATTTAGTTTTGAATTGAGATAAGTCGACTTTGATAATTCTGTCAGTGTGATATGGTTATGCCTATCGATTTGCCATGGATCTGTTTTCGTAGTTGATATTTAAACAGGGAAATTTGAAGTTGTTTCAAATGTTAGCATGAAGAATTTTATGTACATTACCAAATCTTTTCCTTTTCAGCATTTTGTGATTAGTTCACTTAACAGGATGCTGGTTTTTCAATTGTGTTTCAGAAATAAAAGTCAGCACTTGTATCATTGTGAAAAAAAAAGGAATTAGAAACAGGAGTTGTTACTACAGAATTATAAATAATTATACAATTAACTATAAATAGGTTAGCTTTGATCACCAAGTCTTTCAAATATGTTCCTTCTTTTGTTTTTCTTATGTCTTGAATCCAAGCAAATGAATTTATTGTAAAGCTATTCATATAAAAACTTCTAGTAGGTATTTGTGTAGTTGCATTTGGACTAAGGGGAGTTGTTCTTTTTCGAAGATGAAGTAGAAGGGGGAGGAACTCCAGGTAAGCCAGGGATAGGACTGAATGGAAACGGAGGGAGAAGAAATGGGGAAGGAGGTGGTGGTGGTGGCGGTAATGGAATTAAATCGTATGTAGGTGGTGATGTAATTGGAGGTGGTATTGAAGGCGGAGGAGACATTATAGGCAAATGAAAATTTGGTGGAGGAATTGGTGGTGCATGAAAAAATGGTGGAAATGTTGAAGGTGGAGGAATTCGAGGTTCATGAAAAAACGGTGGAAATGTTGAATGTGGAGGAGACATGGGAGGTGCATGAAAAAACGGTGGAAATAATACAAGAGGTGGCAGAGGAGGGAGTTGTGGTAAAGGAGGGAGCTGCGGTATAGGAGGGAGTCCTGGTAGAGGTGGAAGATAGCCTTGATTAATAGTAACAAAACGCGACACTGATGGAGTTAATATTGGATCATTATTATTAAGAGTTGAAGTTAAAGAGTTGTGATCAGGATATACTTCTTTGTTGTTGGTACTATGAGTGCTTGGTTTTTGGTTGCAAAGTTTTGGTTGGTTTACAGGTTTGAAAGTGAAGAATCCAGCTGAGAAAATGTGTGTTCCCTTTTTCTTCAATTTGAGTTGGAAAGAAGTTGTTGTTGTTGTCGATGCCTCAGCGCAGTGTGGCTCACTGCTGCTGATTAGCCTGGCTGAACATCCTATGACATGTTTGTTCAATTTGAAAGGAAGGTGTACACTGAATTCTCCATGCATGTTTGTTTTCACTTCTTGGTAAAATCTTGAGTTTGCACATTCCACTGCAACAATAGCTCCTATAAGCAGAAAAATGCATCAAAAGTTTATAAGATTCCCAAGAAAGAAGAGAGGATAGAATGTGTTTGGTATGATAGGAAATATTTCCCAGAATAAAAGTCATTTTCCTTCAAAATGCTCTTTTTCCCTTTTCCCATATATAAAAAGAAGTCATTTCAAAAGTTAACTTGAGGGGAGAAGAGTGTCCAAATTCATATAAATAGGCCAACAGTTCATTTTTCAACCAATGTGAAACTCTTAACGCTTCCTTCATGCTTGGCCCAAAATAGAGCATGGAACGGAAGCCCAAATAGGGATGAACCTGACTATCGTTGTCATGTAAAGATATAATATTTGATCTTTCCCGATCAATTGGTTTTTCATTATTTAATAAGAAAGATGGCAAATCCTATCATTGTATTTAAATCCTTTTTTCATTTGGATCCTATCAACTTGGAGAGTGTCATAGTAGATCTATGATTAGCCCTCGGTCGGGATGGTCCCGTAGAAGGACTAGCGTGCAAGTCGCTGCTTCATTTTGTATAGTGATAAGACTTTCTCTTTCTTAGCGCTTCGCCTCCTAACTCAACTCTAAAGGCTAGCCCATGAGAGGAGGATATAAGACTCTAACCCTCAAACATTCTTTTAAGAAAATACTCCTTCCATTTCAATTTGTTTGTCTTACTTCCAAATTTCATCTTTACATTTGATATGCTTAATACCATTAGATTAAAGGACATATCTTTAGTTTGAGACCACAAAGTACACAAGTTTTCTTTATTTTCTTGAACTCCATGTCAAATAAAACAGACAAACAATTCGAAACAGAAAGAGTAAGTGATTTTCAAGAAAAAACAACAACTTTGTTAATCATTCCAAACAACAATAACTTCAAAAAGTAACTAGGATGGTGATGAACCTGAAATGAAGTGACTGGCCTTTGACAAATCCTGGTGATAGTGACAAACATCACAAAAAACTTTTCCTACAACAAGAGCGGTTGGATGATGGCTAGAAATATGCCTACCTTCTGAAGGTGAAAGGTTACAAAATACCAAACCAAGGAAGACAAATATCATCCAAAACCAACACATTTTGTACAATCTAAAAAATAATTTCAACTCTAATTAATTTGTCATTCTTTGGCTTCCTAGCAAGTGACATTTTATACTACTGCTGCTGCTGCTACTACAACTAATAATAATATATGAATTTCTTTAAACATAAATAAATTGATAATGAATGTTGCCAAATCCTCATCTGTATCTCCTCATACAAGACCTGTGACTACCAAAAAATATACAACAACAAAGGAATTATCTTAAAACTCTTTTTTTGTTGTCTTCTCAATTTTTTTATTTAGGGTGTGTTTGGTACAAACAAATTAAAAGGGATAGTATTTTACTAGTTATTTTATGTATGGATGTTTTTAGGAGAATAATTTTTTCGTTTACGTAAACCAATACGCTAAAAAATAAGTAAGAAATGCACTTATAAAATTTTGATCAAAGTAGGTCATTATTTAGACCAATTCGCCAATTTTTTTTAAAAAAAAATTATTCAAAACTAGAGTAAATGTATACAACATTATTCTATCAATGAAATCCAACAGTCAAAACTAGGGATGAACCTTAAAACATTAATGCCAATAATGTTTGTTAAGTAATTTGTTACCACAAATATCGTTTAATAGGATATTGACAAACTCTGTCAGCTTGGAATATCTGACATTGTAATATTTTATTTTCATGTATTCTTTAAATAATCATTTTTAAGAAAATAAAGAATCCAAACAATAATTATATTTTTGATAAAAGTATTTTACTTCATACCAAACACGCCCTTAATCAGTAAAGGATGAGGAGACCTTGCGATCGAAATTATGATACAAGGTCCAAATTGTTTGCACACAAGGTCAAAGCTAAAGGTTCCGAGGATTTTGATCAATGATATTTTAGGTCTAAAAAATTATATCGTGTAAATAAAATAAAAATAAACATTTTGGATTTGATATAGTATGTTTGAATTCAAATAACATAGTAAAAGCTTCTAGTCAATATTAAAGTGACAGAAATAAATTACAATCACAAAAAAATATGAAAGCCAATAAATTTTAAAGTGACAGAAAATAAGTTACAATCACAAAAATATGGCGAAACATAATTTTATTCATTAAGATTGCGGATACAATTTTGTTCCTTTCTTGATTCTAATATTTATCCATGATTCGAGGATCGTTAGTGACGTATTTCTCAACCTATGATGATTTAGATTTGACCTCTCTACATGAATATTTCATCAATTTGCGGAATATTCGAGATGCCTTTTAAGGTGAACTAGAGTTTAGAGTTGAGTAATCTCCAAAAATTCTAATTAAAACTTGACACACTTTATAGAGTTTCAGTTAGAATTGAACAGGTCTTATAGAGCCCACAAAATTTCAATATCTACAGAAATAGCTAAAATGCCACATTTTTTTAAAAAGAAAAAATCTATTATATAAAATTAGAGCTGTCAATATGGGTAATACCCGTTGGCTGGCTTGGCCTAATTTGGCATTTAATAGGGTTGTGCTAAGATTTTTGAAGCTCATTTAAGAAAAGGGCTTTTTAGCCCGGCCTTAATAAGTCTACTGATTTGTGAGGCTTGAGAAATATTGACAGTGCCAACCCGTGGACAAATAAAAATTAATTAAAAATTATAATATAATATTAAAATATAAAATTAAAGAGAGTCCAAACTCAAAACAATTAGGTTAATATTTCTATTTAGATATTTATACTTTACTTGAAAAAACTTAGTAAATATTATAAAGATAATTTTATTTGTGAATTTGACTAACAAGTAATAACTTAGCATCATGCAATATTGTTTTGTCGATATTTATTATAATGTTTTTAATTATAATTTATAATTTAATTTAATAATTATAAAAATATAATATTTTAAAAAGTTGGCTGGTCCGACAAGTTTGTAGCTCATGAATTTATGATTGGGCTGGTCATTTTCTAGCCCACACTAAAAATGGGTCAGTCCGACCTAATCCGTAAAATATCAAACCCTGTATAAATTAGCTCAAATAAAATAGATTAGCCCATATTGACAGCACTATCTAAAATTTATAGGGTTTGCCACAATAAGCTAGTTAGAAAATGGGCATGCGTTGAGTATGGATTTTGGTTATCCAACTTTTAGGCTGGTGAGACCACGAGATTGTTGCTTATTTTTTTAGTTTACAGTTAGGAAATTTTAACCCTACTACTTTTTAATTGAAAAAAAAAAAGAAACATTCCACCAACAATGTATTGTGAATTCATTTAAGTTGCTTACATTATGTATAACTTACCAAATCTTTTTTTTCCTTTGAGCCCCGACTAAATCTGAATCATACATAATTCTAATTCGATACTTTTAATTAAAGGTAAAATAGTTTCACTGTTGTTGTAAATCAGTTTCTAATAATAGCTTGAGATTTTTCTTACATAGTAAAAAAATTAAAATCACATTATCAGATTATTTAATTAATAGATAATAGGACGTGGCTATCCGTAATTAGTCAGATTGATATAACCTAAAATTAAGACTGTTGACATATTACAAGCTAAAATGTTAACCTTGGTCTTTGTATAATTCATTATGTAATGTGATAAAAGTTAAAGGGAAATTTTTCAAAATGTCAATATTTTAGCATTTAAGAGGACCCATTAGCAACAATTTCAATATTTAGTAAAAATATCATTTTAGTTTGTTATGTATTTTATTTATGTTTTTATTATTTATTTTTATTTAAAGAATATAATTATTTAATAACAAAAAGGAGAAAATTAAGGGGGGGATATTTCAAAAAAAGGCAAGCATCCTTAATTTTCTCATCAGTTACATTTTCAAATAAAAGTTAAACTTTATTTATTTTTTCTCTAGAATTTTTACCTTTTTAAAATTATATTCATTCCACAATATATTCTATTTATATTTGTTATAGTTTTTTATTAGTTTGTATTCATTCCAATAGGTATGCCGAATTTATCTATATAGTCATTTAATAAATATATTTGTATTTTCATATTTTTTTTCCCTATATAGCTATTTTTTTCTTCAAAAATCAAGTATGTATTCATTTCAATATGTATTTTATTTGTATTTCTATTTATTCTAGTTTTTATTTAGAATTTTGTATAATAATATATAAAATACAAAAAATTAGTATGATGAAAAAGTGAATGAAATATAAAATTGAATATTTGGTGTACTCATTCTTAAATAAAATACATAACTAGTTGACATACTTTTAGAATAAATACAAATTAGAAAGAAATGTCAAATTCAGTTGACATACCTTTATTAGTTTGTATTCATTCCAATATGTATGTCAAATAAAATGTAGCTATTTAAGAATACATTTGTATTCGTATATATTTTTCACTCTGTATTTATTTATTTTTTCAAAATCTTGTTTCCTTTTCTAAGTTGTATTCATTCCAATATGTCTATTATTTGTATTTGTATTCGAATACAAATAAACTAATAGAAAGTTGTTCTTCTTATAAATAAAATACATAACTAGTTGACATACATTTGGATGAATACAAATTAGGGACAAATACAAGATTCATAAACCATGCAACATGAGTTTTTTAATAAATACAAATATTGATAGTATACATAGTGATTTGAATACAAATTAAGAAAGCATACCAAATTCTAAAAAAGAACTATAAATACAAAACAAACTAATATAAAGGATGTAAATGTTCTTACCCTCTTTCTTCCCTCATTTTAGCAGCGGGTCATACATTATACACTATTTGTTAAGTAATAAATAAATTAAAGGATGAAAAATCACCAGAAATTGGTTGATTAAGATGAATACCTCTAGTAAACCTCTTGGATTCAGCAATTGGAGAGTAAATCATAACGGAAATTGAAAAATATAAACAACATTTTTTTAAGATTTAAATAAAAATAAAATTAGAAAAGAAATCTGAAAATAGGATAAAGATTAGAGATACCTTAATCAAAGGGATTCTGGTTGATTCAATTTTGGATTAAAAAACAACCAAAATATATGGCAAAAAAATATTTGCAACTTGAATGTTGGAGGAAAATCAGAAAAGATAACCATGAGAGAGAAAAAAATTAAATGGGAGAGAGAATTAACAATTTGAAAAGATAAATATGAGAGAGAATGATTTTTTTTTTTAAAAAAAAAGATATATAGAATTAATTGAAAAAGAGAGATAAAATAGGAAGAAAATTGGGACACATAAATTTTCTAAAATAATGACATTTTTGACATTATTGCTAATATTTATAAAGTATGGATATTTTTACTAAATATGTTATTTATTTTGACTAGTTTACTAATTTTTCCAAAGTTAAAACTATGTCAATTATAGTTTAATTTGACTGATATGAATATTTTCCATACAAGAATACTCTCACTGAGATTTTAAATAATTATTCAATATATATATAATATATTAGTATAAGTGGGAAGAACTCAAGTCAAAAGTTGAATTACGGTTCTACTCTCCTATAAATTAAAAAGTTATAATTAGTTTAATTAAACAGTAATGACTTTTAAATTTTCTTAGATTAATTCCTATTATTATTATTATTATTATTATTATTATTATTATTATTATTATTATTATTATCAAAAGTGAAAACTTTTTACTTCAAAATCGGATTAACATATTACCCCTACTATAAGTTAAAATGTTATAAAATATTTAATTAGTCAAATATTAGAATTCTCAATAAGTTTTCTCTAATATATATGTGTATTCATAACCGAATTTTTATGCAACCTATAATTACAATATTTAATATGTATTAACCTCTCACAATTGAATTATTTATTATTATTAAAATATTATTTTGCACACCTTAAGTATAAGTTAAATAAAATTCAATTAATTAATTTTTCAATTACATAA
This sequence comes from Solanum pennellii, assembly GCF_001406875.1. Classification (NCBI taxonomy): domain Eukaryota; kingdom Viridiplantae; phylum Streptophyta; class Magnoliopsida; order Solanales; family Solanaceae; genus Solanum; species Solanum pennellii. The sequence goes on from NC_028639.1 coordinate 14,869,029, forward strand.
ATTGAACGGAATTTGGAAGTGGAAAAGTGGTCCTTTAATGCCCAGAGTCATACATGATTAATTGCTTTAATTAACAAATCATGTATTACTTTATCAAACTCTTACAATTCATGTAATTTGTCTTCTCATTTTCTTAACTTGACTTATCAAATTCTAACACTTTTAAATTAGTAATCAATCTTTGTTAATATAACATCAGTAGAATTTGAATAGTTCATTAAGTATTTAAGTGTAGGTTAATTAGTATTATGTCAAAAGGGATTTCAAACAACATAAAAAACACTATATAAAGGTAACAAATGATTTCCATTTCCTTCAAGTTTTGTTTCTTTAGTTGAGCATCTGACCTTCCTTCTAAGTTTCTTTTTTTCCCTTAAATTTTTCCTTTTGCATGAACTAGAAAATGGAAAATGGAGAAACATGTATAGTTGATACATGTTGGAATTGAATAATTGTCATATCAATTTACATGCAACATTCAACATTCATTGAATGATATATGAAGATTACTATCTCCGTAAGGAGTGCTAGCAGAAATTCATGAGCTATGAAAATGAAGAAGTTGATTTCTTTGAAATACTGATTTTAAAATTTTCATTAATTGGTTTATTCTTATAATGTACTTAACTATAATTGCTTGCGACTATAGATAAATGTGATGCTATTTGTGTATTGAAAAAATTATTTTTTATTTTTTTATATTTTTGTAATGTTTCTTTATATGTATCTTCATATTTGAACTTACTAATTTATTTTATAGAAAGAATTAGTAGTATATGCATCATATATAAATATAGTATCAATATTTAAAAGAAATTTTTTCTTTCATTTTGATATGATAACAATGAATAAAAACTATTTTAGTTACCACAAAATATAGGAATCTTCACTTGAATAGTCATATAGAATACTATTACTTTTTCTAGCTGATATATATATATATATATATATAATCTTAGTTGCTTTTTTTTGCTACTTTTATTTTCAAAACTAAATAATTTTTAAAATATTATTAATGAAAACACGCGCAACGCGCGTGCACAGAATATATATATAAATGTGTTGAAAGCATTACGTTATTTTAAGGGAAAAGGTCAAAATTATCTTATAATGATTGGATTACGTAATGTAAATATTTTTCAATATTGAAAATTTCCCAAAAAAATGTGTAGAATATTATTATCAGCTAAACAAACACATGCAATTTCTGTTGACGCATCACAACTTGTGACTAATTAAATGCAATAGAGAAAATGACAACAAGTGGAGTTCAGGGGATGACGCGTAAATAATTTTATCTTTGTAATGATAGAAAAATTATTGCTAATAGATCCTCAAGCATATAAAAAACCAACTGCATAAAGTAAATAAAATAGCAAAAACAGAAAATATGATGACCAAAGCAAAGAACATACAAGTAACAAAAAAATTGACAAATAAGACAATAAGAGAGTAACAATAACAATAACACAAAGGAAACAATACAATGCTTAAGTATCTACTAATTTTCTATTCTAATTTTCGACCTTTCTATCTAAGCTCATGTCCTTGATAAATCGTGTGCATGTCACATGTCCTATCTAATCACCTCTCAATTTCACGTCCTGTCTAATCACCTCTCAATTTTTCTTTGACATACCTTTGTATCTCTTCTATACCAATTATAGTCTTCTCCAATTAATAGAACGAATAGCATCAAGCTATGCCCATTTGTGTTAACTTGCAAGTAACAAAAAACTTCATTCTATGAAGCAGAATGTATAGCTAATTACGTAGGTTATTAATCTTTTGACGTACTAAATATTTTGAACTTCTAGAGAACAAGGGTTAGCTCCGCAGCACATCTACCCTCAAAACTAACTTCACAAATTTCAAATAAAGTGAAAATACTCTATACTATGTAATAACTCGCATAAGAGATCTCTATAAGATTGAAGGCGTTACACAAGCAGTGTAGAGGCTATTATATCATATGTATGCTATTCTCCCCTTTCTCATAACCCAAAAAAATGACGGAAAGAACATGTGTACAAATAGGGAATGCAACAACATATTGTACTCGACCTACATTTTCAGCCTTGAAACTATACAAGAGGAAGACAATCCCCCCCCCCCCC
>NC_028639.1:14871216-14950136 GCF_001406875.1 Solanum pennellii
CCCCCCCCCCCCCATATGAACTGAAATTTTCTTAGTCCTAGGTCTAGGGTGACGATCAAATTGCACAGATGCTTGCCTAGATTTGCAGTGACCTGCTTTGCTACTGCTGTTTCTAGATGATACCAGCCTTGAGAAAACCAAAAGCCACATGAAGTTGCAAGGAATAGCAAGCGGATAAAGGAAAATTTACAGATATTATGCAACACTGGCCAAAGAGATGATTCAACGAAGTTGTTGATCATGAAATGCCATAAGCTGTTTTACATCATTCCACCATGCAGCAACATTTTGTCCATCAACAGTAACCCAGTCAACTACAGTTGATGCTGGTTGTTCCCACCATTCATCTACCTGTAAAGATGCCACAATATCACATTTTGCATAAGCAGGAACTTTTCAGAACAGAGCAAAGAAGAGTATGTGGGGAAGTAAAAAAAAAAAAGAAAACAAACATAATAGCATCACCAAGATATCCTAGTTACAGAGCTTGAATGATATTTCTCTTTGGAATAATGCACAAGTACCCCCTCAACTTATGCCTGAAATCTCAGAGACACACTTATACTATATCAAGGTCCTATTACCCTCTTGAACTTATTTTATTAATAATTTTCTACCCTTTTCGGCCTACGTGGCACTAACTTGTGGGCCCAATGCTGGTTGACTTTTTTTTTCAAGCTAATGTCACGTAGGCCGAAAAGGGGTAGAAAATTACTTATAAATAAGTTCAGGGGGTAATAGGACCTTAGTATAGTATAAGTCTGTCTCGGGGATTTCGGACATAGGTTGAGGGGTACTTGTGCATTTTCCCTTTCTCTTTTTATAAAGACCCATTTTTTTGCTTTCCCCTTTTTGGGCCTAACAGAACTGAAATATCCTTCTAACACCAAATAAATTCAGAAACAAAATCTTTGGATCAATTAGGATAACTCTAATGTTTTCCAGAAATGAGTTCTTGGCAACTCACATAAAGTACTTTCTGTTCATGCAGTTGTGCAGAAAGATGTTAAAATTCACATGATCCTTGGGCCTAATTTTAAAAGCTAGCTCATGAGGCAAGGACTGCTCAAGACCAGATAAGGATACCCATTCCCCCCTCAACCGACGACTTAACATCACCCAAGGAGGTTAATCAGAAGATATGAAATATGTCATTTGGAAGACATGAAATGATAAATATCAAAGAAAACAATTTACAAAATAAAATTATATTAAATAAAACAGTCTTTTGTGGCGTGTCCTACCTTCGTTTTGGACACTCCCACATCTGTGTCCAGATGGATGATTGACAGCATATAAAGAAATGTGTAATTCCATTATTTTATTCATTTCTAAGACCAGTAAGATATTACCTTGAACAAATTGGTGAACAAATAATCAGCGACAAAAGTTACTCACCAGGCCCCGAACATACTTGCATTCCTCGTCAAGGCAGTGTTTAGCATTACCAATAGCTACGTCCAGTTCCTGTAGCCAATTCTCTGTAGCTGTCTTCTCTTGATCGGCAGCAAGACTTAAGCAGTAGTTTGTCGTCCTAGAAAGCACAAACAATAAACCCAACCATTCTATATTGGTTCAGTCAAATGTCCAACAATCAGGATTACAGTATTCAAGGCACTAGAGTCCAATCTAATTTTGTTAAGGCACCCCAGTTTTTGGTTTGAATAGGATAATAGAAAGACTTGTGCATTCCAAATAAGCAAGGATCTGACCCAGGGGAAAAAAAAGAAAAATTGCTGAGTGACATTTGTCTCACCTTTCATACTCATTTTGTGCCTTGTTAGCATGATCTAATAATGCACGACCACTTTCAACAAGATCTCGCCGTGTGTGAACCAAATTGATTGCCTTTTCCAAGTCTTCCAATATGGAGGCTTCAGAACCACGAAATTTCATACAAAATCCCAAAGATTCTAAAACTGCTGCTAAGCCAGCATCAGAGGCATCCAGACCTAAATACACAAGTTAAAAGGACAAAAACAAGATGTACATAGAAACATTAGTACATGTAAAAGGTGTGATAGCGAGGAATGCAAACCCAAGCTCAAAAATAGTGAATGTTTGAGCCAATAAATCCAAGAAAGTCATGGTATGAATATTTAAAATTCAATAAGTTTCTAACAGAGCTCATACATATTACAAAAACAACAAAACGAACTAATAACGAGCTCAAGTATTTATGTAACTTATTTCATAACTTGTTTAGCTTAAAGAGTAAATGGTTGGGCAAGTTTATCTTAAAGAGTATCTTTCCACAGATGCATGACTTGGCAGTAAATAAACAAGTGAGTGTAGCTGAGGTTTGGACACAGCATGGATGGAATTTCCATTTTAGAAGGAATTTCAATGACTGGGAAATCGAGACCGTGACTGATTTTATTGGTAGGTTGGAAGCTTTTACAGGAACAAGGGATGAACACGGTAGATTATGGTGGAGCAGAAATAACAAAGGCACATTCAAGGTAAACTCTGCATATAAGTTGCTAAATCAAGATGGACAACAACCTTCTCTTTGGCCTTGGAAGCAGATTTGGAAACCTAAAATCCCTTTCAAGGTGTCATGTTTCACTTGGCTTCTGACAAGAGAAGCAATTTTAACACATGAAAATCTCAAGAAAAGAAAGTTTTCCATGTGTTTTAAACGCTATTTATGTGGGGAAGAGGTTGAGACAGTCAATCATCTGTTTCTCCAGTGCAGAATAACATCCCAGCTATGGAGGATTTTCATTAGTCTCGGGGGTTTTGCTTGGGCTATGCCTAACAGAATCATGCATCTTTTATACAGTTGGGGAGAAGTATGGGTGGGAGCTGCAGATAGAGATAGATGGAGGATTGTCCCAGCCTGTATTTGGTGGACTGTTTGGACAGAAAGAAATGCTAGATGTTTTGAGAGCAAGAATAGTGATCTCCAAAAGATCAAACTAAATTGTATCAGGCTTTTTTGTTTCTGGTGCAAGCGAATGTATTTAGAGGACACTGAATCCATTATAGATATCCTAGGTTCCTGTTAGGATTCAGATTCAGTTTTCTTACTTTTTGACAAGCTGTAAATATGGTTTAGCGCAACCCAAGCACTCGTTTCAATGAATATACACAATGTTACCTTCTCAAAAAAAAACATTATAATCTATCATATACTAATAAAGCAAGGAAGCAAAGTAGTGACTCTCTGTAGCCCCTCCTTTTTCCATTCTCTGACTCATAAAAGCAAAATATGTACATTATAATCTATTATATACTTGTAAAAAGCAAAGAAGCACAGTAGCGCCTCTCTGTAGACCCTCTATACTCTACAACTTAGTGTCAAATGCAAGTACCAGAAAGAGAAAATGGGGGAAGTCAGTTCAGAACTTTGGATACAAGAAGTGGGGAAGACAAAACATTAGGGAAAAGAAGGAAATGCGAACTGCTGGGGAATAACTCAGTTGGGGCCTTTTGGTCAGGTGGGACTTGGGAGAAGGGGGGACATTTAGCTTTTAAAATCTAAGGTGAATGAAAAGGAAAACATTAACGCCTCATTTTTTACACTTAATGGAGGTCTGAAACTCTGAATCTTAATCATTCTTCAACCTATTAGGGAAAAGAAGGAAATGCGAACTGCTGGGGAATAACTCAGTTGGGGCCTTTTGGTCAGGTGGGACTTGGGAGAAGGAGGGCGCAGTTAGCTTTTAAAATCTAAGGTGAATGAAAAGGAAAATATTAACGCCTCATTTTTTACACTTAATAGAGGCCTGAAACTCTGAATCTTAATCATCATTCAACCCATTAAGTATGTTTTGTTTTTAGGTATGAATCTTAATCATTCAGATTCAACTCATTAAGTCCATATGTTTCTTTTGTTAAAAAAATCTTAATGAATTTGAAAAGATATGCACAAATCAAATCTATAGGAGAGCCTTAACAACACTTGGACTTATTTAAATACGTTTTAAAATAATCATTGTTGCTTTTCTCTCTCTTTGAAGGGCTTCGCTCTTTCTGGCTACAAACTTTCTTACTCTCTTTACTCGAACAAACACCAATTTTTTTCTCTTCTCGAACAAGTAATTTTTCATGATTTTTTGCGACAACCCGAGAATTTCTAAGCTAAGGCTTGAACCATTCTTCATTTGCATATAAGGTAGTATTAAGTGGTTCTTAAATTGTTCTTAGGGGGGGTTAAGGTCAATTCTTTAGTGTGGGAATGGATTTGGATATGAATTAAAGGTCACTAGAATTCTCTAATACAAATTGAGTAGAAAGTAATGATCATATTTCTTAGTACATAATAAATTAGGTGGCCCGTGATATCAAATGAGAGGTCTATGAGTCCTCTTTCCAACGCTACCAAGTTTGTCTCATTTTGTGTTTGGAGTAAAAAGTTATGATCGTTTTACCAAAGACTACCACAATAGAGTTTTCTGAGTAAGTGACCTACGAATCACTTTTATGTGCCGTAGAAGTTTCTACGATCCATACTGTTCACTACTTCATTCGTCGTGTCGAAAAAGTATTGGGAGTCAAAATTTTGGGTTTAATTCTTACGAATCCCATCTATGGGTCATAGTTTGGGCACGTAGAATGAACTTCTAAGCTTTAAAATTTCAATATGAATTCCACAAATGGGATTTACGGTCGTAGATTAAAACCACGAACTATAGATGACCCCGTGGAAGGTTTTTCAACAACTTTTTAAAAGGGGCAGTCAGTCTTTTCCCACTCCTTCTAAGCCTAAGCCCCCACGTTTTTACACCTTAATAGGTTCTAAATCCAAGTCTTAAAGCAAGGATCCAAGAGGGAAACGCTAGGGTTTTCAAGCGTTTTTCAGTTTCCGCAAGAACTTTGTTCTTCGAGGTATGTAAGGCTACTCATAGTGATGGACTAAGTTCGTCCTCAAACTCTATATCTACATTCAGTCATTAAGGGGTCGTTTGGTACAAAGATTAATAATGCAGGGATTAGTAATTAGTAATGCTGGGATTAAAGTAATGCAGGGTTTATATTTACCAAGTGTTTGGTTCAATGTTTCCCACCTCATCTTGTATTTAGATTAAAACATTATAAAAAATTTCTTCCCAATTATACCCTTGAATTATTATGTGATTGGGTTAAGGTAAACAATTGTTACAATATCATTTTTATGGCCCTACAACTAGCTATGAGAAGAACAATTGTGTTGTCATGTTTGCCTTTTTTTTTCACTAAAATTATTTGAGGATAAATAATTGTCATCTTAATAAATTGATCACTTACAAAATGTCAAATTTCAATTTTTTTTCAAAAAAGATAAACTATCAACTTTTAAAATTGAAAAAATGGTAAACAATAGTAAAATTGAATAAATCATCTACGTTTACACATAAAAATTGCAAGTTGTAATTATATCAACGAATCATACATTCAATTAAGATCACAAACGACATGTGATGATATTTTTTTGGCTTTTTAATTAGTTAAGGGAAAATACATAAAATCCCCCCAAACTTGGCAGCAAAACTCATCTTAGTACTTTAAGTTGACGGGTAATTATTTGCCCCCCTAATCTTTTTACAAGTGAATTGTATAACACCTTACATATACAATACCAGTTTCATATTCATGGGTGAAGTGCACGCCCGCCACTTAAGTGACACCTCAGTGCCACATCGATGACATGTCAGATAATTATTATTTTTTTAACTTTTTTTTACTTCTCCACATCTTTTAAAAAAATTATTTTTCACTCTTCACTCATCCTCTTCATTATTTCATTTGGGTCAATTTCTTAAGATCCAAAATTTCATATTGATTGATTCATTTTATTTTTCATTGCTTTGTAATTATTCACTATTACTTCCTTCAATACTTATGTCAGTCACCATACTTTTTTTCCCCAACTAGATGAAACTATCAATTTATATCAACAATGGAAATTTCAAATTTATGCAAAATTGATATGCTAATTTTTTAGATTTCTATTACTTTACTTATTTCACTTCTTAATGCATATTCAAGAATAGATTAAGTAACGTTATAGTTAGATGAATAATTGTTTTTTTTAAGGAAAATCAAATCTCAAATGTAAAGGATAAAGAAAATTATGTGAGTCTTGAATGTGATTTTCTATTTTTGTATAACGAAAAAATGTATAGAATGTAGAGTTTGATGAAGGAGAAAGAGGATGGGTCGATGTTGGGGTAGGATGCAGTGGGACTTGGGAGTTTCAGGAAGAAGAGAGAAGCAGGGATGTGGGGTTTTTGAGAAAGGGGTAGAGGGGTTTGAAGAAGAAGAATGGGGTAGGTGGGTTTTTTTTTTCCATTATATATATAGTGGGACCCATTTTTTCAAAAAGAAAAAACTTACGCGCCGTAAATTTTTTTATTTTTCTTTTTTTGCCACGTCATCTGTTAAGGTGGTATTAAATTCACTTGAAATGAGTTAAGGGGGGTAAATAATTACCCGTAAAGTTAAAGTGCTAAGTGAGTTATGCGGACAAGTTCAGGAGGGATTTTATGTATTTTCCCATTAGTTAATGTTAAACAACTCACATTTCAAATATTGTATTAATTTGTATTGGATTTATTTAGTAACAAACAATTCTCTCTAAATAATTTCTAAGTAATATATTTAAATAAATTTACCAGTACAAAACTACAAATATGAAACATAAAATCAAGAAAATAAACAAAATAATTAAAATGATTCGAGTGATATTTTTGTCTTTACATAGACTTATCCCATCGTATTATATCCCATGTATTACTAATACCTCCATCTGGAGGTAATAGTAATACATCCTATAATACCATGTAGTTGGTATAACTAAGCCATGGATTAGTTATACATACCCAAATTCCTACCCAACATAGTACTAAATAATACAATACATAATATATGAACTATTTGTTTTAATGTGGTCTACCAACCGACCCCTAAAAGGTTATGTTTAGGGTTCTACCCAAGTTCTTGAAATCTAAATTCGGTTGTGTTTTGTATTTTGAGTTCCAATTTCCTTATCATTGAAATTTTGATTACTATTATGCATATTGAATTCTAAATTGTTGTTCATGATTTGTATCACATGAACCCTATTTGTATATAAAAGTCGGGTTTATAAAGGTTTTTACATGAGTTTTTCCTATTACATTGAGTTCAAACTGAAAGGTACGAGTGTACTTTTTAAATGCATGTTTTAAAAAGGGTTTCGAAAGGACATGAATGGCTTCATATGTACTATTTGTCAATTGAGAAAGAAAAGAATATAATTGACTTTCTGAAACTTTTTCTTTCTTTTTGTTTGGTGGGTTTTGGTTTAGAAACTTTTTTAAGTCTTATTTGTTCATGGTGACGAGCAATATCACAAGTCTAAATGGAAATCTTAATGTTTTTTCAATTTTTGAAAAGTCAAGGAAATAGTTTAAGAACGTTTCAAGTTCCCTGGAGAGGCAAAAATACTAGGTAATGTTTTCCGACCTATCTTAAGTGTTAATGGGTAGAATCACCCAATAGTTGTGTTGATGGGAGGTAGCATGAACGGTAATTAGTTAAGGTATACACAAGTTTGGCATGTACACCACAGTTATCAAATAAAATATTTCCGCTAATACTTCCATAACAAACTTGTATCCATTCACGATTTGAGTTTAGCAGAGAATGACAAAAAGGGACATGTATATTTAGTGGTAGGTTTAAAATAGTCCTCTAAGCATCACTGAAATTATAGTGCTTTTACTTTCTCCAAAAGAAAACACTTTTGGTCTTTGTCAAATATTTAACCATTTATTTATGTTTGTTATATTTGACGAAAACAGTGAGGAAAAATATGTAATCAACAACAAGAAAGTCCCATCAAATCTTAAAATATGCAACACAAATTTCGCACTAGGCACTAAATAGATTTTAAAAAAATAGTAGAATTACACCTCAAAATATTGCATCAGACTCTAGAAATATATCAAGGTAGTAGAAACTACAAAATTGCACCTCTAAACGTGAGTTCAAACTTCTTTCCTTTACTCATAGTTCCCGTCAAATCTAACAAACAATTTGTTAATTTTTTTACGGAGATTAAAAGTGATAACTTTTGGAGAACTTAGTGGGACCAAATTGTTGTGTGCCCATACTTAACTGACTACTTTGAACCTATCACCAAACGTAAGTGACCATTTTTGTCATTTCAAGTTAAGGATATCCAAATATTATGCGTAATAAGTACATATTCATTGCATCTCATCATTGATGAATAAGCTTTACGTACATTGAAGTGGGAGATGGCAGGAGAACTAAGTTTTAGGCAGATGCGTGGAACAAACAGATTCCTCTAAAAGAATCCTTTCCAGATCTGTTCTTATTATGTAGTAATCCTGATGCAAATATCAATGAATGTTGGACAGCACAAGGGTGGGATCTAATCTTCAGAAGGTTTTTGAATGACTAGGAAGTGGAGAGAGTGGCCAAATTGCTAGATCTATTAGAAAAATTCCCTGGCATCACCAATAATAAGTCATTGAAATGAAGAAGAATTTTTTTTCTCACCTGCAGGATATTGTAGAGCAGCAGAAATACGGCATATAGATGGAATTGCAGATGGATCTCTTGCACCAGCCCTAGCCGTCAATATAGCAGCATTCTTTTCAGCAGCAGCAACAGCTTCTGGTCCAGTAGATCCACCGACACCCATAGATTCCAATAGTGCCTATTAGCATGAAACAAGGCACCATGAGTCCAGAAGATGAGATAACACAAAGGAAAACTGCAATAGTCAAAGATGATAATATAAAACAGAATAGCAACTGATATTGTAGCCATTTCGTTTGTCATATTTTAAATTATCGCTTTAGGTAAGCCCACCATCTCTGTCTTTCATCTTTTGGCTTACGTTAAATATCGAGACAAAATATAGATAAAGAAATTTAAAAATTCTTCACTTCTTGTGTGTTTGGCAGAGAGGTGAACAATAAACTCAGTTATTGCCAGGTAAATACATTCTTTCGTCAAAAAACCCCAGACGCTTATATGTACAGACACATACATACATTTATATATTAACTTATCAGAAAAGAAAGAAGAAAAAATATATATCCACATATGTAATATATACACGTTTTTTCTGAATGTATATATCATCACCTCATGAAGGATGTCCCTTTTACTAATAAATATTTTGATAATTGCTCATGGTAGGAGTTCTCGTGATGAGATATATGCCACAACTAATAAATATCAAGGCAAATGGTGAGAAAATGGAAAAGGTCCCCTCATAGAATTGATAAAAGCTTGTGCAGAAAGCACTTAAACCGTGTAATTCAGTTTAAGCCAGGTTTTGAGCTCCGCGTCAATTAAGTGGTGCTTTATTTTACGAGTTAAGACACAATGGCGTGTGCCCTAATCACCTATGAACTATGCAACTTACTAGAGGATAAATACAGTCGATAAACTGATACGTTAATTGTAAAAAAATTGTTTTAAGAAATTAAAACTTTAGTGAGATAATTAGCTTTGGAAAAACTTCAAGCTACATCTCCTGATCTCAACTAAAAAGATAGTAGTTTTTAACCTTGATTAACATGATTTTACTCCGCATAGTTTACTTTGTCCAAACAGGATTAGCTAATTGTGGCCTAGAATTTAAGGAAAAGAATCAAAGGGAGACCATTATATCAAGTTAAATTTGCAGTTTCGCACTCACATCAATTTATGGCAAAGATCTATCTATCTTTCTCTATTGATACCACTTGTTACAACAGAAGAGTTTCTCATCGACTTAATTAAAAATGTCTGAGAGGTGATCCTAATCTTCAGCTATGTATAATATGGAAGCTAATTGATCCATATACTAATAAGGTACGAAAATACTCTATATTTAACTATAGAATATTCTATATAATTAAATGCATATTCTCTTGATACTCTAACATGCACCCCCAAATTTAAAGTGGGGAACCAGCTTGAGCTTGGTTACTTTGATAATTTCTTCATGTGTAATTTGCACCTAGTCTCTAAAGCATTAAAATATAAATATTAAAAAGAAACAGTTAGAAGTAAATAATTAGTAATCAGCGTAGCAACAGATTCTAAACACACAGTAAAACTGTTTTCACAAATCTTCCTTAAGCCTAGCAGTGTAACAACTCTTCTAAATTTCCTCTCGCTGTACCAAAAACACATTTATTAGATTTATAGATTAATGAAAAATGAAAATCTACAAACCTGGGGTGTTGATGGAAGCATGTAAAGTGTATTATCAGGAGTTTGATAAAATGCTGAAACTTCTTGCTCAATAAGATCTTTTGCACTGTGTGATAAATCTACAAGAACAGTACAAGCAGGAATTATAGTACTCGATGAATACTCCTTTGCAGCTAATGGCTGCTGACCCCAAAATGCTGCAGCATCCTACATAGTGACAGGAAAAATTTATGTAATCAAACAATCAACAAATTTTCCCCAAGTAGTTCAGGATTCAGGCATAGTTGTTGTTGTCATTGTAGTTGTAAACAATCAATAAGTTTATCATATTCTCCAGCTTAAAAACATAAATATATCAGTGGAACGGCTAATTTGTTCACAAATTGGAATATTTTCAGTGAAATGTACATATATTGGGATGCACATACATCAAGTATCACATCGATGTACCTACTCCTTCCACCCCATTTTGTTAAACCAAATAGTGACCAATAAATAATCCATAAGCCTTTCAAACTAGGTCAAACAACACATATGTCAAAACTTCAGTGTTCTACATGCACGACATTTTTGTACCGCATCATTGTACATACATATAAGAGTCTTCGATGAAAGAAAATTTCTTTAAGAGTCTTAAATGAAAGACTTGTCACATGTCTTCTACCTATCTTCACTCATTTCTCACACAAATGGGACAGAACTAGTACATTACAACTAGGTTGGGCTGTTGAAGCCATATTAAGTATGCCAATAACTTCAGCATATGGTCCCTTCGCTTCAATATTTATGACTTTTTTTACTATTTAGGGATGTCCCAGAATATTTACACAATTTCATATCTATACAAGATTTATATTTTTTGAGGAAGGTAATTCAATATATACAACTTTTTAAGAATTCAAAATCATTATACTATTCATTTAGCTTTTCAACCATTACTTTAGTTTTTTTTCTTTATTGATAGTATAAAAATTGAAGTCAAATAAACATCTTAGACTATGCTACCAGAAATGTTGTCATATAAAATAGAATTGACCATTGAGACAGTAATAAATAAAGATCATCTTCGCAACTGATTAACATAATTGTGAGCCCTGAGAAATTTCACTTTTAGTTTTTTCAACAAAAAGCATTTAGACTATGTCTAAAGGCTACACAAGACCATGTAGTAAACTCACACATGATGGAGCCCCATTAGCATGACTATCTGGTTTAGTAATCAAAGAGCCCAAGTCAAACAGCCATTCAAGTTAGTAGTTCCAATGAACTCTTTAGGTAAGTTTGATAATTGGTGTATCATGACCAAAAAGAAAGTCCCTAGTGTAGGTTTATTTATACTTTCAAAAGGTCATACATTATTATTTTGGGGAAAAAAATAGATGTTCAAGCCACAACATCATGCAATCCTCCACCTCACCCCATCCACCCAAAAAAAACAAATAAAATTAAAAACAGAAGACTTGTATAACAACACATGCACCGCATAGACACATAATTTCAGTCATACCATGCTTGCCTTTAGTAAGGCACTATAAATGGATTCCAGCTCTGATCTGCGAGCATCAAACTCTTCGATCTTCTTCCATTTCTTTCTCAAAGAATCTTCAGCTTCTTTTCTCTCCGCGCACAATTTATTTAAACGCTGTATTTCAGACATCAGTGTGTTCACACTAGCTTTTAATCCAGCTGCTTCTCTTTCCTTTGTCCAGACCTCCAACTACAAAAAAAGTAGAAGAAAATTGCTAGGACATCCCACACATACAAAATCAATAAATAGGTCGTAGAGGTAATTGAGCTAGAGAAGATTACGATCACACATGTGACCAGCATATCTGAAACTACCAAGAGAAAGTGCTATACAAGTACACAAACGAAAGGAAAGTACACAATGTATTTTTAATGGTGGTGTCGGGACCAGCTTGCCAGACTACAATTTCATAGGGTGCGTGCTAACTCCCACCAATCAGGTCTTAGGTAGATGGGTAAAAGTCACAAAATATTATTTTTTGGTTATTCCTATGCTGAGAACAGAAGTACAGTGTCATATAAATGTAAAGCAGCATTTTTTGGAATAATTGAACAGAACCAGTAGGCTGAATATCAACACACATCTTCTAGGATACTGTTCCTCCAAAAATAGATTTCCTAAACTTACCTGCTTTATTAAAAAAAAAAAGGCTTTCCTCCTGTTTTGGCAAGAAGTATGGTCATATTGCTCGCAATTGTGGCAAGAAGTTCTGATCTTATTGTAGACAACAAGAACGCATTATCAAAGAGTGTCCCACACGTCCTCAAAATCGTAGGGCAAAGGCTTTTCAAGTTGGGATAAATGATTCCACTACAGATAGCTCATCTTTAGTAGGACAAGTTCTTACTCCTCAAATGGTACAATAAATGATCTTGTCAGCATTTTAAACTTTGGGACTACAAGGTAATGAGGTAATATCTAAATTTTGGCTTGTTGATTCTGGCGCTTCCAATCATATGACCAACTCAACTGATATACTCAAAAACATCTGTCAGTATAATGGTCTAACACAAATTTAGGTTGCCAATGGTAGTAATTTACCCATTACCAAGGTTGGGGATATTACTGTAACTTTCAAGAATGTTTTTGTATCACCAAAGTTCTCCACTAGTCTTATTTCAGTTGGCCAATTGGTAGATAACAATTGTAATGTGAACTTTTCTCGTAATGGTTGCCTTGTGCAGGATCAGGTGTCGGGGATGATGATCGCGAAGGGGCCTAAAGTTGGAAGATTGTTTCCTATACACTTTTCTATTCCTCCTGTTCTGCTTTTGCTTCCACCACTAATAAGAATGAGGTTTGGCATAAACGTCTAGGACATCCAAATTCTATTGTGTTTTCTCATTTGTCCAATTCTTGGTTATTGGGAAATAAAAATCAATTTTTAGTTGCTTCTTTTGATTGTTCAACTTGTAAATTAGGCAAAAGTAAAACTCTTTTCTTAATTTTGATAGTCGTGCTGCAAAGTGTTTTGATGTCATTCATAGTGATGTTTGGGCATTTCACCAGTTATTTCTCATGCTCATTTCAAGTATTTTGTGACATTTATAGATGACCATAGTCGATTTACATGGGTGTATTTTCTTTGAATCTGAAGTGTTTTCCATATTGAAGAAATTTTTGGCTTACCTTGAGACTCAATTTTCCACATGCATCAAAATATTAAGATCTAATTCTGGTGGAAAATATGTCTCACGAATTCAATAATTTGTTGCTTGAAAAAGAAATTGTATCACAACGTTCTTGCCCATATACGCCACAACAAAATGGGATTGCTGAGCGTAAAAACTGTCATCTTTTGGATGTCACTCGTACTTTATCTTGATTGATTCCTCTGTTCTTTCTAATATTGGGTTGAGTTGTGTCTATTGTTGTGTATTCAATTAATAGACTTCCATCTGAAGTGTTAAACCTTGAGTCTCAATATTATCGTCTTTTTCACAAGCATCCTAGCTATCATAGTATTCATACATTTGGTTGTGCTTGTTTTGTGCACCTGCGTCCTTCTCAACGCAATAAACTCTCGGTTCAATCTACTAAATATGCTTTCATGGGCTATAGTACTTCGAAGAAAGGATTTATTTGTTATGATCCAAGTTTAACAAATGGTGTTTCTAAGAATGTTATTTTCTTTGAGAATCAGTATTTTTTTCCTACTCATATTGAGTCATCTTCTGTTTCTCTCTTCTTCCTACTTTTGAGGATTTGTCATTGTCTTCTAAGCGGTTCAAACCAGGATTTGTGTATGAACAACGTCGGCCAACTTTACCCCATCCTGAAACAGATCCGCCACCAGAGAGTGCTCCACAAGTAGAATCTAAGATTTTTCAAGGCCTGCTCCTCTTGAGCCTCCTCGGTGATCTACTAGAGTGTCTCATACTCCTAAACGGTATGTTTTTTCTTCTACTTATCCACCATCTCTATTCCAACAGGTTACTCACAAGCCTCCAAGCCTGAATGTAGGCAAAAAGCAACGGAGGAGGAACTTTTGGCTCTTAAAGAAAATGACTCATGGGACATTGTTTCATGTCCTTCAAATGTTTGCCTTATTGGATGTAAATGGGTTTATTCAAAACTTCACTTGATGGAACTCTTGATTAGAACAAAGTTCGATTGGTTGTTCTTCGTAATAGACAAGAGTATGAGGTGGACTATGAGGAGACTTTTGCACCAGTAGCAAAAATGACTATGCTGGGAACTATTATGCCATTGTTGCTTCACAAAACTGGTCTCTTTATCAAATGAATGTCAAAAATGATTTTCTCCATGGTGATCTCAAAGAAGACATTTATATGAAACCTCCACCTGGTTTGTTCTCATCACCTACATCAGATGTATGCAAGTTGAAGCGGTCTTTGTATGGATTAAGACAAGCTCCAAGAGCTTGGTTTGATATGTTCCGGTCTACTTTGCTACAATTTTCTTTTAAGCATAGCAAATATGATTCGTCTTTGTTTCTTTGGAAAACGTCATCAGGTTGTGTTCTTCTTCACTAATCACTAGCCTCCAACAACAACTTAAAGATTATTTTCATATGAAAGATCTTGGTACTCGTACATATGTTTGGGTTTGGAAGTTCATAATGTTGCTTCAGGTGTGTTTCTAAAGCAGCACAAATATACTCAAGATCTGATTTCTTTGGTTGGTCTTCAAGATTCCTCCTCCGTAGATACTCCATTGGAATTGAATGTGAAGTATCGTCGTGAGAAAGACGATCTTCTTCCTAATCCAACTATGTTTCGACAATTAGTTGGGAGTCTAAATTACCTTACTATTACTCGACTTGATATCTCTTTTGCAGTGCAACAAGTTAGTCAATTTATGCAAGCACCTCATCATCTCCACTTGGTTGTTGTTCGCTGCATTATTCGATATCTTCTAGGAACATCTACTCGTGGATTGTTCTTTCCAAATGGTTCTCCTATTCGTCTTAATGCTTTTATTGATTCTGACTGGGCGAGATGTCTTGATACTCGTCGTTCAGTCACTGGTTGGTGCATGTTTCTTGGGGAGTCATTGATATCTTGGAAGAGTAAAAAGCAAGATCGTGTATCAAAATCTTCAACAAAGGCTGAATATTGATCCATGTCTACTGCTTGCTCGAGGTTGTATTGCTTCGTCGATTACTTGCTGAGATTGGATTTCCTCAATCTCATCCTACTTCTCTCCATGCTCATAATACAAGTGCTATTCAGATTGCTACTAATCCAGTTTTTCATGAGAGGACCAAACACATCGAAGTAGATTGTCATTATATACGAGAAGTTGTACATAGAGGAGTTCTTACTCTTCCACAACTGTCTAGTGATCTTCAAATAGCTGATGCATTTACAAAATCCATGGCACGACAATGCCATCAGTTTTTAGTAGGCAAATTGATGTTACTTGATCCACCAGCATCAATTTGAGGGGGATGTTAGCATGATGGACATCTAAACAATTGTATATATCAATGTAATTATATAGTGATATAAATTAGCATAATCATATTGATTTGTTGTAGAATCAAAGGAATAAATAGTGCGACAGAATAGCTAATTTGGAGGGATTGCAAAGCAGATTTAGAGGGATTGAATGACAAATTTGTAGAGATAGAATAGCTGATATTTAGGGATAGGAATGAGAGATCTTTAGGGATTTGTAATATTTATTCTCTCTATATAATGGAAAGACTCACTTTGAGAGGCATTCAGCAAAACTGACAGATTCAACCTTGTTAAAGTTTGTGACCTCATCTAAAAGAGTAAGCTATTAGAAAGTGCAGACTTTTACTTATTCCTGTCTTTCTCCTTCAAATGCGGCTCTGATTCTTTTTTATGGGCAAGTATAAATTCTTTTTTGATAATAATTGGGGATGAGACTCGAACCTAAGACTTATGCCTGCTCTAATACCATGTCGAAGTTTGTGACCATCTCATTTGAAAGCTTTAGCTATTAGAGAGAGCACACTTTTTATGTCTTCAACAAATCCAAACTTCTTTGACAAGATTTTCAAAGAAAAAGGGAAAATATCGTGGATAAGTTGGAATAAAACATTTTATCCTACACTAAGACATGATCTAAACCAAGATGTGAAAGAAGCTGACCAACCCAAAACCTTAAGTTTATGGATAGAGTAGCCCAAGAATCATAAACACCTTTGAAAACCCTTGCACAGTCGATGAAGAGCAAGTAATTCTCTAACATCCTCGCACACATGTGACAGGGATCTTAGATTTACACATGAACTGATTGATTGAAGATTTGCTTTTTTTAAGAAGATTGAAAAGTGAATGGTAGAAAGAGATATCAAGCTCAATAGTTTAATAGTGGGCCTGGAGCTAAGATAAGAGTAGGTTCAACAAGCTAAGGCTGGCTTGGATCAAAGCATCTGGCTCAACGGTCTAAATTGAGAAAGAGAAGCTCAAAGCAACTCCATAGGCTAAGTTAAGAGAGAAGCTTGGAGCAATAGAACCTGAAGAGAGAATGTGTTAGTGCATGCGGTTTCACCAAGTTTAGCTATGATATAATGTGAAAGAATCTGAGCATCCAACCCGAAACCTTAAGGTTATGGGTGGAGTAGCCCAAGATATTATAAATCACTTTGAGAACACCTACACAACTGATGAGAGACAAGTATTTATTTAACATTTATTTTCTCCATTTTCTATCTACCTTACAAGTCTATTACCTCACCTCCTTCGAAGTTTAAAAGTTTTTTCTGTACATTCTCTTGGAAGAGAAGATACATTTGCCATGAGTTCATTATAAATAACTTGGTAAAAATTTTCAGAAAACTTCTCAGTTCTAACAATAAGCTAAAATAAATGCTACCTGTATCTTCTTTCCTTAAAGATCATCAAAATAAAATGATTTAAATCATTTCTCTGGTAAGTTGTCTACTCCACAATACTCTCAATCTCATAATTAGTGCTTAAAAGATTAACATTTAACCAGCAACATCCAAGTACCAGATACAGTAAGCTAGTAGTTTTAACACAAGCATAGTATGTGTAGTAAGGGTCAGAATAGTTGTCACTCTATACAATCAAGGCTAGGTTTGGAATGGAGAACAAATGGTCTACCTACATGCCCACACAACCTTATGGGATCGGAGTGTGGAGGTCTATCACAAGCCGGTGGATCAAGTTTGTCAAGTTTGCAAACAACTGTAAAATTGAGGTGGAAAATGGGGGAAAACACTACTTTGGGAAGATGTGTGGGTCAGACAGGAAACTTTGAAGAACAAGTATCCTGACTTGTTCAAGCCGAACCTTCAAAAGTATCCACAATCAGAGAACTGAGAGACAATCAAGGGTGGGATCTCAGGTGTAGGAGACACTTGAACGACTAGGAAATTAACAAAGTAGCTGAACTACTCAATGCTTTGGAGCAATACAAAGATTTAACTCCCTTCGGCTACCAGACAAGCAAGGCAGGGTTTCAGTTGGTTCAGCTTACAAGAGATCACAGAGGTAGGTGGCCAGCCCTGGAAAATAATCTGGCAAGTCAAGTACCTTCCAAGGTTGCATGCTTCACTTGGCTACAAGCCAAACAGGCCACTCACCCAGGACAACCTTATGAAAAGAGGTCGTCAAATTTTGCTCTAGGTGCTCTTTTTGTGAATGTGAGAGTGAGACAATAAATCATCTCTTTCTGCAATGTAGATAGAGACTGTGAAGTTATGGCAGATTTTCATTAATTTAAGAGGCATAAGCTAGACTATTCCAAGGAGCATCAAAGAGGCTCTAGCTTGTTGGAATAGAGATGGGAATCAGTCAGGACACAGGGAGAGACGGAAACTTGTCCAAGCCTGCATTTGGTGGACTATTTGGGTGGAAAGGAACCAAAGATGTTTCGAAAACAAGAGTTGCTCTCTGCAGAAACTGAAGATGAAGTGTCTAGTCCTTTTCTTTTTTTTGAGGTGTAAACACGAATATCCTCAAGAAGAAGAGGATATTCCTTTAACTTTAGATTATTTATGAAGCCTTAGTAGGGTCACCTCTCGCACTGTAATTTTGTTGTAAGTATTACTGGAATACTTTTTTGATTATTCCTTTTGTTCATAATACAAGTTACCTTCTTCAAAAAAAATAGTTGTCACTCCATAGAGGAATGTGTGAATGAGGATACCGCAGGAAGCAAATATCAGTACAGAGTCAATTATATAACACCTCAAAAAGACAATATGATTAACATTTACATCTATTAACTTAATCAGAAAAATATGGTAAGCCTTGTAACATAATCACAATGCAACTAATAGTTTCTCAGGCATAACTTCAAGATGTTCTCCAAAGAAATCCAGAGTGGTATAGCCATCCCATTTTACCACAGGTCCACAGTCTAGACAGTATTTTTTAGATTTATAAGAGAAAAGCCAAACCTCAAGTTGCCTGAGGCTGCTCATACTCTTTGATGTTCCTCCAATTGCTAGTGAGTGTGTAGAGATTGCATCATCAGTTCCTTGGAGACGCTTTAAAAGTTGTTGGCTCATCTTTCTCGCTTCTGCAGCTTTATTCAATGCATCTTCAGTAGCCAAGAATTGCTGAACATGTGCTTTCTGCATCGGACAAAAAAATCAGACCCTTGTAAAAATGAAAGGTCTTACAACTATAAACACAAGTGCATAACAATCAATTTACAGCATCCATGTCAGGTAGACAGTTGTTAAGGAAATGTAATAGACAGGAAACACTCAATTAATAACCAAGTCAAATTGAAGATCCAATTCAGGTCGAAAGGCGCAATAATTTACAAAGAGTTCTAATAGGTTTTCAAGAAACAAAAAACGCAATCCACAAAAAAGCCCAAGGAACTTTGCAAAAGCAACTAATTCAAGGTGGCAAACTATTATAAGGAATGAAATAGAAAAGACCTGTCTCTCAAGAAGTTGATTTTGACTCCCTTTTGAAGACGTATCACCTCCAATTTTGCCATTGCCATAAAGTTGATAGTGTAAAGGTGATGTTACATCAGGAGAAGAAGCATCCATTACTCTGTCATTCTCGTACTTGTACCTGATTCAAAGGGTAAAATTGACATCAATGAATATGTTCATTATCATGCCACAATTATTATAAAGTGAGTGTAAGCAGATATCACAACTACCAAATGGAAGCAAAAGGTCTCCATGCCTTTCAACTTGGTTACCTTGTAGGAAATTAAATGTTATATAAAATATATAAATTGAATTAGTTTATCCTTTCATTCATCAATCTTTCAAGTATTTGTATTGTATTACTTTGGGGTAAGACACCGGGATAGCAGTCCCACACACCTTTCAGCTGGGCATATATGACACTTAGGAGATAGCAACTCTAAATCATTGAGTGATTAACGGATGGTCGATGCACTGCATCATGCAGGTCAGCCAAGTGTCAATGCGCAGAAGACGGGCAAGACAATGTGGAACTATGCTTCAAGATCAAATAATTGGGATCAGCTACATGAATCTTCCGTATGCACTCTGCTCTCACGGCCATTTCTCTAATATTAAATGTTTCATCTTGCAAGGCAAACCAGGGATTCCCTAAATTATATTTTCAAAATCATACACTAAACCACTAACGGATATACAAGTCTAACCAGAACAAAAGGACTCCTCACAACTCCAAACCTAATATAAGCATAAGATCAACTAAGTATATTTCTAACTAGTTTCTGTCGACTATAGTTGGTATGATACTTATCTCTGATTAGTTTGAGTTTTGATATGTTAAAATATGACGAAGGCAACATCTGATCAATTTAACTATTGGTCATATTCCTGAAGTAGACATTTATTTCCTATAAAACAAAATTTACCAACTCAGGTGACAACTGCAAAAAAAGAAACAGGAAATAGAAATATATGAGTTACAGTTATTTTCAGTTGTTCATTAAACTAAGCAGAGAAAAGAGTGATAACAACCAAGGTAGACAGAATCCAAAAATGAAATTTCTTTTAAGATACTTCTTTTTTTTTGTTGACAAAGATAACATATTTTTTAAAGATATTTCTAAGAAGATCAGATTACCTTAGAATCTCTGCATCAGCTCTAACGTCAACTTTCTCTATTTCTCGAGTAATTGTAGTCTTCAGCTTTTGAGCATGGGCATTGATTGCCTGTAGCAACTGGGGAGGACTTTTCAGGCAACTGACAATTGCATCTCTTACTTCGTCGGGTAAATCACCATCAAGGTCAATACCCAACTTGGCAGCTTGTAACAGAGAATTCATATGGATTCCATTTCCTTCATAAGCAGGAAAAGAGTTGCGAATCTTTTCAGCCATTTGCATAGCAAGACACTCACATGCCTTCCTGATATCTCTTTCCCATGTTGTTTCAATGAGAATGACATCCTCCGAACTTTTGGTTCCTTTAGAAGTCGAATAAACATCTTTCTCATTTGCCTGAAAAGTAGTAACCACCTCAGCAGAGGAATCAACACTAGATCGCTTAACGTTCCTTGCTTGGTTTATATAATAACTTAGACGTTTATGGTACTCGGAAAATATTTTTGCAGCTTCTTCACATTGTTGATCATAAGCCTCCAGCATTACTTGTTTATGCCTGCATTTAAAAGTACAAATATCAGCTATACTCAATGGCCCTGTGCCAACCAATCTAGAAACAAGTTCTTGTTGCTAAGCGACAGAAAATACGCGAGTTTAAAAATGATGAAAGGAATAATCCAACCCATGATCCACACCTTCAGTAAATCAGTTGTAATACTCACAAGTTTAACTCAGATTCGTATCATCAGAGTGAACCCAAAGTTTAGAGTCAATGAATTTGGAGTGGGTATAGACAATATAATATCCACATTTGCTTTCTTCTTTTTGGATAATCTATACAGCGGGATATAGTGAATCTAGTTAACTGCTAGAAGATCTAGATTTGCCTTTGAACATTACAGGTTTTTGATGAAGAATTTAAGTAAGATTTTCTTCTAAACATATGTTCATCACTAGAATCAAAATAAAGAAAAATACAAAGTTTGTAGTTGCGAATAGCTGAGAGATAATATTACGATTTTCTGATTCTAATGACAAACCTGTAGTTAGACCTCTCGTCAAGCATGCACTTACGCTCAGCCTCCTCCCTTGAGACCTCCAACATCCTAGCCTTCAACTCTTTCCGCTGACGTCTCACTATCTGCCTAAGCCTTTCCACCTCTTTCTCTGCCAAGTCTCTTTCCTGCAAAGCAAATTCCCTACTATTCTCAGCTGAAGCCAACCCCACACTCGAAGAGGATCCCGAACCACTGTCCCTAACGACCCCTACCTTTTCCTTCCTCCTCCCTTTACTCCTCCCAGAATCAACAGCATTAACATTTCCATTTCCATTGCCATCATCTCTTCCATGTACGAGAATATTCCGGTGGACTTTTTCAACAGTTTTCTCGGATTTCACTCTATTCAAGAGAAAATTCCAAATGGGTATCATATTACCACGGCAAATCTTGCGAAGTGAATCAATAGTAGGCATTGCTGCTTTGCTTGAAGCTGCGTATGACCCTAATGGTTGGTACCCCATCTCCTTCTGAAGCCATTCCAGTATGGCTTCTGGTTGTACCGACCCCGCCATGACCTAGGGTTTCCAATTCTCCAATAAATAGCACTAGTTCACTCCAGTACCCAGAATCACAAACTAGAAAATTGAAATTAAGAGCAGATAACTGATAGCCCCCAAACGAACTGCTCCAAAATGGGATATATGAACAGATCTGAGATTGATAATGGAGTAGAAGTAGTGTGGCCGCAAGGATCTGTAGCTCAGTGGGAGAGTTATCGTTATGAATTGGAAGAAATATAAATTACTGAAAGTTCAAAATAGAAGGTCCCGCTCCAAAGCCATGTGTTACCAAATCATTGCGCGTGTTTTACTGCCGCCTACTGTCCGGCCCGGAAAAGCTCCCATCTACTCCATGATTTCAAATTTTTTATATTGAATCTTTAATTTTTGTTAGTATAAAATTTAATTCATATGTTTATATTTTTTAAAAAAAATTAAATTTTATACAAAAAGTGAAGATATTGATCAAACAATTTGAAATGATTTTAAAAAAAAAAGAATTTATAATGATTAAAAAAAACAATATGAAATGATTATATCGATGAATTGTTTATTAGTACTATTTTTTATTCGTTGGGATCTTTATAAGACTCAAAATGTGAAAGAAATTGATCATATCATGTCAAAACAATTTTAGACACATAAATTTTATTGGATTTAATTCATAAGAAATTTGAATTATATTCATATTTATTTGTGTTGAATGGTTAATTTGGGCTTTACAAATAAATAAGTCCATCTGTTATTTAATTCAAGTCCAAGGTCCATTTCATCTTGAAGCCCAAACTCATGTCATGTGTCATAGTGACTAGGTATCTAAGACCAACAAGGTTACGTCATGTTCCCAAATGAGGTGGCAGTCTCAGTCAAATGCAAGAACAATCACAATTCGTCAAGTGTCAAAATGGCATGTTTTGGCTAATCATAAGCAACTTTGTCCATATCACGCTCCGAGCCTACACCTTGGGCGTAACTAAAAGTCGAGAACCATCGTTGATCCACAGGCGAACCATTAGCCTGGCGCAATACTCGACGGAAGACTCAATCAACAACATAGGAACTCAAATGCAAATAAGATAACTCAAGTCTCAGAACATTAACAATGGAAAATGAAATTGTCACGACCCAAGGGTAACCCTATATGTAACATGGTGTACTTGATCCCAAAGGGTCTCATACAAGCCTTAGCATATCATAAACACAAGTAATAGAAATGATGCAAATTTAGAACTTTTTAAAATCGAAGTCTTATCATGAAAATAAAAATAAAAATATATACATTGTCTCATTAAGCATTTAATACAATGAAAAATTCAATAAGGATCATGTCACATTTGGGGAGCACCCCCTAGAAGTAACATGGCGTACTTGACCTCTCAGAGGTCTTATACAAACCCATAGTTATCATTTATCTCATCGACATAGTAAATTTAGCGGAAAATTTAAAATTTTGTATAGCACATCATATGCTAGAAACATCACTTTGTATATTTATAAAATACAAGTCATAATACATATTTAGACTCTAAGTTTCTTTGTCATCTTAGACTCAACAACATAAGAATACATTAGAGACACGACCATTAAGACATATTACAAAATCATACGATATTTAATAGACTTTATAATAAACCATAACATAGGAAATCATTGAACTTAAGGATTCCTTTCCTTGAGCTTGGGAATCATCTATCAAGATCTTCACCATTCAAGACATCATTTAAGCATCCATAACCTACACTGCGTGTAAAAAGTAAAGAAGAATGAAATTAGTAGAAGAATGCACTAAGTATGACAACCATGCAAAAACATACATTTAAATGGGACATTTTCTTGAAATCATACTTCATGCCTTTTTGAGTAAATCCTTATAAAATCTTTAAACAATAGCATTGACATCATTTTCATACTTCATATAAACACAATCAAAGCCAAACATCATAGAAAATCACATATAGAATTTAAGTCTCATAATGAGGTCACTTTACAGTTAGCTTAATCATTTTAACAGTGAACTCTTTCTTTTAATTCATTAGCCTCCCAAGTAACCCTTTAGGGATACTTGGTGCAATGTATCACCTTAGGACCACAAGGAAAACCCTACATATCATCTACACAAGACAACACATACCATCATAAAAGTATAATACAACATAGACATAGTTAAGTCAAGACCTTCATCATATAGTCAACAATATCAACATCATGCATAAAGACTCATATCATGCACATCTTCATAACAAGTAGACAAATACTACAATGTCATGCATAAGGAACACATACATAGTGACATGCATTGGAACACCTTCCTAGAACTTCCTAAGGAGCTACTTGTGCAATGTCTAGATGGGTTCATTACTTCCATCTATCCTAAGTAACCTCCCTTAAGTCATTCTATTTAGGAACCTAGTCATTTACTTCCATTGTCCATTTTACTTTAAGGAAACTATAGTCTTAACCAACATAGACCATGTGATGCTAAAACATAGAATCCAGTGTCATAGAACCTCCACCGAAAGGAGGTGGTCTACCGGCCAAAGAAGAACCAAGTGACATAGCTTTCTAGGTGGATCCAGTAGCTAGTATCCTATGGTGGGAACATAGTTATGGAACTTGGAGGTACATGTGGAAACCCTCTTTATGCCAAGATTAGACATTGTAGTTATTCACTTATGGAAACCCTATTTATTCCCATTGAGGCATCGTGGTTATCCACCTCATGAGATTTATGGTGACCTACCTTCCTACCATAGGAAGGGACTTACACTCATATTCAAGTTCACTCGGTGCTAAGTTAAGTTCTCTTCATTGAAAACCTTTATTATACTTTTACTTTATAAAACATAGGTTTAGGAGAGTCATCCCCTCATATGCTTAACTCATAGGTCATAGATGAAAGTTCATCAACCTAAATCATGTAAAGAATCCCTTCACATGAACATAGCATATGTAAAGCATCATCTAGTTAAGGGTACATATGAATACACCATTAAAGGCGCCCCTCTCTTGACTAGGTCTTCATAAATGTGTGTGTATATACATATATGTAAGCAAACCTTTCACATAACACATTAAGACACACATGTTCATACATACATATTCATACATATAGAAACCAAAACTAGAACTATCCTATCAAGGTACACATGTGCAATGCATAGGCAAAGTCCCATACCCTTGCCCATACTAGTACACCTATCAAGTCATCCTAGCTAAGGAAACACATATCATGCCTTCATAAACATCATCTTAACATGCATAGTAGTAGAGACTAGTGAATATGAGAACTACCTTTCATATAGACACCATGACCTATACTGCTTGTAACATGTATGTAAAGTGAGTATGTGATACATTAGTCAACATGATCACATAATGGCTATCAACAACATATTCAGGCAGCCACCCTCTTAGGACCACAATATACCATCAATCATAAACCACAAACACACGTAATAGCATAGGAGACAAGCCAACTTCGTATTACACTTAAGAATCCTAACTTGTGTTATTCATGCATTCACATAGGGGTACATAGGTAAGGGATTATTAACCATTTTTACTCATCAATGGCAGCACTTATACTTTACCCTAACATGGATATACACATGCTCATACAATAGCCATACACCCTAGATCACAACTAGAATAGGAAAGTAGGCATAATCATCACATAGTATCATCATAAGCACATGTTCATATATTCATCAATTTGCCTTCATGTCCATGGTCAACAGATATATAATGACAATAAAGTAAACACCACCACCATAAGTGGACCATACCACACAATGCCATACAAGTCTTCATCAACATTACTATGATATAGAAAGTAGAGGAGATAAGTATTCTTACCATTTTCTCATCCTTTGATCATCGTTGATCAATACCCCTTATTTATCAACAATTCATATATGTGGCAGTATCTAAATGTACTTTAATCATAAAATAAACCATGTACAAGTTGCTACAAGATCACACTATAACATAACACAAGGCATCCCATATATACTAGAAGGTAGAGAGTTCTAAAGCATCAACTAACCTCCCCAGTTTAGTTCATCAATCATCATGTATCAATAATATACATTTAGGACAGTAGCTAAATAGATATAAATCAACTCTAAATCATGCTTCATCTACCCTAGAATTAAGATCACATAAGGTTCATTACAACACTCAAATTGTAGACTAGAGATCCCTTTTCTTTGATCATCAAGAATTCATACCCACAATCCATAAATATCATCAATATATGGCAGTAGATAAGGTCAACATGCTCTACACGAAATCCTACTACCATTGGTATAACCTTTAAATCACAATGAATATACTACTTAAGTCATCAATGGAAAGTAGAAGAATCATAGGCTAACCAACATTGATCAACATGAATAGATTAATACAATTCAACCAATTTATTAACCTAAGGCAGTAGCTACATGAATCACAACATAATCGATTTATACTTTTATACCTTAAAAGGTCAACATTACAGTGATTTTAATGATAGCTAGGCTAGGCATGTTCAAACCTTCATGAATTGATTCACATGGGTAATTCATCAATGATTCACCATCAATTTACATAATAGACAGTAGACATAAGCATATTAACATAATTGAATCACAAATCGACATGCACAAGATCAAGATCATAAAACCATACATAGGCTAAAATCGAGTTTGTGAAAGAGCATGGGTTCATCTGCAATAGGATTGAAAATCACGTCCAAATCAGTACATAATCATCAATACATTCATATTATGCTTTCGGAATCAATTTAAGAAAGAACCCATGGTTAGATGAAGAAGAAACACTTGATCATATTTTTCTCTTTGAAACCTTTGAGATTAACTCTCCAGATGGAAGGATAACTAGAGATGAAGGATCACCATACCTTTGTTTAGTTTAAAACCTCTAAAACTTGATTATTCATCCATGGAAATCCAAGCTCCAATCAATTCTTGAGCTTCACCAACAATGGTGGTTTCTAGGGAAATATTTTTGGAGGGATAGACTTTAATCGTGTCAGTTGATTTTGGAATGGGTTGATCATGTTTTGGACGACTTATATACACCTAAAAATAGCTAAATAAACCTAGTAGAGTCAGTTTAGGACGTGGGGTGAATTTCCCATTCACCCCTTTAATGAAACAAACGCAGGCAGTAAGTTGCAGGCCACTATCGACGGAGCCATCTACTAGCCGTTGGTCAGTCGACGGGCCGTGCATTGGCCTCCGTCGATTGGTCCTTGACCAAATTTTGGCTTGACACCTGACCAAGATAATTACCATTCGAAGAGACCTCACCTACAGGCCGTTGGTTGACCAGCGAGCCGTCGTTTGGTCCGTTGATTAACACTGCCAAGGCAGTGTCTCGACCAGTCTTGGGTCCTTCTAGTGGAACCTTTTGCGGGGCCCTTTAGAAGTCGTTCCCGGACGTTTCTGACGTGAATACAACCTTTAACAAGTTGTAGACCTTCCACATAAGATTCACCCAAATCAAACACCTTCAACTCGTCCAAAGAGGCTAGGCCCCACAAGACACACGTTGAGCGTCTTAAGGGCTATTTTTCGAACGCCTTGGACGTTCTTGGTCGTTTGACCTCCAAACTTCTTGAAACTCCATATAACATCTTTAAAAATCATTATAACTCATTTTAATACTTAATAATCTCATGAAATACAGTCTATAACACGCATGTACACATGAGGCACATAGGCGACTAGTCCTCGAACGGTTTGTCGTCCGTTGACGTTCGACTTCCAAATCACTTGAAACTTTACACACTGCCTCTAAACCATATTATAAGTCATTTTAGGACCTTATAACCTTAATACAAACATATTAGTCTCTATACACCCTATCTCATTTTGGGGTCTTACAAATCACAACCCTTTACAACATAGTCTCTAAAAGTGAAAGTAAGATATAAACAAGAAATGAACAATCCGTCCTCAAACCATGAGGATTCACCAAAAGCGTGGAGAGAATAAATTCAAGCTTTAATCGAAAGGAGAATTACACCTCAACGATTGGAACCTACACTTATAGAACAATATAAAAATTATGGGTTAGCACAAAGAGATATATAGAAGCCATGCATTGCACATGTATGGAAGTCATGCATAAAAATCCTTAAAACATGTTCAAACGTGACATTTAGTTGAAATCATGCATTTTACCAAGTCTAAAAATCATCCTGCTTATTAGTGAAGAAACATAAGTCAAACCATCTTATGAGCAACCTTAAGTTATACTTGTGTAATGCATAGGTAAGATCCCATAATCCTACCTAATATTAAGTGCCACTTTTAGGTCACCAACATCATACATATCTTGCCTTGAACTCATCCATAGCCAATGTTCATAGACAAATAAACATTCATATTCGTAGCTTGTATCAAGTAAAGTCATTCTTAGCAACAAACATATCATACATGCATAATACATAAGTCTTCATAGTATAAGAGAACCTCACTACAACCACTCTTAAGACCTACTTCTGCAATACATAAATGGAGTCCCATACTCCCATTCATACTAAGTAGTACCTCTTAAAAAGTCATAGTTATAGTTCATGTCATAGTTCATATTCTTGTCATGTGAGGAAAATAACCTTAACCGACATAGACCATGAGAGCTACATGAAATCTTGTGTCATGTCCCACAACGAAAAGAGATGTCCTACTTGCCTAAGGTATAACTACATGTACTAGATTTTAAGTGAATCCACAATCTAAAGACCTATGTGGGCACATAATTATGGGATAGGGAGATTGCTATTAGAAACCCAACATATTGCATTGACAGGAGAGCTTTCATCTCATGAGATGACCCGACCTATTGCATTGACGGGAGAATTTTTACCACATATTGCACTCGGGGCTAAGTATTATTTCCCAAGATTTAAATATTTAGTCTTTAGTTGTATTTTACATGTGTGAAGGAGTATATTATCCTTCATTCAACACAACTCATAAAATAGCTCATTATAATACTTCAGAAGTCTAAAGCCTAATCTAGAGCCTAACATGAGAGTCTAAGAGTTAAAACATTGTTTTAAGGTCAAATATAATATATATAAGGCATTTATGAAGTTTTAAAATCAAACATCAAGGAACGTCCATGACGTTCGAAAACTAGTTCCAGAGGTGCTAGCATGCCTTAGTCTATTTGACAAGGTTTTAAGAGTCAAAAAATGATGAAATTTGGTGGGAAGGTGTCTAACATGTATTAAAGTTGTTTTTTAGTCGAAAATTTTTAGTACACATCCCCAAGGACCATCCAAAGGGTCTTTTGAGGAGGACCCTTCTTGTTTGGTTAAAAGTTGTCAAAAGACAGTGCCATCGACGGTTGCCAACCCACGAGGCGTAGGCCAATCAAGGAGGCGTCGATGGCCACCCTGGATTGTCACTTAGACATTTTGGCCAAGGGTCCATTTGGACACTCTTTGAACAAAACGATGGAGGTGCAGCGCGGAAGGGACACTAGTCGTCGACTGACCTACGACCCGTAGGTCGGGGTCTCGTAGGTCAGGTCCCTGTGTTGGCTGCCATGTTTTAATTTATCCAATTAATTAATTAAGTGGTTATTTGATTAGTTAGGGTTTAAGATAGGTATATTTAAGTTAGTTAATGACTTCTATAAAGACCCCAAACCTAATTAAACTAAACCCACCTCTCCTAATTCCCAAAACCCGATTGCTCTTCCTTCTCTTATTTCTCTCTCCCAAATAGAAGAACTCCATTGAAGGCTAGGTCAAGGAATAAAGGACTCAAGTAAGGGATTTTTTTTCATAATTCTCTATCAATTAATAAGGTATGAGATTTCTTTCACCTTTGGGATTCTTTCCCCAAAAGGTTTTCTCAAAATTGGTTTAAAAGAGATGAGTTTCAAGTGGGTTTTGTTCTATTACGAATTTGAATCTTCTAAATGGATTTGTTTATGATTTATTTAGATAATTATGAGTATATCATGTTGTATTGTAATTCAATTATGATAGTTCTTGATTAATTAACCTAGGTTGTGAAGTAGATCATGAATTTGACCTAAGTCCCTAACCCTAGGCTATGAATTAGTGATGAATTGTTGTGTAGTGATTCAATTAACTTCATTATTTTGTTAATTACTATTGTGTGATGATATTATACTCATTGTTATGGTGCATTGGATGGTAGTGGTAAGACTATGATTATGGCTTTTGAAGGAGATTGGGTAAGTCTTGTGATCTCAAACCTTTACTTCAATTATGATTACTTGTGTTTAGTGATGACGTTATATTGAAGTATACCTTATGATAAGATTGATTAGGGTTGGTATGATGTTGAATTGAAATGTATTGATTATGTGGTTGTGAGATTATGCCTAAGATGTAATGATATATGGTTGGTGATGAAGTACCTATGTGCCTTACTTGATATAATGATGTTAATGTGCTAATCTCACATATGAGGGTTGTAATTAAAGGTGTTCTCATGCAATTCCTATTGAGATATGACTATGACTATATAAGGGGTAGACCCTATGACCTAAACTAAGTTATGATTATTAATGAAAGAAATTTCAAAATGGACTCTAGCTTAGCACCGAGTGAACTAGTAGTGAGGAGTGTCCCTTTCCACATAGGGAAGGTAGGATCACTAATGTACTCATGAGATTGGAGACTATAATGCATGTAGCATAAAGAGGGTCCCAACTATATCTCCTAGTTCTTGAACTATGTTGCCCCCATAGGAATACTAGCTAGTGGATCCATATAGATGTTATGTTCATGTTTTGGTACTACCTTGGCAAGTAATCCACCTTATTTTGGTGTAGGGTCCATGACACCGGATTCCACATTGGCTCATGTGGTCTATTTCGGTTAGGTCAAGATGTTCCTAAAAGTGAAATGAAGTAATAAAGTGGACTCTAACTAGGATGACTTGATGGGTTTGACTTAGTCTAGGTAGGGGTACGGGACTCTACCTATACATTGCACTAGTTAGCCTTGAGGTGAGTCTTAGAAGGATGTTCTTATATGCTTATAAATGTAAATGATATGTATATATTTCTCTTACATGTTAATAGCATTATGTGATGTTTGGTTTCACTTATGAACTTGTGGTTGGTCTCTATTGCTAAAGTATGATGATGCTTACTCTTAATGATATAGTATGTGAAGCGGGCATTTCTTGTGGCTCTTGTTTGGTTTACTTGGTTGAGTGAGGTTATGGGGTCTTGCTTAGTCATTGCACTAGTGGACTTAATGAGGGTTCATGAGTAATGGTCTTGCTTTGGTTATGATGTTATGAACTCTTATACATGTTTGTTGATATTATAAGTTGATGATAAATTGGTCTTGATTATGTGCTTAATTATGTGGAAATGTATATTGACTTGACTATACTTAGTATTGTTGGTCTTGTGATATATATGGTCTTGACTTAATGAAGATGTGCTATTGACTTATATTAATTCTTGATTGTGCATAAGTCTTTTCAAAGTAAATTAGCATGCTTTAATGAAATGTCCCTTTTTAGCATGATTTCTATATCGGATGTGCATATGGTCCTATACTTAGTACAAGTGATGTGCTAACCCCGTTTCTTCCTTTTTTTCCCAGTATTTTATTTTCTGGTCATTGAAGGGTTCGTGACGACTCTTGAAGAAGACTTGGATTCTCATCTCCAAGTTAGGTAGGTCCTCACTATTTCGAGGACAATGCCACTTTCTAGCATTGGCTGTTGATTAGTCTTAAATACATTTTTTTCATTCTTTTTCATTTGAGTACTATGATTGTATAGCCTATATGTGGCTTTATTTGTATTGATGTATGGTCTATGCCTAATTTTTATACTCTTGTTTAGATGGTTTAATATGAGACATCCGTTTTGAGACTATGTTATGTATCTTATATATATGTGTGTGTGTGTGTGTGTGTGTGTGTGTGTGTGTGTGTGTGTGTGTGTGTGTGTGTGTGTGTGTGTGTGTGTGTGTGCCATAAAGTAGAAGACTATGTATTCTTCTTATACGAAAGGATGTATACTTGATATGAATATATTATGTGTAAGCGACAGGTCTATGTAAACCTTATGAAGTAGTGTAGATGAAAAGTTTAAATTTTCTGTGTTTTTTAACCTATGAAATGTAATGACGAATGCTAAGAGGCTAGTCTTAGTCCTTTTCGAGGACGACGACGACGATTGCGTCTAGGGGGTTCTTCCAGGATGTGACACTCATAGATTCAATTAGGTGAGAATGTCCTTTCAACCTTAGAATCATCCATATGTAAGTAAACCTTTCACATCATATTCATAGTGTTTTCATGAGAATAACCTTTCAATCAACACATGAATAGTACTATCATAGTCATAGGTATTTCATACATAGTCATGTGAAAGGGTATAGGGAGAATGATCTTGCAACAATACCACAATTACACCATAGTCATAGAATCTTCACTTTCTAAGTGAATCACAAGATCATAAAAAATTCTCATAAACATGAATAAATCCTCATAATTTTCCCTTGATGGACCATGAATCACATTCAACCAAAGCATCTGGAATTATACATTAGACATGGAGAATACCATGATTCAATAAACTAAGGCAATATAGACTCAATTAATTGACATGTTCCTACAATCAATTAACCCACACCATAATTCACAATTTATCCATATGAGGGATTCATGGGTTCTTAGGGAAATTTCATCATAAATAAATATAAAATCATAATACATCTTAAATCTACCATTGAAAACGTCAAGACCATTAGTCGTGGTTCTTCTCGTGGACCTTAAGGCAGTGGCTGGGCCACTTGGGGGCTTCTTCTCAATGGACAAGGCAAGTCCACGAGCCACCTTCATGATACGTGGTCCCAAATTTGAAGTAGAGGCAATGTGCTCCAAGCTAGGGGCGGCCTTGGCCTTTGGCTTTGGCTTGGCCCCTTTGTCTTGGCACTTGCCTTTTGGCCTTAACTCTTGTAACTCTTATTTCAACTCTAGATGTTCTACTAATCTACCGGGAGTCATTTTATAATTTTAACCTTTTCGTTTATCTCTAGTTTAGCTGATAAGTTTTGGAGTGTCACATTATCTACACTTTGGGAACATTCGTCCTCGAATGACGATTTAGGTACCTTACAGAAACAAAAACTCAAGACTAGAATCCCATCATGCATGTAATATAAAAATAATGCACAATTTAAAGGAGAAAATGTCACGAACCACAAGTACACCCTAGAAGTTAGAGCGTCCTTGTGTCGCCACATGACAAATGAGACTTCAAGAAGTTTCATCTAAGCCTCTCGTATCATTTATTGCATAATAAACATCCTAAAATGAGTAAGAATTTAAAACTTTCTTCACTCACGAAGAACTCTTTTCATAACATTACATAAGCGGAAGACTTTCATTTAAATCATTAAACCTTTACAACATCTCCTTGAACCATCTAAACTTTAGAGTGTACAACACTTGGGACTAACCCATACAAGACCATAAAATAAAGACTATGACATAAGGGACATGTGGATATTGTCCTCGAATCGATGAGGACTCACCAATACTTCATCTTCTACCTTAGAAACCTATCCATATTCTATGGCACATAAAGACTTCCAGTTCCCTACACTTTAGTCAAAAAGGTAAAAGAAGGAGTTAGCACATTAGATGTACTAAGTATGGAAGCTATGCAAAAACAATGAAAAAGGGACATTTAGTAAATAACATGCTTTCCATGAATTTCGATTAAAACATCATACTATAAGCATAAGAACAACATTTAACAACTTAGATACACATAAGAAATCATTTAAGCAAATAGTCGCATTTTTATGAAATGTTACTGTGAACTCACTTCACTGTACAGTGAACTCAATTCACTATTACAGTGAAGTTCCTTCACTTCAATTTGCACACCTTTTAGCATATAATTCCCTCACTAAAAGCTATCCTAAGACTCACTTAAGTAAGACAAAGAGAGACCACCCATACACCCTCTCTAAGCACACCTAAATGATCCTTAAGACCACCCATAATGAGATCAACATACATTTACAAGACATCAAACATATGAAAATGACATTCTCCTACCAAATGCTATCAAAAGACTCACTTAAGTACATCAAGAAGATAATGTCCATGATTGAACTCTTTAAGATTACCTAAGTAATCCTTAAGAATACCTAAGTTTGGATCATGTCCACATAAACAACCATCTTCCCTAACTAGAGTCATTCTTAAGACTTATCTAGGTAAGATTAGAAGTGACCATTCATATGCCTTCTTCACACCTTAACTAGACAACCCTTAACTACTCTAGATAAGTACTTATTCATTTCACATACTTTCTTAACTTAAGCCATTACATTCATTAGTTCATTAAGAGACATTCATCACATATAGTACATTCAAGTAATGGTCTTTGACGAGACCTAGGGACTCCACTAACACCTTCAAAGCCTATTGTGCAATGTCTAATTAGCGTCCCATGCCACCACCTAAACCTCATAGAACTTCTCTAATGCTAGTAGGTATCCATATGATGAGAATATGCAATAACCGACATAGACCATGGTAGCAAAGCATGGACTCCGGAGTACTAACCTACTCCAAGGAGGGTGTTCTACTTGCCAATGGTAGAACTTGGACACATCCCATGTAGGCACATGGTTAAGGAATATGAAGGGCGTGCTTTGTAATGTAGTCTCATCCTTTAACTAGAACTACTTACCTTACCATACTCACTCGATGCTAGCCTTAGTTCTCATAGAGTAATTCACATTTAAGGTTCATATAAAAGGGTTCCATATCAAGTTCATAACCCAATCACATTTACCCTGCCAAAAAGGTCCTCTTAGGGCTACCTTCCATTGGCGACAAGAAGCTCATGATGAATTTCCTAAGGATTAATATGATGCAGTTCCAGCCAATTAGCCTTAAGTCTATCATTCCTTTACTTTGAAGGATACCATTTCAGCTTATGACTTCAACATTCATAACCTTACCCCACTAGGTTCAAGGTTTCACATAAGAGACCCTCTTAACTTCATTTAAGGTAACATGTCACTCATGCGTTCAAGACAAAGAGGCTTTATCATCCTAAGTCAAGACATATCATATTCACTTTCATACATACATCAAGCAAGGGACACAAGTCAACCAAGACAAGACACCACATACTTTACTTTAACACATATTACCTGTCATTCTTAAGTCACTTAGGAATAACCATTATTATCTTTAAGTCATCCTATACACTACCATATCGTCATCAATATAACTATTATAGACTCATATAGTCAAGTAGGAACAACCATGCATCAACCCTAAGACTACACATACAAGCACATAGTCATAGTCTACATGATTTCCTAACATACATAGAAAGAACACATACTTTCACATTACTTCACATATAGATAGATAGTCTCATACTTCACATAAATCAACTACACAAATCATCATAATACTTCAAGTAGTGCCGACAAGGCCATGATCATCATATTGCATATAGTAACGCCGACAATGCCACATCAATTTCAATAGCATCGCCACCATAAGTGGACCACATCAATCACAACATAATTGAAGTCTAATAATCATAAAATAAAGGAAATAGGGCAGCTTTCCACCACCCCCTTCCAATACCTCAAACCAATGCCAAATCACCCAATTCGATATCACAAGGCCCTTACCCATGACCATAACCAACAATTCAACATAATTATAACAACATTCATGAAACTAGGTCACTTTACTACATATTCATCAATCTAATGCAACCTAGATATCAATTTACTATAATCATTACATTATTCAAAGCCTATATGAAACTACATTAGAATTCATAAACTTTAAGTCAATATCAATTCAATAAGCTTAATATTCAATAGATCTAAGAATATTTAATACTCAATTTATCAAACTGAAATATCCTATAAACCAATCAATCATAATATATACATGAATCAAAAGCCAATAACAATCTACACATGAATTCATCAATGTCAAAGCATGATCACATAACCCATATTTTTGTCAAATTGAGAGATTTGTGAAAGTCAAGGGTTCATGGAGAATTTCATTAGAAAACATCAATTATACATCACTTACATCATATCTTAATGTTTGAAAACCTTTCATGCAAGAACCCAAGACTTAGAGTAGAAATTGGACTTTTCATCTTTTTGAAATCTTTGAAAATCATCTTTAAAATTGTCTCTAAGGTGATAGAAAGCCTTAGATAAAGAACTCCTATACCTTATTAGAAGAACCCAATGACAATTGAAGAAGAAACTCCATTTAAGAACCATCTTCAAGCTCCATCTTCACCTTGAACTCTCATGGAGGTTTTTGAAGAAACTTTGGGAGGGAATGTGTTTTGATTTAGGTGTTAAACTTTAAATGAGAGTTTAATGACTTATATACTCTTAAAATACCCATAAACACTCAAAACAATCGTCCAAAGTCTTATAGGGGCGTGGGGGTGAATTTACAAGTTCACCCCTCAACCTGCAGGCCAAGTGGCTCCACCGACGCCACCCATCGACGGTCCGTTTCCTGGTTGACTGCCGTCGTTTGGGTCAGTCAATCGCCACTGCCTGGAAGTATTGAGCTCCAAGTTGGGGTCCTCCTTTAGGGCTCCTTGTGGGTCCTACGTAGAGTCGTACCTATACGTTTCCAACCCAAATATGTTTGTATATGAGTTTAGGACTTACCAAATCAATTTCATCTTAAACGAACACGTAAAACTCGACGAAACATACATAGACACACAATGTCGTTTCAAGGCAAACCTTTCTAGCGTCATAGATGTTCTTGGACGTTTGACCTCCAAACTTCACGAAACTTGATACACTACCTATATACACCATAATAACTTATTTAAGGACTTTATAACCTCATGAATCACACATAAACACATAAAACCACATATGAGGCACATAAGTGACTTAGTCGTCTAACGTCTTGATCGTTCCTTGACGTTTGACTTCCAATGCACCTAAACTCTTAGACACTGCCTCTAAACCACATCATAAACCGATTTACGAACTTAGACCATCTTGACAAACGTGTTAGACTCTAGCTTCACCTAAGTCATTTTCAGGATCTTACAGGAAACATCAACCATATCTCAAGACATAATCAAT
This sequence comes from Solanum pennellii, assembly GCF_001406875.1. Lineage (NCBI taxonomy): Eukaryota > Viridiplantae > Streptophyta > Magnoliopsida > Solanales > Solanaceae > Solanum > Solanum pennellii. Next base: position 14,908,075 of record NC_028639.1, read on the forward strand.
GCAACACAAACAAGTAGGAGCTACATCCACAACTCATTATACAGAAAACTCATCATTTCATATAACCATGGGAGGAACTACCTTCTCCAACTCAAAGCTCAACACAACATTAAGGAGCCAATATGCCATTTCATCAAAAGCACAACTATGCATGTTCATTAATTCATCTCATGAAGTCAAATATGCAATAATCATAATGATATGAAAATTAACATAAGGAACATATAAATCATGAAATCTCAATTTAAGCTAAATATGAATTCTCACAAGAATATGCATATCATTAGGAGAAATCATGAAAAACACATATGTCACACACGATTCCTAAAACACCAAACTCAAGAAAACTACTTACCTTAAGCTTAGATAGGAGTAGAAGGAAAAAAATGAGGATAGCAGGAATTCATATCGGCCTCGGAATCCTATGTAGCACCCTCAACTAAATGATTCATCCACAACACCTTTACGGAAGCTAATTCCTTGTTTCTCAACCTCATAACTTGTCAGTCTAAAATCTCTATAGGAATCTTTTTATAGGAAATACTCTCATCGACTCCCAAACCCTCGAATAGAATATTGGATACCGGATCACCAGTACATTTCTTAATCATAGAAACATGAAACATCAGATTAACATGAGCCAACTCATTTGGCAAGTCCTACTCATAGGAAACTTTCCCAACACGTTTCCAGATTTTATATAGACCCACATAACGGGGACTAATCTTCCTTTTTTTCCAAACCTCATTACCCTTTCATAGGTGATATTTTCAAGTAGACCCAATCATTAACTTCAAATTATAGATCCCTTCTTCTAACATCGGCATAAGACTTTTGCTGACTTTGGATCGTTTTCACCCACTTTTTAATATGTCAATCTTTCTCAATGGCCTCATAAACTAGTTTGGACCAATTAGACAAATTTCACCTACTTCAAAACAACCAACCAGAGATTTACACCTCCTACCATTCAATGCATCAAAAGGAGCCATAACAATACTTGAGTGATAACTATTATTGTTGGCAAACTCTATTAATGGAAGATGGTCATCCCTATTACGATTGAATTCAATAACACTTTCTATCAACATTAGATGGTACGTTCCACTTGATCCATTAGTTTAGGGATGAAAAGTGGTACTAAGCTTAACATAGGTACCAAGCCCTTTTTGGAATGCTTTCCAAAAGTGTGAAGTAAATTGAGTACCCCGATTCAAAATGATAGATAAAGGAACCCCATGCAACTTCACTATCTCATTGATGTATAATTTGGTATAGTCTTCCGCTGAAAAGGAAACTTTGATGGGAATAAAGTGGGCAAACTTTGACATTCTATCAACAATGACCCAACTAGAATCTTGTTGCCTTTGAGTACGAGGCAAACCCACTATAAAATCTATATTCACATCCTCTCACTTCCAAGTTGGAATATATATATTTTGCGACAAACCTCTAAGTCTTTGGTGTTCGGCTTTAACTTGTTGACAATTCGAACACTTAGTCACAAAACTCGCTATATCCTTATTCATAACATTCCATCAATGGACTTCCCGTAGATCATTGGTACATCTAGATGGTTCCCGGATGAATAAAATACCTATAACCATGAGCCTCTTCTAAAATTATCTCTCTCAAGCCATCAACATCCGGAACACATAATCGACCTTGGTACCTAATCACCATCTCCCCCATGGAAGAATGCCTCAACATACTTTTTCAGTACCATTCTTTCAATTCAACTAACATGGGATCAAACTCTCGTTTGGACTTCACGTCCATTACAAAGGATGATTTGGAATCATTATGGAGCATGAAACCACCCTTGGTGTAATCCACTAGTTGGATACCTAACCGGGCGAACATATGCACATGATGAACTAACTTCTTTTTCTCACCCTCTATATGGGCCACACTACTATGGACATTCGACTTAGGGCATCCACAACTACATTGGATTTGCCGGGATGAATTACACTCATGTCATAATCCTTCAAAATTTCTAACCACCTTGTTTGCCAAAGATTCAAGTCTTTTTGGCTAAACACATATTAAGACTCCTGTGGTCGATGAAAATATCAACATGCACACCATATAGATAATCTCTCCATATTTTCAAAGCAAACACTACCACCGCTAATTCAAGATCATTGGTTGGATAATTCTTTTCATGGATCTTGAGTTGTCTTGAAGCATAGGAAATCACTTTACCATTTTGCATAAGCACACATCCCAAATCCACTCTAGAGGTGTCACAATACACAACACATCCATTGGTACCCTCCGTTAAGGTCAACAACGGAGTGGAAGTAAGTCTATCTTTTAATTCTTGGAAGCTTTTCTCATAACCCTCCGACCACACAAACTTAGATTTCTTTTGAGTTAGACCGTCAATGGAGAAGCAATGTAGTAAAAGACCTCAACAATCATCCTATAATAATTGATCAAACCCAAAAAGCTTATAATATCGGTAGTATTTAAAGGTTTAGGCCAACCCTTGACCACATCATTCTTCTTAGGATCTACGTCAATACCCTTGCTTGACATAATATGACCAAGGAAGGCTATGGACCTTAGACAAAACTCACATTTACTAAACTTCACATACAATTGATGGTCTTTAAGGACTTGTAATACAATCCTCAAATGACTTATGTGCTCATTTTTACTCTTTGAATATATCAAAATATCATCTATAAACACGATCACAAACATATCAAGGTAGTGTCTAAACACTCTATTCATTAGGTCCATGAATGCCGATGGGGCCTTTGTCAACCTAAATGACATAACCACAAATTCATAGTGACCATACTAGGTCCTAAAGGTCGTTTTGGAAATTTAACCCCTCTCACCCTTATTAGATGGTAACCCGAACAAATATTTATTTTGGAGAAATAATTAGCCCCTTGAAGTTGATCAAACAAGTCATCAATTCTTGGAGTAGAATACTTATTCTTTATGGTCACTTAGTTTAGTTGGAGATAGTCGATGCACATTCTAAGAGACCCATCCTTTTTTCGAACAAACAATATCGGAGCACCCCATCGAGATACTCGGTTTTATAAAGCCTTTGTCTAACAAATCCTTGAGTTGATCCTTGAACTCTTTCAACTCGGCCAAAGCCATCATATATGGAGGAAAGGAGATAGGTTGCATATACAATAAGAGATCGAATGATCGATGACAAAATCTATTTCCCATTTGGGAGGAATGTCGGGCAAGTCATCGAGAAAGACTTTCAGAAATTCACTCACCACGTCGACCGACTCTAGGGAAGGGGTTTCAGACTCAACATCCATAACCCTAACAATATCTCAAATGCACTATTTAAAGATCTTTTTCCTAGCTTTGAGGAAACAAACAATTTGACCTCTACGAATAAAATTCCCCCCTTTCCACTTAAAGTAGACTCATTTGGAAATTTAACTTTACTACCCAAGTTTTACAATCAATAGAGGCATAGCATGCCACACCCAAAATCACATCAAAATCTGACATGTATAACTCTACTAAATACATCAAGGTAACTTTATGGGACAAAGAAATAGGACAACTCCTATAGACTCTTTTTGCCACTACCGAGTCACCAACCAGGGTAGATACCAAAAAAGGCTCTTCTAGTACATCGAGCAGTATTTCAAACTTCATAGCCACAAAAGTTGTAACAAATGATAAAGTGGCACTGGGTTCTAACAATATATATATATCAATAGAAAGTACTTGTAACATACCCGTCACCACATTCGGTGAACTCACTTGTTCACTTTAGAATTAAAGAGCACAAAAGTAGTTTTTCTTAAGAGAACCAAAATTTGAACCGCTAGGAGGAGTTTCCTTATCTTCTCTCCCCTAGATCACAAGTGTTGGGGGGATTCTTCAATTGATTCCCATTCTTACCACAACCATAGCAAACACCCATGCCAGCAAGACACTTACTATCATGTTTTTTACCGCACTTACCACATGTAGGCCTCATTATAGAAGACCCACAACTATTTACTCCTTGACTCTTAGGTTTAAGTGACCATTCCTATTCCCCCTTCAGACCTTAACTAGACAACCCTTAACTACTCTAGATAAGTACTTATTCCATTTACATACTTCATAACATAAGTCATTAGTTCATTAGTTCATTGAGACTCATTCATCACATAAAGGACATTCAAGTAGTGGTCATGGACAAGACCTAGGAACTCCCAATAACACCTTCAAAGCCTAATGTGCAATGTCTAGATAGCATCCCATACCACCACCTAAACTTTATAGAACTTCTTAAATGCTAATAGGTATTCCATATGATGAGAATAGACAATAACCGACATAGACCATGATAGCTAGACATGGAATCCAGAGTTTTAACCTACTCCGATGAGGGTGTTCTACTTGCCAAGGGTAGAACTAGGACACATCCCATGTAGGTACATGGTTAAGGAATATGAGGGGGTTTTATGCACTCTAGTATCATTCTCAAGTAGAGATACATTGTACTCTAGTATCATTCTCAAGTAGAGCTACTTCCCATGACATAATCACTAGGTGCTAGCCTCTGTTCTCATAGAGTAATTGACACTAAAGGATCACATGAAGAGGTTCCTTATCTAGTTCATAACCCAATCACATTAACCCTACCAAAGAGGTCCACTAGGTCTACCTTTCAATGGTGACTAAGGTAGCTCATTATGACTTTCCTAAGGATTAATATGATGTCGTTCCAGACAATTAACCTTAAGTCCACCATTTCTTTACATGAAGGATATCATTACGACTCTCGACTTCAACATTCGTAGCATAACCTTTAATACGTACATGACCTTCTTAACATCCTCTAAGGTCTCACATATCTTTCATTCATACATGACAAGGGTGCACTAAGCCTACCTATTCAATACATATCATAATCTCATAACATTCATAGATATATCAAGTAAGGGACACAAGTCTACTAAAAAAGACACTACATTCTTTCACCTTATCACATATAGCGTATCATTCTTTAAAGCACTTAGGATGAGCCTTATCATCTTTATGTCACTGTATACATTACTAAAACATCATCAACATAACCATTATTAACTCATATAGTCAAGTAGGAACAATCATGCATCAACTCTAAGACTACACATATAAGCACATAGTAATAGGCTAACATGATCTCCTAATAGTCATCAAACTTTCACATTACTAGAATTTAGGTAGATATGATCATACTTCACGTAATGAACTACACAAATAGACACATTACTTCAAGTAGTTTGCCGACAAGGCCATGATCATCATAATGTAGAAAGTAATACCGACAAGGCCACTTCAATTGCAAGTAAAACACATAACACCGCCACCATAAGTGGACCATACCAATCCCAACATAATTGAAGTATAAATAACATAAAAATACAGGAAATAGGGCATCTTACCACCACAACATCCTCAACACCTCAATTTGATGCTAAATCATCCAGTTCAATACCATAAGGCCCTTACCAATGGCCATGAACAATAATTCAATATAGAAATTATGATAATAAATGAAAATAGGTCAATTCAATAAAGATTCATCAATATAATACAACCTATATATCAATTGGACACAATTCTTACATCATTAGAAAGCCCATAGAAATCTACAGTAGAATTCATAATCATTAAGTCAATATCAAGAAACCCATAAAATAATCAAAATCTAGGGTTCATCAAATTCATGGATTCATAGGTGATTTAGGTTAAAATCATAAATACAATATCAATTGAATCATTATTCAATGTATAGAAATCATTAATACAAGAACCCTTGGTAGAATCATGAAATTGGAGAATTCAACTTTGAAAACTTCAGAAAACATCTTTAGAATTGGGGCTCCTTGATGACGAGAGTTTCAAGGATCAAAATCCATACCTTGATGAAGCTAATTATTCACTTTGATGAATCATCTCCACTCAATTCGTCACACCAAGCTCTTCCTTGACTTTGGACTTCAATAGAGTCTTGGAACTTCTAAGGGATTTGGGGTTTTGATTTTGAAGAATGAAATATTCTAAGTGTTAAACACTTGTATACATGTTTAATATACCCAAAATACTCCTCAAGAACCTCCAAACCTTCTATTTTTAAGTGAGGTGAAATTACAACTTCACCCCTCAACTTACAGTGAAGCTGCGTGCAGGACACAGTGGCATCGACGGACACCAACCAACGGGTCATCCCTTGACCTACACACCGTCCTGTTGGTCCGTGGTCTGGGGCTGAGGCTTTACCTTGGTCCCTCTCTTCCCCAGTCTAAGTTCCAATCGAGACCCAACCAACGGGGCGTCGATTGACCCACTGGGCGTCGACTGCCTCCGTGGTTTGGGCTGTCTTGGGCAGCCTTAACACCAAGTTTGGGTCCTCCCTCTAGGACCCTTGGTTGGTCCTTGGGGATGTTTGCCCAGATGTTTCAAACCTAAACATTATCGTATATGATTTTATCACCTCTCACATTAATTTCATCCAAAATGAACACGTAAAACTCAACGAAACATGCTTAGACACACAAGGTCTTTTCAAGGCAAACCTTTCGAACGTCGTGGACGTTTGACCTCCAAACTCCATGAAACTTGACACACTGCCTATATATGCTATACTTAATCATTTAAAGATATTAAAACCTCATGAATCACACATAAACACATAAAACCACATATAAGGCATATAAGTGAATTAGTCGTCGAACGTCTTGGTCGTCCCTTGATGTTTGACTTCCAATGCACCTAAACTCTTAGACAATGTTTCATTAACACATAATATACCTATTTAAGACCTTAGACCATTAATACCAACATGTTAGGCACTAGTTTACTTAAGTCATTTTTGAGATCTTACATATAAGGTGCAGTAGTTTGATAAATAATACCATATTCCAAACATATTTCTGCTGTAACACCCCGTAGCCAAAATAGACCAAAAATTAGATTTTAGAAAAATCTGTAGGTGATACCAACGGTGGCATCGACAGATCGTATCCTGAACCACGGTCCGTCCTGCACAACCGTTCAATGGGATGAGAAACTCCCAAAAATTTCAGCCAAGAAAATTAGGTTAAGTCTTGTATGACGGATGGACTTACGGTCGGTAGGTCAGATGACGGTCCATAGTCCGTGACTGTCAATCAAAACTCCCTTCACCCACTCTCTGACAAGATCTAGGGATGACCTGCTTGGTCTGTAGGTGGACCTACGGACCGTAGGTGGAAAATTTGCAGACAGTTAAGGGGAAATGCAATTGGGTCAACTTCAAATATCACAACTCTTAGCACAAAATGAATTAGGTGTCCCATGACTTACCTACATATAGATAATTGAATTATATTTCCATATCCACCAACTTTGGTAAAATTAGATCTTCGAGTAAAAAGTTATGCTCATTTTAGTAAAGGTTTGTCGAACAGGCCCTAACGACGGACCCAATGACGGGGCGTCGGGCAGACGACGGACCGTCAGTCCTGGCCGTCGTTTGGTTCGACAGCAACCTTCCCAGGGGTCTTTTGGACTTTTCCCACTCCGTTTAAACCCTAAGTTACGTTGTTTTGACCCTAACTTATCATATTGTAGTCAGTTTAAGCCTAGAAACATAATTAAAGCATATCTAAGTCAAATCATTAAATCAAAAGTTAGAAAACTAGAAGCAAAAAAGGATAAAAAACTAAGAACCCTAGTTCAAGAACGAAACAAGTGTCCAGCAGTTCCAGCCACAAAACTTAAGTATTTTTTTGTGGATTTCATCACCAGATATATGGGATTTCACTAGTGGGTTGCTTTCACCCATTGGGTCCCTAGTTTTCAGTCAGATTCTTATTCTCTTATCATGATTAAACCTAGGGTTTCTAGAACTTTGTTAGAAATTCATGAATTTATGAAATATATGTTCCAAATCAGATTATCATGTTATTACTCAGAATTATCGCATGAATTTCAGAACCCTAGATTTGTATTTCTTTAGTTCTTGAATCACGCATGCTAGGTCAGATATTTCAGACACTTCAGATATACATCCTCAGTTATAAATGCATAATTACCAGATTAATTGTTGCATTCTCATTTTGCATGTTCAGTTTCGAGCTATCCAGTATTTACAGAAACTTAGACATAATCAGTAAATTTACAGAATTCATTGGGAGTAGCATAATATCGAGTTGGACTAGGATTCAGCGTACCCAATTAGTCGCAAAAATACTAGCCAAGTATGTTGTAAGTCCCCTCTGTGGGCAATCAGTTTTGTAATCACGCCAGCATGCCGTTATACCTTTGGCAGGGTATATTGGGTCATCTCGATGGGGCGTATACATTGGACTCCACATTTAGCTCATGTGGTTTTATTATTGATTATTAGTAGCTCCCACAATTAAGTCAGACTCTCTGCATTGACCATTTATCAGTATATTCAGTATTCAGTTTCAGCATGTTATATAAATTGATTATTGCATTCAGTAAGCTCAGAATTTAGTTTATCATATCAGATTATTATACTTGCTTTTATGCTTGTTCAGTTATGTTTTATTTCAGCTTTACTCTATCCTACATGCTCAGTACCTTTCAAGTACTGACGCATACGTGCGCTACATCTTCTCGTGATGTAGGTTCAGGTTCTCAGCATCCAGATCACGCATAGAACGATTTCTCGGTCTCCAGTTCAGCAGATTCAGTGGTGAGTCCTCATTTTCCGAGGACAACAGCCATGAGTTTCTTTTCAGTATTTAGTCTTTTAGTTTTAGTTTTTGCTAGATTTAGCTGGGGCTTGTCCCAGTATTTCTAGTCCAGTTTAGAGGCTATTTTCAGACATAGTCAGTTTCAGCTTAGTAGTGAGTTAAAATTTCTTTGTATTAAACTCATCGGTTTTTTCATGTATCTTAGTTTTAGCATATGGGTATTCCCCATCTTTTTATTATAATTTATGATTTAGCTTCCGCAACAGTTTATTATCTTTAGTATGCTCATGATCATGCCAGCAGGGTTAGCTTGGGATCACTTATGGTCCTAGGTTCCGTGTCCGCGTCTCGGGGTAGCTCGGAGCGTGACATCTACAAAAGGAGATTCATATTCTCCACCTCTATCACTCTGAATCATATTTGTCTTTAGATTTAATCTGTTCTCCACTTCATTTTTGTATTACTTAAATGCATCAATTGCTTCATCCTTACTATTAAGCAAATATACATAACAAAATCGAGTGCAGTCGTCAATAAAAGTTAAAAAATACTTTTTTCCACCACGAGATGGTGTAGACTTCATATCACATATATCTGTGTGAATTAAATCTAAAGTTTTGGAATTTCTTTCAATAGACTTATAAGGATGTTTAACAAACTTACTTTCCACACAAAATTTGCATTTCGATTTATCGCATTTAGAATCAACCAATACTTTTAGAGTAACCAATTTTCGTAAGACTTTGTAATTTACATGTCCCAAATGGGCATGCCATAAATTATTTGACTCCAATAAGTAAATAGAAACAAAGTTCTTATTAATACTGTCAACAACCATTACATTCAGTTTGAAAAGACCCTCATTGAGGTAGCCCTTTCCACTAACATTCCATTCTTATTACAACTTTATCACTAATTAGGATACACTTAAACCCGTTTTTAACGAGCAGTGCAACATAAACTAAATTCTTCCTAATAGTAGGGACATGCAGAACATTATTTAAAGTCAACACCGTGTCGAATGTCATTTTCAACATTAATTTCCCAGTTCCTGCATCCCTTGCTGTTGCTGTTTTCCCATGAACAAATCTTCAACGTACTTAGCAGGTATGTACATTGCAAAGGCTTTTTTCTCAGAGCATATATACCGAGTGGCACCTTAGTCGAGAAACCACCTCTTGGGATTTCTAACTAAGTTACACTCCAATATCATTGCACACAAGTCATTAGCATCTTCTATATTTTCCACGATGTTTGCTTGACTTTTGCCTTTGCCTTTGTCTTTGTCCTTTCTTGGAGCACGACAATCAGAAGACCTATGACCAGCCTTGCCACAAAACAGTTGCCTTTGAATTTCTTCTTGGCCTATTCTGACTTCTGCCCGTTGGACTTCTTTCTCTTTTTGTCTTTGGTAGGAGCTTCTTCAACAATATTAAATCCAATTATTGTTGATCTCTTGCGAGACTTCTTTTCGGCATTTTTGTTATCTTTCTCAATATTGAGCCAAATCACAAGATCTTCAAGCTTCATTTCTTTATGCTTGTACTTTAGATAATTCTTGAAATTGTTCCACGAAGGTGGAAACTTCTCGATCATTGGCCACTTTAAAAGCTTCATTTACTACTATATCTTCAGCAATCAGAATAAGTTGAAGTTCATGCACTTGTGATCCAACAGTTTTACTATCTACCATTTTATAGTCTAAAAAGTTTGAGAGCACAAACTTTTTCAAGCATGCATCTTCTGTCATACATTTCTTCTCAAGTGCATCCCACAACTCTTTTGGAGTTGTTATTGCACTCAAAATGTAGCCTTTACATACTGCCTGTTTCCATGCTTCAATAATCCTGAATTTTTCTCTGTCTGGCATATCATCAGCATGTACTGGAGTTTCTTCACTTGTAAATTTCTTTAGACTAAGAGTGGTAAGCCATAAAAATATCCGTTTCTTCCATCCTTTGAAATTCACACCAGCGAATTTACCCGATTTCTCTACTTGTGGGACAACAGTTCAGGTTGGTGCAGCAACAACCACTATAACACTGTTGTTTTCCATTTCTGATAAACAAAAATAGATACAGTCTTAGTAAGCAATAACTTATAATTGCAGACTTCAAGGAGTATAAAATCACGAAGACTTTTGTCTCCACCACCAGTGAACCAATCAATAGCAATAAAATACATGAAGTAATTGTTGTGTAGAAGAAGAAGAAGAGATCAGAAAAATTCATAAGGAAAATTGTTGAAGAGTGAATGGTATTTATAGACAAGAGGAACATGTTTCGAAAGATTGCAACCCTTTCAGAATCCACACAACCATTAATGAAAGTTTGCAACCTTTCAAATGGTACTGACTTTTCTTGAAAGTTGCAACCTTTCAGAACAGTCATTTCCAAAACGGCGGGAAATTTAAATAAAATGGGAAGTTTTTAAATAAAACGGGTCGCGTGCGGATCCGAGTCGGGTCAGGTTAATCTACTAATAAGTTTAAAAGTTTAGGTTAATTTCAATTAAATAACTGAAAACGTTTCTATTATCAACTAATTAATTAAAAACATTTTGTCCATTTAATTAATTAAATAATTAAAACAAACTTTGTCCAAAACTAATCTCTCGATTGATTATTTTCCAAAGCCAAAGCAGAAGCAGAAGTCGAATCCGTAGTCAAAGCTGAGCCGAGCGAGCGACAACGATGGTGGTGCGAGGGGGGGGGTCCCTCTTTCCAACCCTCTTAACAATTAATAAGAGTGTTTCTATATTTGAACTCTCCTATTTTTCTTTCCACCACCGATGATGGACAAATGTCTTTTTATTAAAAGTATAAGAGGACTTTCCAAGTTCCAAACTCTTTAAGTTCTCAAATTTTCAGGTTCCTCTCTTTCCCTCTATTTCCCATCAATTTTTGCTACATACCCAACATTTTTTACCCAAATACTACACCAATAAATAAAATTTAATGTAGATCAGGATTTATCTAATGACTTGGTCGGTCATTTCTGGAAAGTTTCATGAATTAACTATTTCCCCCCTCTTGATATGAAACTTTGGTCTTTTATTATTTAGTTGAAAATTGGGTATTTGAACTGAGTTAAAAGTTGAGAATTTAGTAAAATTTGAGTTTGGAAGGCAAAGTTTTTAAGAAAGTGGTTTTCATGGTCTTTATGAGTTTCAAGTGTTGAAATAGAATTATATTAATACCACCAATCCCAAAATGAGGAATATCAGTTGTGAGTTACTTATGTATCATTCTAATGTTTTAACTATTACATACATTGCAACATTGTTGTGTGCTATGTATTTAGAACAAATGTTATTGCTGATGTATAACCCTAATTATTTCAAACATAAGCAATATGAATCTTATTTATAGTTATGTATCAAATACATCAATATACCAACTTTCATTATATTTTAGTACCCGATAAAATCAATACCCATTGTCATGTATGGGATGATAACTAAACACACTTAATACAAAGTTGACACAACATGCCACACTCTAAGGCTACCCCTTTTACATGACATGGAACCTAGGATCACGAGCGATCCCAAGTTAACCATGTATATATCAACATACTGAGAATAACTGGAAAAAACATGTACTATGTGAAATATAAAATACTGAATGACTGAAAATGGGTAAAACCCCAAACCGTCTTGTAACACTTTAAAAATGTGTAGACTTAACTAGAACTACAATGAAAAGGGTAAGAGTCTAAAAAGAGGGAAAGGGCCTAAAACACCTAAGATAAATGGAGGAAAACAATTTTTTCCTTAGACCACTCGGCGATGGGGCAGCAACATCGCCCAAGTCCATTGGCAATTATCCAAATGACCTCCCTCGTCTAGTGGGCAGCCTCCCCTTGACCTAGCTACTAGAATATTAGGCGAGCTAGGTGGGGCTCGCAAACCCACTTGGCGCATCTACCAAAGGCCCTACGTATAACACAAGAGAATGGCTCCATTATGGAGATATTTGGAAATTTAGGAGAGACAAGGAACCATTAGGTGACTCGCCTAGTGCTCTTGGCGAGCATAGTACTGCAGTAGGCTGATTTTAAATTCAAGTCTAAAGGTCTGTAGTTATTCGTCCAAAATTGAACCCACATTATTTTACTTTTTTCTAGTAAGTATATAAGCTTTTTAGACTCAAATTTCCTGAAAATTTCACTTCTATAGAATAAAAAAGAAAACACAAGAACTTAATCTTTCTCACAATATTTTCTCTCTAAAACTCCAAGAAGAAGAAGTGTATAATTGGAGCTAGAGTTTAGAGAACTCAAGGCTCTTTCCCCAAATTCTGACTAGCGTGGTTCTTTTTCTCGACCAATTTGAATTCAATTTCATATTAGATTTTCATTTAAGTAGAGTAGTAAGTAGCTAGGCGGATTTCAGCGCATGCTAAATTGAGAATCTCCCAAAGAAATTCGAAGCGCCTATGATAGAGTATGATTATTCCCATTTGTGAACGACGGTTGCTTGCAAGAGGTGGCGATCGACAGTGTTCCAAAGCGCCATAACGACGTGCGTTAGATCGTTATGGTTGCCAATCAAGATATCTTTCTTCTCATCGAGAGTGTGGCATTGCTAAATTCCTTTCTTTGGATGACATTCTGACAAGACTTGGATATACAATGCCCTCAAGGTCTTGGTGTTGTAATCGACCAACAATGGAAACCATGCAATATCTTTTTCTGAAGAGTCAATGTGCTGATAAGGTATGGCAGTACTTTTCCTTGGGTGCAGGTCTTACACATGGTGTTAGCTTACAATAGGTATTTCAAAGGTGGTGGAAACACCCTGCAAATGTATATCTGAAGCCCTTATATCAAGCATTGCCCCGTGTAGTTGTCTGGGAGCTATGGAAGAGGAGAAATAAAAGAAGGTATGGTGGTAATATCTCCTTGAACAGGCGAATTTTTCAGGTTTCAGCAACTCTGCACAATTTACTGGTGTACATGTTTCCTAAGATGAAAAGATTGTCTTCTAATTGGCCTGAATTGGTTAGTGAGTTGGAGAGATACATCCCCATGCTACATTATAGAAGAGTATGTTGGGAATTCCCCAGTGGACAATGGATAAAATGTAACACAGATGGTGCATCAAGAGGTAATCCAGGTAAGAGTGGTGCTGCTGTGGTGTTTAGAGATGCTGCTGGTGATTTTCTGTGTGCTGCTACCCGTTCAAACTAATATGTATTTAGAGACAATCGCTATTTAGTTAGTTGTTGAAATCTGTGTGCGTAAAGGCTTCACAAATGTGGTGACTAAGACTGATTCAACCATTGGTAGACTGATCATGATACAAGAGGTGTCTGCACCCTGGGCTGTTGATACAATAGTCAGGAAAATTATTACATTGTTGAGGGATAAAAAAATGCAATTTTCCCATGTGTACAGGGAAGGAAATGTTGTGGCAGATAGCCTAGCTAACTATGCCATTGATGAGGAGATTTCTGGAACTTTTGAGGAGTTCCACCAGCTGCCTGCACAAGCTAGAAAGCTTATCAATGTTGATAAAGCTCAGATTCCTTCGTTTAGAGTCAGAGTCCATCCATGGAGATTCTAGTCTTGATCCTCAAGTGTGTGTACCTACAAATAGAAGAAGATGAACAGGTGATTAGTCTGATTCACTTAGGGCTCTATTTAAACAAAGTATATATATACTTTTGAACCCCAACCTAGAGTAGCTAGGTGGGGAAGTCAAATTAATCCTTCTTCATACATAGGCTTCTCTGGTACGAAATAGGCCATTTCAAATAGGTTCATTGCTCAGGACCAGAATACGATTAATCCACCATGGGCTACATGAGCCCCTAGTAGTTTACTGGATAAATTGAGTTGTCGGGCATTCCCAGCCCACCAAACGAAACCAGTGCTTTCTTGGTCACCACCAGCTAAGGCTAAAGTTCAATTAAAGAGCCTTTCCACATGGTAGAACCTCCTCAGGGAATATAAGGTTTTCATGAGGCTGATCTTGAACCGCCATCCAAGCGCGAATACCTTCATTTAAGAGAATATTTTAGGTGTAGAAAGTCTCAAATTCAGGATCTTCCACTGCGTGAATTTCCTGAGAAACGAAGTCATAGGCACGTAGGTTCAGCTAGACCGACTACTCCAAGAGCACTCATCCATAAACCTGTTACTGGTACAAATAACATAAAGAAATGTAACCAACGTTTATTGGAAAAAGCTACCCCAAAGATTTGGGACCAAAGGCGGTTAGCGGTGACCATTGAATAAGTTTCTTCGGCTTGAGTTGGGTTAAAAGCACGGAATGTCTTAGCACCATCACCGTCTTTAAATAAAGTCTTTTCTACGGTAGCACCATGAATGGCGCATAGCAAAGCAGCGCCCAATACACCGGCAACTCCAATCATGTCTCCAAAAGAGCTTCCCTCCCCTTTAGGACCGAGTTCAGACATAGATTCCTTGAAAGTAAATTAAGTGTACTAACATATTCAATGAGTCGCGGAAATGAAATAGAACCCTCTTCCCTGATTTGACACTAATCTCGTAGATGCGGTGGTTTTGCACTAGAGATCTTACATCACCCTTCCAATTAGACACCAGGTGCTTTAGCAAGAAAATCCCATCGAATTTGCCTAAGTTATGGAAGTAAATTGTTAGAACTGACCTAAACCCCTTAGATATATGCTCAATTCTGAACAAAAAGTCATCCATCATCTTACTACTTCTATCATCAAAGCACTTTATTGTTATGTAGTCATCGCTGAAATAGCTTTCCACCCTATTGTACTTGACAGGCTCCTTAGGGAGAACAAGCATGAGACCCGCTGCATACGGCTTATGCGTGTCCCCCTCACCTGTTATTAATGTCGCGATATTCGATACAACGAAAGATTTTCGCTCAACCTTTCTTTCGCCTAAACAATTTCATTGCCTCACTCCGATCGCCTACAAAAACGTATTTCGTTTGCCTACAAAACCACCAATCTAGTCGAGGGCACGAGAAGACCCTGTAGAAGTCCTCTATCCAAAAATAATGAGACTTTCTCTGCTCCCCCCAAAAAAGAGAGACTGAATTTCTTCCACCTTCCCTGTAGGAGTAGTGAAGAAGTATAGATTTAGTTGGTTGTTGACCAACGGAAAGCATGGGATCAAAAAAGGCAGAATTTACGCAACTTCTTTTCTAAGAAGAGATCATAAAGGAAGCAGACTCTTTTTAGCTATTTTTTTCTTTTATTTGTGGTACCCTAAGAGACCTTTTTCTTTTCCTTGTATTGTATTAAATTGAAAGAAAAGCTAAAGCACTTTCTTTTGAGAATGTATCTTGTTCCATCTTTCTTTCGTTAGATAAACCACCTTTTTCTAAAAAGGATTGTAGTAATTCTGGTTTGACACTATTTGGAATGGCTCTCTCATATTGAGAAATTCTGTCTAGTGTCATTCGATCACATAATCCATTGACAGCTGCATAAATGACTAGAATTTGTTTTTCAATTGGCAGTGGTGCATATTGTGGTTTTTTCGGTACTTCTGTCAGCCTTGCACCTCTATTGAGTAATGCCTGAGTCTCAACATCAATGTCTTAGCCAAATTGAGCAAGGGCAACAACTTCGCGATATTGTGCCAATTCCAGTTTTGAACTACCGCAGACTTGTTTCATAGTTTTCAACTCCGACGCGACTGACAGATAAGACAACGTTAATAGCAGGTCTAATTCCGCGATAAAAGAGCTCTGCTTCCAAACAGATTTGTCCATCAGTAATGGGGATCACATTGGTGGGAATATAGGACGATACGTCTCCAGCTTGTGTTTCAATGAAGGGTAAGGCGGTCAAGCTACCTGCGCCTGTCTGGTCCGATCGTTTAGCCTCTCTTTCTAAGAGAGGCGAATGTAAATAGAAAACAGCCCCTGGGAAAGCCTCACGACCTGTGGTCGGCGTAACAATAATGACATTTGTCGATATGCTACCGCCTGTTTACGAAGATCATCATAGATTATTAATGCGTGCATTCCATTATCGCGGAAATATTTCCCCGTGGCACACCCTGAATATGGGGCCAAAAATTGTAGAGGAGCAAGATCCGAAGCGATGGCTGCTACAAGAACAGAATATTCCAAAGCATTCGCTTCTGAAAGAATTTGAACTAATTGTGCCACAATTGAGCGTTTCTGTAGCCACAATTGAGCGTTTCTGTCCAATTGCTACATAGACACAATACAATGTCTCACTCTCAGAGGTGGCCCTTGAGTTCAGTTGCTTTTGGTGTAATATGGTATCGATAGAAATAGAAGTTTTTCCAGTTTGTCGGTCCCTGATTATAAGTTCTCGTTGACCAGGACCTATAGGAACCAGGCTATCTACCGCTTTTAAACATGTTTGCATAGGCTCGTGCACTGATTTATGTTCAATAATCCCAGGGGCTTTCACTTCAACACGTCTTCGCTCGTGATCGCTTAGAGACCCCCTTCCATCAATAGGTACTCCCAAGCCATCGACCACACGCCCTAGCATAGCCTTTTTTGCAGGAACATCCACAATAGATCTAGTGCGCTTGACAAGATCTCCTTCTTTAATAGTAGTATCACTACCAAAGACAACAATCCCTACATTCTCATTCTCAAGATTCAAGGCTATTCCTTTCACACCGCTGGCAAATTCAACCATTTCCCCAGCTTGAATCTCATTCAATCCATAGACACGTGCAATCCCATCCCCAACTGAGACCACTCAACCGATTTCATCCACTTGAAAATTCATGTAAAAGTGGCTAATTTGACTTTCTAATGGACTTGTTAGTTCCGCAGCTCGGGGAGAAAGTTCCATAATGAAATGGTTGATAGATAAAAGAGAGAATGCCGCCAACAAAGAGGAGCTCTACCAGTCTCTC
The DNA here is from genome assembly GCF_001406875.1 of Solanum pennellii. Taxonomy (NCBI): domain Eukaryota; kingdom Viridiplantae; phylum Streptophyta; class Magnoliopsida; order Solanales; family Solanaceae; genus Solanum; species Solanum pennellii. Next base: position 14,925,611 of record NC_028639.1, read on the forward strand.
CTTTTTTTCATTCCTTCAAAGACCAGATCTAAGTGCTGTCGAGCAATCGCTTGCAAAACCCTTTTATAAGGCAGGCTGCGATGGGTCCCAGAGTTCTCTATCTGAGATAGGTGGTCCAAGTAGGTTTCCAAGGATAAGGGCTTCCCTTTGAAATAGAAGACCTCCCCCCGAATCAGGTGCCTTTTCTCAAAAAGAGACGTGTCTTGCACTCTGTCCGAACGAAGGGCTTCCTCGATTTTCAATTCCGTTTGGAATTGGGCCTTAANTGAAGGGCTTCATTGATTTTTTAATTCCATTTGGAATTGGGCCTTAAGAACTGCCTCAGAAATAGCCTCGGGCAAGGGACACCCGATAGTATTTATCGTAAGGCTCCCCGCGAGCTCCCTTAGCCTCTCTCCATCCTCCTGTAAGGGATGATAAGGCTCCGCAATAGGAGGGGCTGCGGGTTCACCAGGGTTGGGAGAGTCCGGGGCCGGTTGGTTGAGACCGGCTTCAGAATTAGCAGGGGAACTACTTCCAAATACATCTGCTAATTTCGAAGCCCAACGGAAGCGACTTCCTCCAGCGCCCTCACATGATCCTGAGCCAGAGGCCCCCAAAGGAGACATCATGTTTGAGGATTAAGAAATGCAGAATTGAAGAAACCATGCAATCGCCAAGGACAGCGCTCCGGAGCAGCCCAATCCTCTGAGAAAAAAGGAAAGAGCCTTACCACCCATAGATAAAGCTAGCCTTTCAAGAAAGCCCCAACAGAACTCAAGAGAGCCCAGTAGAAAACAGAGAGAGTAGAAGGTAGCAAGCAAGAAGCTAGAAAAAAGGAAAAATAATAAGACAATCGGTAAGAAAAAACTTGAATTCGATCTTGTAAATAGGAGAAAAAAGCTCATCATAACCGTGAAATTCACTCTAAAAAGGCTCATCATAGCCCTTTTTTGTGACTCGACTCATGCTCATCATACATAATTCGATTTCCTCTTCTTCTTATGCTCGTAGGTGAGTCTATTCGACTTTTTCTTGAAAATCCTCTTTTTTCCGCTTTTGACAATGATTGGGCCCTGCAGTGTAGAACTTGGTGAACCAGGCATACTGCTTGACTTGCTTTTCTTCTCTTATGATATTTATGATATTGATAAGTCGAGCCTTCACTATTTCCTATAATAAGAGGTTAAGGATCGAGTCATCTGTTCATAGTTTCACTTCGCTTCTGCCATCCTGTTCCCCTCAGACTATTAAGGGAAAGCAAGGACACCTGTGAACTCGGATAACCTTGTGGCATACCGTCGAATCTACTCTACCCTAATCTATCATCTTTCTTTCTTGTGATTCAACCACGGCGGATATTTATTCAACTGCAATTACTCTTACACCAAGAACTCCTATTCTATTGCATCAAGAGCTGATTCAATTGCAGCACTTACTGTAACAAGAAGAGCGTGAACTCATTCTCAAGCATCCTCAAATTTCATGGAGATTCTTAATCAAGATATGGTAGTTTTCATCTATGGGTAGACCACCCATAGAGTCCCTTTAAAACTTGATTTCAAATATTACAAAATTTTCATTAAGTTAACATTTTATTCTAATAGCATTGGTTCTCTTTTAAAAATTCGTTTCATTGGTTGAATTGTATTGGGATATGATTGAATTGATGATTTATGGTTGAATTATGATAAAATTCCCCCCAAGAACCAAAAAATCCCCTCTATTTCTAAATTGTGATCATAATGTTGGTTGGTTAATTGTTTAAGCATGTGAATAGATTATGTCTATATTGATTGAGTTTATTGAATCATGATATTATCCATATCTAATGTAGTAATTCTAGATGTTTGGGTCGAATGTGATTCATGGTCCTTGAAGGGGAAATTATGAGGATTTTTACATTTTATGAGAATTGTGTATGAGCTTATGGTTCTCTTAGAAAGCGATGAACTTATGACTATGGTGTAATTGTGGTATTGTTGAAAGATAATTCTCCCCCATACCCTAACACATAGCTATGCATGAAATGTCTATGATTGTGATGATCTTGCTGTGTTGATTGAAAGACTATTCTCATGAACACACTTTGAACATGACGTGAAAGGTTTACTCAAATATTGATGATTCTAAGATTGACAGGTCATTCTCACCTAATAAATCCATGAGATATCATGATACCATGTTTGTTTGAGTTCTAGGTCATTATTTCATGAACATAAACTTAAGTAAAGACAGAACTTGAATTCTAAAGGGAACTATGCTTAGTACCGAGTGGATATTAATATGATATGGAATCTTTTATGCCAGTTAGTACGGCTTCCCAATGGGTTCCTTCACGCCAGTTAGTTCGGGTTCCCGACAAAGTTATCTCATGAGATGAAAACCTTTTAAGTCAGGTAGTCCGTGTTTGTAGTAGCAATCTCATTATCCCATAAGTATGTGCCCTCGATATCTTTAGCTAGTGGATCCACTTAAAGATAATTCGTGAGTTCTAACTTAGGCAAGTAGGATACCTCTTTTGGGTGTGGGGGCATAATACTCTATTCCATGTAGTTCACATGATCTATGTCGGTTCAGGCTATATTTCCCTACATGACAAGAACATGAACATGAACTATTACTATGTCTTCTTTAGAAGTTGTCTTTAGTATGAGTGGGGGTATGAGACTCCATTAATGCATTACACAAGTAGGATTTAAGAGTGGTTGTGGTGTGGTTCTCTTACGATATAAAGACTTGTAAATTATGCATGTATGATATGTACTGTTGCTAAGAGTGAATTTGCTTGCTAAAAGCTAGGAACATGAATATTTCCTTCTCTCTGAATATTGTCTATGGATGAGGACAAGGTGTGGTATGCATGATTATGGTGGTCTAAAAGTGGTACTTAACATTAGGTAGGATTATGAGATCTTACCTATGTATTGCACAAGTATAGTGTCATGACCGGAGAGTACCCCCTAGAAGTAACATGACATACTTGACCTCTCGGAGGTCTTATATAAGCCCATAGTTATCATTCATCGCATCCTCATAGGTAAATTTATCGGAAAATTTGAAACTTTCTTACCACATCATATGCTAGAACATCACTTCCATTATATAGAAATATCGTAATACATAGTTAAAGACTCTAGTCTCTTTTTGTCATCCTAGACTCAACATCATTAGAGTAATGTAGGGACACGACCCTTATACATAAATAATAAGTATATTATTACAAGGCTTTAAACATAACTTGACATAAGACATCCTTGAATCTTAAGGATTCCTTTCCTTGAGCTTGGGGAACACATATCAAGCTCTTCACCATAGAGACATCCATTTAAGCATCCATAGCCTACACTTTGTGTAAAAAGGTAAAGAAGAATGGAGTTAGCAAAAGAATGCACTAAGTATGAAAATTATGCAAAAACATGCATTTAAAAGAGACACCTACTTGAAACCATGCATCATGCCTTTTACATCTTTTCCTTAATTCCTTAACTTCCCAAGTAATACCTCTAGTTGGTGCAACGCATGAATAAAGTCCCATTCCATTATCCATACTCAAGCATACATTAGGACCACAAGGCACTCATACATACAACCTTTCCATTCAACACATACATTCATATAGGTTCTTTTAATATAACAAGACACATGCTTCACATTAGACACAACATAATACCTTATTCACAATTCTAATATAAGTCTACTAGTGCAATTTACATGTGAAGCCCCATAACCTCACACATACGTAGTAAATCTATCATAAGACCACAAGCATCATAACATGTACTTCATACGCCAACCATAATACTATAGTCAACAACATGCAAACCATGTAGGACCTTGAATCATATAGTCATTAAGACCAACATTATGCATGTAATGATAAGACCACATCATATAGACTCATACCGTGCATATCATCACAACAAGTAGACAACACTACAGTGTCATGCATAAGGAACATAAACATAGTCACATGCATTAGAACACCTTCCTAGGACTTCCCTCAAGAGCCACTTGTGCAATGCATAGGTGATGTCCCATACCCCCACCTACACTAAGCAACTACCCTTAGGTTATCCAAGTTAGGGTCCTAGTCATTTACTTCCATTGTCCATTTTACTTTAGGGAAACTATAGACTTAATCGACACTAAGACCATGAGTGCTAACATGGAACTTGGTTTTGTAGAGCCTTACACACTGGGAAGGTTCTCTACTTAGCCAAAGTAGAACATTAACACATGCTAGCATACTAAGTGACATCACTTGCTAGATCCTATGTGGCAAGCATAATTTATGGAACTTGGAGGTACATGCGGAAACCCTCTTTATTCCTATTGAGGCATTGTAGTTTCACACTTATGGAAATATCACTCTATGCCCTTTGGGGTATGAGGCTAACCACCTCGTGATGACTATGGTGACCTACCCTCCAACAATGGGAAGGGCACCCCTCAACTTCAAGTTCACTCGGTGCTAAACTAAGTTTCCTTTATTGAAAAGCCTTTATTATCATTACTTTATAAAATTAGGCTTAGGAGAGTTAACCCCTCATATACTTAGCTCATAGGTCATAGATGAGAGTTCATCAACCTAAATCATGTGAAAAGTCTTTTCACATGGACATAGCATATGTAAAGCACCATCTAGTTTAGGGTACTCTTGAGAGCACCATTCAAGGTCCCTCCATTGACTAGATCATCATACATGTGTGTGTGTATACATATATGTGAGCAATCCTTTCACACAACAGATTAAGACCACACATGTTCATACATTAACATAATCATGCATTCACATTCATGTACATAGAAAACAAAACCTAGGAACTATCCTATCAAGGCACACATTTGCAATGCATAGACAAGGTCCCATACCCTTTCCCATACCAGTAACATGCTTCATGAACATATACATGCATAGTAGTAGACACAAGTGCATATGAGAATACCTTTCATTAGACACCATGAACCTATATTACTTATAAGCATGCATAATGTGTAAGTGTGTGTACATTGGTAAAAACAATCACATAATGGCTGTCAACGACACATTTAGGAAGCCACCCTATTAGGACCACAATACACCTTCAAGCATATACCACACAACACAATTTAGCATAGGAGAAAAGCTATCTACGACACTTGAATTCAAGACTCTTAACCATAGCCAATCAGACATTCATATAGGGGTATATAGGTCAGGGGACATCAAACATCACAACTCATCAATGGCAGCACCTAAACCTATCCCTAACATAGTTATACACATGCTTATACAATAGTCATACAACCTAGATCACAACTAGAATAGGAGACTAGGCATGAGACCACATTGGGTGATCATCACCATCACATATTTATAACACAATTCCCTTTAAGGACATGATCACATCATATATATATTAAAACCAAAGTAAACACCGCTACCATAAGTGGACCATACCACACAATGCCATGCAAGGCTTCATCAACTAACAATTCTATAGGAAACTAGAGAGGAAAAGCTATTTTTACCAATTCATCAACCTTTGATCCTCACTGATCAATACCCATATTTCTGCAACCATTCATATATATTGCAGTAGATAAAGGTACACTAACATAATTGAAATCATGCATTAATCATAACAAGAACAAGATCATATCAATTACACTACATCATCAATCTATAGAATTGGAGGAATGTAGATTATCCTTACCGAAACTCCCTTGCCTTGATCATCCATGATATATACACATAATTCATCAATAATATCAATATAATGAAGTAGCTACAAGTATCTTTACATAAACGAAATCGTATATTCATGCACTACAGAGTCGAGATTACAGTGAATACTATAACTTACAATTGGTAGGAAGTAGAGATAAAGTCTTCAAGCATAAATCCATATTGGAACAACAAAACATAGTTCATCATCACATGAAGTCATAGGAAGATTCTAACCATCAATTTAACATAATTGAATCACACAATAATCATGCTAGCATCAAGATCACAAGATACTACATTATAGGCTAGTCTTATTCAAAGCTTCAAACCTTGATCCACATGGATCACTTATCAATATTTTACCACCAATACACATAATATGCAGTATATACAGGCTTATAACACAATTGAATCACAATTCAATTTACATAAGATAAAAATCACAAAGCCATAGATAGGGTAAAATAAGAGTTTGAGAGAAAGATCATGGGTTCAACATGGAATTGGATTGAAAATCACATTCAAATCAGTATCTAATCATCAATTCATTAACATTATTCTTTTGAAATCAATTTGAGAAAGAAACCATGGCTAGATTGAAGTTGAAGAAGTTTGATTATAAATTCTCTTTGAAAACATTGAAAGGAACTCTCTAGGGGAAAGGTTATCTAGAGATGAACGATCATTATACCTAATTATAGAAGAAAACCACAGAAACTTGATGAAGAAATCTTGAGAATCCATCACTATGGGTGTTCTTGAGCTTCATCTCCAATGGAGGTTTCTAGGGAGGATATTTTGGGAGAGGAAATTCTAATTTTGAATCATGGATTGGGAATGGGGTTGTCACGTTTTTGACTAACTTAATATACCCAAGAATATTTAGATTAACCACCTAGGTCAGTTTAAGATGTGGGGTGAATTTTCCGTTCACCCCATTATGAGACAGCGTGCATGGCAGTTAATTGCAGCCTACATCGACGGTCTCAAACGACGCCCAGTAGGTCCATTGATGGACCGTACTACAGGCCGTCGTTTGGGTATGGGGATTTCCAATTGACTTGAACCTTCACAAGGCTAAGTCTTGGACGCCACCCCCCATCTACGGGGCATAAGGAAACCGATGAGGCGTCCCTTAGCTCCGTCGATTGACACTGCCAAGGCAGTGTCTTGACAGCCTTTGGGTCCTCATTGAGGGCCTTTTAAGGGGCCCTTAGGGAGTCATACCCGGGCGTTTACAAACTAAATATACACCTTAACATGTCAAGGACCTTCCACATCAGTTACACCCAAAACAATCACTTGTAACACCTTCAAACATGCTAGGTACACTCAAGTCACACATGCACGTCTCAAGGGCTAACTTTCAAACGTCTTGGATGTTCTTGGACGTTTAAAAGATAAAATTCATGAAACTTGACATACTGACTATAAACATCATTATTAATCATATAAGGTCTTCATTATACATTGACACACATATAAGCACATAAAAACACCTAAGGTCTTTTGGTGACTAGTCGTTAAACGTCTTGGTCGTCCCTTGACATTTGACTTTCGAATCACCTACATCTTTAGACACCGCCTTAGTAAAAACTTAGAGACCATTTTAGGACTTCAAAACATCAAGACACAAACGTTAGGCTTTAGACACCTAAACTCATTTTTGGGGTCTTACATATAACTTAGGGTTGCTTATGAGATGGTTTGACTTATGTTTCTTCAGAAATGTGCATGTTGAATATTAATTTGATAAATGCATGGTTTCAACCAAATGTCCCTTTTTAGCATATTTTAAGGATCTTTAGGCATGTCTACCATACTTAGTGCAATTTTGTTCTAACACATATTTTTTAATTGTAGGTTCCGGTTATTGCGTTGTGCTTCTTTCTTGATCAAAAGCTTGGATTCACTATTCTTCATGATTTCGGTGAGTCCTCATGGTTCAAGGACAATAATTATTTCATATCTAGTTTCTTATTACATTTTCATTAGAGACTATGGTAAACAAAGGTTGTGACCCGTATTAAATTGTCGATTGTGTTAGATGGTTAATGAGACAATGCCTGGACTTCTATTTTGATTTTTATGAAAAGATTTTGATTGTAAAAAGTTTTAGATTCTTCATCATTTCTATTACTTATGTTTATAATATGTTATGGGCTTGAATGAGATCCCTTCGGGGTCAAGTAGGTTGGGTTATATCTAGGGGGTACCTTGGGTCGTGACAAACTTGGTAATCAAAGCACAAGTTATACAATAATTTAAGTATGATGTCTCATAATGTAACGACACTTTTCATCGCTTTGAATACTAGAGATTTTTATTTTGTAAAATACTTTTGATAAATTCTAATTGGATATTTTAGAGTATTCATAACTACATTTGTGAAATTTAGTAGGGGGCATTTTAATAAGTAATTTAGTTTGTGGTTAAAATAGATAACATTAAAATTAATATTAGGTCACTTTCACACTTTTATAATTGATCTTGTATAAGAATTAGGAGTAAATATTTTGTAAAGGAGAAATAAGGGTTCAGCCGAGTAAATCCTTACTTGCGGTGCTAAAGAGAAACAACGAATCAGGTGATATTCTAATTAATATGTTAAATTCTCGTATTGATTTATGTCACAATTTGATTATTAGTATTACTATGTTATTGAATAGTGTCAAAAAGAAGAAAAATAAATCAAGAGTTGCTCGAGTAAAAATATAAAATAAATTGTTACTCTAAGTTGTAGTAATTCCATTGGTCATCATTGGATAATGATGAAATAGTTGGCACTTGTTATCACTGTAAGTTATATAAATTATATATTAAATATAGAATTGTGGAAGATGCGTTGTAGTTACAGTTTCTTAATTAAAGTAGTTTTCATGATATTTTGATTACAACAATTCTTGAGTGTATTATATAATAAATATTAGATATATTTTATTAGGGGAATTACATTGGAGTGTAGTATTAAGAAGAATTGGATTGTGTGCTACAGATTGGACGAGCAGATATATGTTGTGATGGTGGTTATGGCTGACTAAGATTAGGAATATGGAGTAATGATTAGATAGTATTGATTATTGATTAATGATTGGCCAATTGTTGGACGATGGGAATATAAGTTTAGACCATTTAATATATGATGAAATTTGGGTTAGACGTGTTGTCACTGGTTTTCAAAATCAGTGGCTTTAATCTTTAAATTTATTAGGTTGTCATCATATTATAAAGTGAGTTTAATTTAATTAATAGGTAATTAAATATTAGGTGTATATTATTTGAATACAATTAACATTATGTTATTCAGAGAAATGAAGACTTAAACTTAAGCTTGAATATAAGAAATAAGAGACTTGACATATTAATGGACCCTCAAGATTAGGAATTTGAGTATAGATTTTTGTTTGGTGATTTTTGGGTCTAAGCTATACAAAGAGTAATATTAGTGTTTATAGATTAGTTAACTTACAAATTACGCATATCGCATAAGTTGAAAGTGTTCGGAGGCTTTGAGGAAAAGAACATTATCTTGCTTGACTTCGGTTCTTCGAGTGAAGTAGGTTATGGCTTATTCTATTTGATAGATAGACTCTTAATAGTGATTAATATGCCTTGAATTATATTGTGAAGTCCTCTATGTACTTGATTGTGTGATTGTGTGTCTTGGTTGTGTGGTTTGTGATTGGTCATAAATACTGAGACCGTCGAATTTCTAATTTTTAACAGTCTCTATCAAAGTGATGCCTTAAATAAAGAAGGTTTGATTTATCAATGAATTTAAAAGTAGTGCTAATACATGATGAATTAATTATATTATTGGATCGAACTGTCACGTTCCGACACAGTATTCTTGGATCATAGTTTCACATTCTGACACTATTGGATCGGAGTATCACGTCCCAACACAGTATTATTGGATTGGAGTTTCACATTCTGACATGGTATTATTGGATTAGAGTGTCATGTTCCGACATGGTATTGTTGAATCGGAGTGCCACGTTCTGAAAAGGTAACATTAAAGAAAAAATATATTGAATTACGTTAATGTACTCAATCTCAAAGAACCCATTTCTCCAACGAGCGTGGTGTGGAGGCATGAGTCCTCGTATGTGCTTGATATTGTGATTGATTATGTACTTGCTTCAGCTGCCACTTCTTAATGTTGTTTGTTGCTTATCACCTACTAAGTGTTATAGTTGATTTTATAATATTATTCTTTGTATATTAGTTACTATTTTGTGTTGGCCGATGATATCTTCTTAGTACATGTTGCCCTGCACTGATCCCTACTTGTGTTTTTATTTGTTTCCCTTTTATGAAGTGCAACTAGTGTACCAACGACTTTGACTCGCCTTTAATAAGCCAGTCTCCAGCATATCAGGTTCCAGGGTGAGCTATTCATTCAAGCTCGTGTGGGATTCTCTTGGTGTATTTGATAATCTTAAACTTAGTATTTGGAGATTAGATGTCCTTGATGTGATGACTTTCAGGTTTTGGGTAATAACATACAGTAGACTATGATGAATTTGTGTTTCTTACAGTAATGAAATTTAAGCTTCCGCATTATGGTTAGTGTTTTGTAAGATGAATAAATATAAGTTGGGGTTAAATTCATTTGTTCGCCCACCTAGGAGGTTAAGTGTGGGTTCCACTCATGAATTAACTTGGGTGACAAACTTGGTATCGGAGAGTTAGTTCAAGTGATCTCATCACACAAGGACAAGCCTAGAAGAGTCTTGCGGAATGATATGGGGACGCCTTTAAATTTCTTTGAGAGGCTATAGGACTTTAAGAGAATTTCATTCCTTCTTTCTTTCATGCTACTACTTGAATCAAATTGGTATATAGGTGATATTGGTATCTAAACCTCTTCACTTCACATATGGTTAGTACTAGGGTATTAGATTTTGAATAACAACACTAGAAAGAAAAATAATATGTACGCAGAAATAAATATATTTTCTCGATTGAATACAGGGCCTGTATTGACTAGTGATCAACATGACTTTTTTATAAGTTCATAAAGTTGAAGCCTTCATTCTTCATGGGTATTTATTATGAAAATGCTTATGCTCTCATTGTTTATTGTTTTGAGCTGCTTCATAAAATGGATATAGTGGAGAGGTTCAATGTTGAGTTTGTGACATACTAGTTTTGGAGAGACGCAAAATGCAGTGGTAGACTCATGTTGAGTGTCGATTAGTTAATGCAATACCTATGACTTAAGGCAATATTTTTTAGCTTTTTTATCCAATTATATACCCCAAACTTTGAGCTATAGGAGGAGAGATGGTTTCCCAATATGGAGAAACAAAAAATATGTGTTGCAGCTTATGAGATCAAATTTTGTACGTTATTTAGATATGTGACAAAATGCAAGAAGTTTCGTTAGGGACAACTAGAAAATGAACGTCAGGACTTTAGAAAACATAGTTAGTAGAGTTTTCATAACATGTATGGGTTGTTTCGCCAATGATGAATTTATGTTGCACCAGTTGAGGTTAGAATCTCTAAGATGACATTATATATTGAGGGTATATCAGATAGGATTATCGATGCTTACTTGATTAGAGCTATGAAGTGTATTAATTTTGTTATTGACTTGATTTAAGAAGTAAAGTAAATTGCTTGGGCTAGAGAGAGAACAAATCGCGTAATGTTTTGAAGTCATTCAAAGGTAGAAATGTGTGGGCTATTTGCGTATGATCTTCTCAGTAAGTATGATGTGATCTTGTGATGTATCTAACGGCCTTTCACGGTGCGGTACTAGTGTTATGTGGAAATTAATGCATTGATTTTCTAGTGTGAATAGTAACTGCTTAAGTAGTTATTAGTGGTATAACATGTTTAGATAATGAGACTCGGTGTACTTTCACATTTGAGGAACCAACTAGTTTATTACTACGAGCGATTAGCTTAAGCATTATTTTAAGAAAATTTTTAGTGGTGAATCTTTGGTACGATATTAATAAATTTAGGTTGTGAAATGTATCTGGAGGTTCTAAATGAGGATTGGTGATTTTATCTTAAGCTTCAAAGAGTAGATTGATACTAGAATAACAAACTTATAGGTAAAGAAAGTCCTAATGAATATACTTGGGTGAAGGCAATTGAAGAATTTAGTAAGAAAGTGCATTTAAAATTAAGTCTTTTGGTTTGATTGATATAACTGGATTTTAGGGTTCTTATTGATGAAAATCTTGAATTCGTGGTGATGACAAGAGCTAACTGAGCATAATGGTAAAAAGAGTTTGTGAGGGATTATGATTGGAATGCAACTATATAATAAGAATTTGTTGGTTAAGTGAATTTTGTATAGTAATAAAAACTTGTCAGTATCTAAGGTTGGGATTTCTACTATTTAGTGAGTAATGTAGTTCTATGACAAGATTTAGGAGATGTTGGGGCACCACTAAAATTAATTTAAAGGAGCTAGAGTCATAATGAAAATGATATAAAATTGATGGAATGTAGGGAAACCTTCATAAGGAAGTGAGAGCAAAATATTTTTCTCAAATTGTAAGGGGTAAAGAGGTATCTTCATAGGAGTTGAGAATTGGATTTAGAGACGCATGATTTCATCTATTTTTCTTTGGTTATGTTAATAGTGTCACGTGTTCATCATATTGGTTAAAATCATTGGAAAAAACTTGAGAAAAAAGTGTACATACGTTCAACTCGAGTGTGACGATAAGTTCTTTTGTGGTTTTGAGTTTAGTAAGGAGTACTATTGAATTTTTAGAGAAGGAATGGTAAGGTCTATGAAAAGGTGATCAATGATAAGTTAAGATATATGAATTCCTAAAGATATTCAAGGTATGAGAAATGTGATGGTTTAGAAATGTAGCTAAGGCATGGTATGTGAAAGTGGCATGGAGTTAATTTTGGGTGTGATTTAATAGTTTTACCTCGATGGAAAAGTACTATCAACTTTGAAATTAGTGCTATTAGCCTTGTTTGAGACTCATATTTTTCATACAATGATTAAATATAAAGAGATATAGCCATAGTTTGAACATGTATATGATAAGACTACCTTGATACTAATAATGGTTTGGGAGTAAGGTAGATGATTGGTGTGGTTATGATGTTTGGTTAGTATTAGTGTGTTGACTTCAGTGGATGTGGGATTCGATAAACCAAATATCTGTGCACTTATAATAGGGACTAAATTAGTAATTTTTGGTAGCTGGAAAATCAAACAGATAGAGTATGATGAATGAAATGTTTGATACAGATACTATGGAAGGAGTATCTAGAGTTATTCGACCTAGATTATGTACCGATGATGTGATTGTCCTCCTAGTATGGCAGTATCCTTGGTTAGACTTGTTCATTCCAGTTGTGGAAGATTTGATGTTGTTTGGGATTGTTGAAGTATACTCGTGATTCTACACACATAACTTATGAGAATTTACAGGATAGCTACCATAAAAATTTAAACTTGTTCGATAGACTTAAGATTTATCTCATCATCGGTATCATGTTTTGGCTATGTGAGATTGACAGTGAGGACCATTTGAGTCTAGTTTTGTCATTCTTAAGGTTTGTTTATAATAAGTAGTAATATAGCATTTTGATAATGTTGTTAGAGGTTATGTATGCTTGGGTGTATCGCTTGATGGGTGGTTACTTGATCATTTTCTTCTTTGGGTTAGACAAGTTTGGTTCTCCCTTGATGAGAACTTGATGTATAAAGATTAAATTTTTTACAACTTAAGCTCATGAAAAGTTTATGTTGTGAGAAGGAAATATTGATAAATTTATGATGGTGTGTGCACTATAAGTGTGTGGTGGTTGTTTCAAGTTCACTACTGATTATAGCTGTATTGGTTTTGAGATTTTATCACAGTTATGTGAGGAAAGATTCTACCAAATGATTGTGCCAAGGTCCTTGAGAACATGTTTAAGATGTGAATACGATTATCTTTGGTAGTTATTGGAAATAGTTTTGTTGTTAGTCGAGTTTACATACAGTAATAGTCATCATTCAAGTATTGAGATGACCCCATTTGAGACATCGTATGAGATGCTGTGTTAAGTCTCCAATTGATCGGTTTGATACTTTTGATATGAGACCTTAGGTACTAATATTTTGAAAGAATTTTGAGACAAAGTATCCTTTCTTACCCTCACCTTCTCTTGATCGTTCTAGGACAAATGATGGGTAAATTGGTATCTATTGTAACGACCCTTTCCGTCGTTTTGAATACTAGAGATTTTTATTTCATAAAATAATTTTTAATATATTCTAACTGGGTATTTTGGACTATTTGTAACTACATTTGTGAAATTTAGTAGAGGCATTTTAATAAGTTATTTAGTTGGTGGTTAAAGGGAATAACATTAAAATTAATATTGGGTCACTTTCACACTTTTATAATTGATCTTGTATAAGAATTAGGAGTAATTATTTTGTAAAGGAGAAATAAGGATTTAGCCGAGTGAATATTTACTTGCGGGGCTGAAGAGAACCAACAAATCAGGTGATATAATTCCATTGGTCATCATTGGATAACTATGAAATTGTTAGCACTTGTAGTCACTTTAAGTTATATAAATTATATGTTAAATATAGAAGTGAGGAAGATGCTGTGTAGTTATAGTTTCCTAATTAAAGTAGTTTCCATGATATTTTGGTTACAACAATTCTTGAGTGTATTATATTATAAATATTAGATATATTTTATTAGGGGAATTACATTAAGTATAATATTAGGAAGAATTGGATTGTGTGCTACAGATTGGACGAACATATATATGTTGTGTTGGTGGTTATGGCTGACTAAGATCAGGAATATGGAGCAATGATTAGATAATATTGATTAATGATCAATGATTTGCCAATTATTAGTTGATGAGAATATAAGTTTAGACCATTTAATATATGATAAAATTTGGGTTAGACATGTTTTCACTGGTTTTCAAAACCAGTGGCTTTAATGTTGAAATTTATTAAGTTGTCATCGTATTATAAAGATAGTTTAATATATTGAGATATGTAATTAAATATTAGGTGAATTATATATTATTTGAATACCATTAAGATTATGTGATTAAGAGAAATAAAGGCTTAACATTAAGTTTGAATATAAGAAATAAGAGACTTGGCATATTAATGGACCTCAAGATTAGGAATTTCAGTATAGATTTGTGTTTGGTGATTTTTTAGTTTAAGCTATACATAGAGTAATATGAGTGTTCTTAGATTCGTTAACTTACAAATTACACATATTGCATAGATTGAAAGTGTTTGGAGGCATTGAGGAAAAGAACAATAGCTTGGTTGACTTCGGTTCTTTTGTGCAGGTAGGTTATGGTTTATTATATTTGATAGATAGACTCTCTCTCTCTCTCTCTCTCTATATATATATATATATTGATTAGTTTGCCTTGAATGATATTGTGAAGTCCTCTATATACTTGATTGTATGATTGTGTGGCTTGGTTGTGTGGTTTGTGATTGGTCTGAAATCCTGAGACCGTGGAATTTGTAATTTTTAACCCTCTCTATCGAAGTGATACCTTGAATAAAGTTGGTTTGATGAAATTTAATCAATAAATTAAAAAGGTGTGATAATACATGATGACTTAATGATATTATTGGACCTGAGTGTCATTTCCGACATGGTATTCTTGGATCGGAGTGTCAAGTTCCTACACAATATTATTGGATCATAGTGTCACATCCCAAAAAAGTATTTTGGATTGTAGTGTAACTTTCCGACACAATATTATTGGATCGGATGTCCCATTCTTACATGGAGTTCTTGGATCGGGGTGTCATGTTCATACACGGTAACATTAAAGAAAAAGATATTAAATTAACTTAATGTACTCAATATCAAAGAACCCATTTCTCCAACGAGAATGGTATGGAGGCATGAGTCCTAGTAGGTGCTTATATTGTAATTGATTAAGTACTTGAGTCAATTGCCACTTTTTCGTGTTGATTGTTGCTTATAACCTACTAAGTGCTATAGTTGATTTTATACTATTATTACTTCTATATTAGTTACTATTTTGAGTTGGCCGATGATATCTTCTCAGTACATGTTGACTTGACTGAGCCCTACTTGTGTTTTTCTTTGTTTCCCTTTTATGGAGTGCAACAAGTGTACCAACTACTTCGACTCGCCCTTAGCTCTAGCCTGTCTTCATCATATCAGGTTTTAGGGTGAGCTATTCATTCTAGCTCGTGTTGGATTCTCTTAGTCATGACATGATCCTATGTTTTCGGACATATACCATTTTGTTCTTTTATTTTGGTGTATTTAATACTCTTAGACTTAGTATTTGGATATTAGATGTCCTTGATGTGATGATTTTCAGGTTTTGGGCATAACGTACAGTAGACTATGATTAATTTGTGTTTCTTACACTAATGAGATTTAAGCTTCCGTATTATGTTTAGCATTTTGTATGTTGAATAATAAATATAAGTTAGGGTTGAATTCATTGGTTCGCCCACCTAGGATGTTAAGTGTGGGTGCCACTCACGACTTGATTTGGGTCGTGTCAAATAAACCATGTCTAGTAGAGTCTTGTTCATGTGTGTGAAGTGTGTCACATTTTTCAATGAGAGGTTATAAGATGCTTAAGAAATTTCACTTCTTTCATTACTCTATAATCTTTCCTTAGAATTTTAACTCTATGAAGTCTTTTTCCTAACCATTCCCGTGTTTCTATAGGATATAAATACAAGAAGAACGAATCCAGAAGGATGGAAGAGGAGAATGTGAATGAGGGATCCTCCCCAAATTTCCTAAGGTTCCTAAGTTCCTCAAGCTCTATTGATGCAGGGGCGATGACATATATGGAAATAAGCTCGGATCTCCAAATATTGACCGAAGACGTGATGGCCAAAGTCAAAAAGCATTCTAGAACCGATGTGAACCCTAATGTGAGCACTGTGGCTTCAAGGTTGAGAGATTTCACAATAATGAACCCTTCAATGTTTTTTTGGTTCCAAAGTGGGTGAAGATCCTCAAGAGTTTGTGAAAGAGGTCGACAAGATAATGAACCCTTCACGATTTTCTTACGATATGCATGTTCTTGTGAGAATTCATATTTAGTAGGGATAATGCACAAGTACCCCCTAAACCGATGCCTGAAATCTCAGAGACACACTTATACTATTCTAAGGTCCTATTACCCCCCTGAACTTATTTTGTTAACAATTTTCTATCCCTTTTTGGCTTACATGATACTATTTTGTGGGCTTAACGCTGGTTGACTTTTTTCCCCCCAAGATAGTGCCACGTAGGACAAAAAAGGATAGAAAATTACTTATAAAATAAGTTTTTTTGGGGGGGGGGGGGTAAAAGGACCTTAGTATAGTATAAGTGTGTCTCTGGGATTTCTTTCATAGGTTGAGGGGGTACTTGTGCGTTTTCCCTATTTAGTATAAATTGAGTTTTCATGATTTATATGTTCCTCATGTTGATTTGAATTTTAGTATGATGATTGCATATTGACATCATGGGATGATTTGATGCACATGCTTAGTTATGCTAGTGATAAACATGCATATTGACTCCATGATGTTGTGTTGAACCTTCATTGAGTTAGAGAAGGCAGTTCCCCCTATGTTAATGTAAAATGATGAGTTTTGTGCATAATGGGTTGTGGATGTAGCTCCTACTTCCTTATGTTGAATTGGTTATGTCTTGAGATGTAGTTGATGTTTCCTCCTTTAAATAGTGAATTATTTTGATGTTCCATGCATGAAAGGCTGCTAGAATTGAGTCTTTTCTTCTGTAAGGTGTCTAAATCACCATTCGAGGATGAATGTTCCCAAGGGGGAGATACTGTAACACTCTGAAAATGTGTAGACTTAACTAGAACTAAAATGAAAGAGGTAAGAGTCTAGAATGAGGGCAAGGTCCTAAACCACCTAAGAAAATGAAGGAAAACAATTTTTTCTTTAGACCACTCGGCGATAGGGAAGAAACATCACCCAAATCCAATGGAAATTAGCCAAATAGACCTCCCACACCTAGCGGGCAGCCTCATTTTGCCTAGCTACTGGAATTTTAGCCGAGCTAGGTCGGGGCTTGCCAAACTTTGGTGCATCGCCCAAAGTCCCTCCTTATCTACCAAGGGAATTTCTCCATTATGGAGAATTCTGGAATTTTAGGCGAGTCAAGGGACCGTTAGGCTTATCGCCTTGTGCCCTTGGCGATCCAAGTAGTGCAAATGAGCGAGCTAGAGCGTGCTAGTAGGCTGATTCGAAATTAAAGTCTAATGGTCTGTAGTTATTCTTCCAAAATTGAACCGACATTATTATACTCTTTTCCTAGTAAGTGTATAAGATTTTTACTCTCAAATTTCCCCAATTAAGTCATTTCTATAGAATCAAAAAAAAAAAACCCAAGAACTTCATCTTCTTCACAATATATCTCTAAAAGTCGAAGAAGAAGAATGGTAGAATTAAAGCTAGAGTATGGAGAATTCAAGGTTTGCTCATAACATTTCTTGGAGATTCTTAATCAATGTATGCTAGTTATTATATATGGGTATATTCCACTCATAGAGCCCCTTCAAAACATGATTTCAACTCTTACAAAAGTTCCCCAAAGTTAAGGGTTTTATTCTAATAGCATGGGTTTACTTTATAAATTGTTTAAAGAGTTAAATTATGTTGGCTTATGTTTGAAGTGATTATTTATGGTTGAATTATGGTGAAATTTCCCAAAGAACCCATGGATCCCCTCTATTTTTAAATTGTGATCATAATGTGGGTTGGTTGATTATAGAAACATGTGAATAGATTATGTCCATATTGTTTGAGTTTATTGAATCATGATATTCTCCATATCTAATTTAGTAATGCTAGATGTTTGGGTTGAATGTGATTCATGGTCCTTGAAGGAAAAATTATGAGGGTTTGTACATTTTTAGAGAATTGTGTATGAGCTTATGATTCACTTAGAAAGTGAAGATCCTATGACTATGGTGTAATTGTGGTATTGTCGAAAGATCATTCTCCCAATTCCCTTACACATAACTGTGCATTAAATGTCTATGACTATGATAATATTATTGTGTTGATAGAAAGATTATTCTCATGAACACAATATGAACATGATGGGAAAGGTTTACTCACATATTGATGACAGGTTCACATATTGATGATTCTACGGTTTAAAGGTCATTCTCACTTAATGAATCCATGAGCTATCATGATACCATGTTGGTTTGAGTGCTAAGGCATTATTTCATGAACATAAACTTAAGTAAAGACATAACTTGAATTTTAAAGGGAATTGCGCTTAGCACTGAGTGGATATTAATATGAGATGGAAGCTTTTATACTAGTTAGTCCGGCTTCCCAATGGTTCTTACACGCCAATTAGTTCGAGTTCCCAAAACAATTATCTCATGAGATGGTAACCTTTTACTTTAGTTAGTCCGGGTTTCTAGTATCAATATCCTTATCCCATAACTATGCGCCCACACATGTCTTTAGCTAGTGGATCCACCTAGAAGCTAATTCGTGAGTTCTAACTTAGGCAAGTAGGACACATCTTTTTGGTGTGGGGACATAACACTATATTCCATGAGGCTCACATGGTCTATGTAGATTCAGTCTATATTTACCTGCATGAAAAGAACATGAACTATGACAAGAACATGAATATGAACTATAACTATGGATTCTTGAGAAGTTATACTTAGTATGAGTGGGGGTATGGGACTCTATTTATGTGGTTCACAAGTAGGCTTTAGGAGTGGTGGTGATGTGGTTCTCTTATGCTATGGAGACTAAGATATTATGCATGTATGATATGTGTTGTTGTTAAGAGTGACTTTACTTTCTACAATCTATGAACATGAATATTTCCTTATCTATGAGTATTGACTACGGATGAGGACAAGGTACGATATGCATGAGTATGGTAGCGTAAAAGTGGTACTTAGCATTAGGCAGGATTATGAGATCTTACCTATGCATTTCACAAGATGGTTTGACATATGTTTCTTCACAAAAATGCATGATAATTTTTAAACTTGATAAATGCACAATTTCAACTAAATGTCCCTTTTGACCATATTATAAGGATTTTTATGTATGGATACCATACTTGGTGAAATTTTGTGCTAACCTATATTTTCTATATGTTTTTTGTAAGTGTAGGTTCCGCTTGTTGAGTTGTGGTTCCGTCTTGATAAGAATCTTTGATTGACTATTCTCTACGCTTTTGGTGAGTCCTCATAGTTCGAGGATAAAAGTTGTTTCATTTCTAGTTTCTTCTTGCATTTTTCATTTGAGACTATGTTGAAAAAGAGTTGTGACCCTTATTGAATTCTCAATTGTATTAGATGGTTAATGAGACAATGTCTAAACTTAGATTTTGTTTTTTATGAAAAGATTTCACCAGTGTGTCAGCTTGAGGGAAAAAACTATATCAATGACAATAAGGAGCAGTCGGCGCATCGCCGAGTAGTCTCGCGATGCAGTAATATATTGCGCAAAGTTATAGAAGCCAAGGATGCTGAATAACAAGGCAAGAAAAGGCAATTGAAGAGATCAAAGGCCAGTTCACCGAGTGGTTCGATGAGCTCGACTTACTTTGCCAAATGGGCTTTCGTAACTTATTTTGGCGACTACAAATACGTTATAAACATTTAGTTTAGTATATGTTGGAACATCTTGAAAATCATTTAATAATCTTTTACATCCAGATCAGTTTACCCTAGAGTTTTTTCTTAACTTTGAAGGATTTAAGTAATTCACTTTTGAGTAATCAGAAGTAGATCTTTGAGATTCATTAAGTTGGAGCATTGTAAAGAAGAAATCAAACTTACCCAGTTGAAGAATAATCAATTTTTAACTGTTTTATATTTTTGTAATGTCTAGCTAAAATCCCAATTCTTGGGGTGTGATCATGTAATGGGCTGATTTAGCTTAAATGTATTGCTAATGGTTGGTTTAAATGCTATTTAAAAGTGAGTTTAATAATTAATTATGGTTTAATTTAAGAATTGTAGTTGCAAATGCAGTTGTATGGTTGTGTTCTTAGCTTGCTCGAGAGAGATTTTTGAACTGAGGTTTTTGATTGATGGTTTGTGGGTATTGGATTGATATGGGTTTAGATAGAGAGTGAATCCTATATCAAATCCCACACATTTAGCTTGAGGTAATGAATGGATTAAGGTGTGGGATGCTCTTAATTTGTATGATTGTTGATGTTCGAGAGATATCAACTCATTCGGGGTAATTGTTTGAGAGAAAATTACCTCTCTTATAGCTAGCTTACTCACTAATATCTTTCTACTTTCTAATAAATGCAATTACTCATATGTCTATATTTGCATATAGTTGATCACATCACAAGAATTTATCTCCCTATTGTTATTTCATAGTTTTGTGACTTATTTTAGTTATTAATCTAAAACCAAAACCCCCATCTGACATTCATGTCACCCTTTTTATTTGATATCTTTTTCTGATAATGTCTGTTCCTATGGCTGAATTGACCACATTTTACTTTCCAATGGAATTTGAAGCATGTGCAACCCTATGAGATTTGACCCCAACTCATTTAGTTAGATTTTATACTAATTTATCATTATTGAACACCTAGAATTGGATGAGGTTTGCTTGAAATGTTAAATCACCCACCTGTGGTCTGTGGTTCTACCTATGATCCGTGACTCATTTCCGCTGGTTCTTATACCAGATTTTGGAAAGCTGCACTTTTTTATCATCTCAAGTCTGAGGTGTTACAATATGTCCCCCTTGGGAATAGTCATCCTTGGATGAAGTCTAAACAAGTTGAGTATGGAGGGAATGAGTTGAAATCCATACCACTAAGTACTAGAAACTTATATCTAACTGAATTTAGTTCCAAGAACATGCAAATATGCTGAAATGCAACATTAAATGAGGGAAGAATATATTGAGACTGAATTACACAAGAGTAAACTGAAAGACTAGAGAGAAACTATTACCCTAAGTTGAAACGGTATCTTAAGGAAAAATTCGAGGATACTTGGCCACCATGGCTGCTTTTGCTTCCCAAGTAGCTCCCTCTATGAACTGAATCCTCCACAAAACCTTCACTGAAGCGACTTCCTTATTCCTCAACCTATGGACCTGACTATCAAAAAATTCATCTTTCATTTCTTCATAAGAGAGACTACCCTTCATTGTCACACTCTTTAATCGTACTATCGATGTTGTATCACTCACACACTTCTTAAACAAGGAAATATGAAAGACTATGAATTTTTGCTAGTTCTGTTGGTAAATCTAACACATCAGCCACAGTACCAACCTTACAATATTCATTAAGGACTTATATATCCAGGTTTTAACTTCCCTTTCTTGACAAATATCATAACCGCTTTCATAGGTGACAACTTCAGGAAGACCATATCATCAATTTCAAACTCTAAGTCCTTTCTCCTATCATATTCATTGGACTTCCAATGTCTATGAATTTTCTTTATTCTATCTATGATGAAATGAAGTTTTACCATAACTTCATGAACCGAATTTGTCTCTATCAAGGCTACATCACCTACTTCAAACCAACCGATTGGGACCTGCATATACGCACATATAGGGCCTCATAAAGGGTCATCTGAATATTAGAATGAAGTTATTATTATAGGTGAACTCTATGAGAGGTAGGTTATCATCCCAAATGCCTTTGAAATCAATCACACAAGCTCTCAATATGTCCTCTAAGGTCTGATCGTGCTTTACCATCCGTGTGTGGATGAAATCTTGTTCTAAGATTTACTTGAGTACCAAGAACTTTCTGAAAAGATTTCAAAAAATGAGAGGTAAGCTGAGGAGACTCTATCTGAGATTAGAGACAAGGGAATCCCATGCAACCTGACTATATCATTAATGTAAGTTTGGTGCAGTCTTCCGCTGAATCTGTAATCTTGAAAGCCAAGAAGTGAGAGGACTTAGTGACTCTGTCTACTATAACCCAAATGGAGTCATGTTGTCTGCAAGTATGAGGTAGACCCGTAATGAAGTCCATATTAATTACTTCTCACATCCATTTATTATTGTTAATCTCCTGATTCATACCTTCTAGTTTCTAATATTCTACCTTAACGTGTTGACAATTAGGACACTTAGCCGTGATGTTTGCTGTCCCTCTTCATTCCGCTCCACCAAAAGACTTCATGTAGATCAAAAAACATCTAAGCAGAGCATGGATGAATGGAGTACTTGGAATTATGAGCTTTTGTAAATTTTTTTTGCCTCAACTCACCCACATCAGGAACATATAAGAGACTTTGGTAACACAGTACATCATCTCTCCCGTTGGAGAAAACCTCAACTTTCTACTGATGAACTACACCTTTCAACTGAAGTAACATAGGATCACTAACTTGTTTTTCTTTAACCTCCACAACTAACAGAGATTCTACTCCATTCTAACCCAACTATCTGATGTGTCTGTAAGGCAAACTCCTAAACGAGCAAACTGGTGAACATATTCCATTATCGCTTTCCTTTCTCCCTCAACCTGTGCTACACTACTGACGGACAACCAGTTAAGAGCATCAACCACTACATTGGCATTTACCCAGATGGTACAACACATTCATATCATAATCCTTGAGGAATTGAAGCCATCTCCTCTTACAAATATTCAACTCTTTCTGGGTGAACACATAGTGGAGGCTTTTATGATCTGTGAATATATCAACATGAACACCATACAAGTAGTGTCTTTAAATCTTTAGGAAAATAATACACATGGAAGCTCAAGTGCATGAGTTGTTAGTTCTTCTTATGTATCTTAAGATGTCTAGAAGCATAAGTTATGACCTTAGCTAGATGCATCAACACACAACCTAGGCCAAACCTGGACGCATCACAGTAAATAACATAACCATCTGAACCATCTGGTAGAGTCAAGACCAGAGCTGTACTAAACTTAGTCTTGAGAAGATTTTCTCATACTCATCGGACCGCTGAACTTTGACCTTCTTCTGAGTCAACTTGGTCAATAAGGAACCTATAGATGAAAAACCTTCAACAAATCTCTAGTAATAACTGGCCAAACCTAAGAAACTTCTGATATCTATCAGGGAGGTGGGTTTGGGCCAGTGCTTCATTGCCTCAATTTTCTGAGAATCCACTTGGATCCCTTTGTTGGATACAACATGACCAAGGGACGCGAGGGACTATAACTAGAATTCACATTTGTTGAACGTAGCGAATAGCTGATGATCTTTGAGAGTTTGATAAAAAATCTTAGATGAGTCGCATATTCCTCCTCCTCCGAGAATAAATAAGGATATCATCAATAAAGACGATAATGAAAATATCCAAACACCAAGTTTTTCACACCCCGAGGCTACCCCCTTAACATGATACGGGACCTAGGATCACGAGTGACCCCAAGCTAACTTAACTAAATAATGCATTTACAATGCAGAAGCTAAAACAATGGATAACTAAAAATAAGAAAATCCCAAACAGTGGAAATTTATAAAACATACTAAGAGTTTAATAACAACTGAAAAATAAACTTTCCAACTCAAGTTGATTCTACTATGTCTGAAAAGCCTTTAACAAAGTTGAGTTGCATGTCCCCAACTAACTCTAACAAAAATAAAAACTAAAAGACTATAATGAAAGAATGTTTATTGTCCTTGGAATATAAGGACTCACCACTGAAGCTGCAGAAATAGAAACCAAGAACCGGTCTAAGCTTGATCTAGATGTTGAGTACCTGAACCTACATCATGAAAGGATGTACCACAAAGTATGCGTCAGTACTTTGAATGTACTGAGCATGCAAAATATAGTTACTATGCTATATATATATATATATATATATATATATATATATA